>NC_090889.1:11190990-11205990 GCF_036669925.1 Montipora capricornis
CTTGGATTGATGGCAAGACAATGGGTTTTCCTTTTTCTTAGCTTGTTTGTTTGTTTGTTTTTTTCTTTCGAGTGTTATAAAGTTCGACAAGAAATAGGCGAATTCAACACGAAGATCACAATCGTTGACCGGCATTGTTTCTGCATGGTCAAAAATTCACTTTCCTAGATGACGTTATTTATTTCCAGGTAATTCCATCATTTTCAAATTAGAAGCGGCTTGCCCATTTGGGGGCTGATATGTTGAAATTCAAGCACTCTTCTAACAGACCTCTTTATTTTCTTGATTTATGCACGCACTGCGGGCCTATTGCCACCACGGACTTACACTCTTCCACTCTTAGGCTGTTACACTCACACATTCTTTCAACCTGGTGACATAGTGTGTAGTGCACTCACACTTACAGTGCACTACCCCAATAACGAAAGACGAACGTTTCTTGTTTGTTTAACTCTGAAAGAAAAGAACGATTAACATTCTTCCCTGTAGTATATTCAGCATAAATCAATGTAAACAAGACCCTTGACACAAGGTGATCACGTGTACCTTTTTGGTTGCCTAGCAGGTGATCAGTTTCTTTATTTTGACAGAATATCATTGCCTGATTTCAAGCCAAGTGGGACAAGGTACGAGTCTGCAAAGTATATGATAAACAACTATTGATCCACATAGTCAAAACGTGCACACCAAGCTTTACAAAATCCCCTAGTTTGTTGTTAATAGACGCAATATTAAGCGAGATACAGCCATTTAAAGACGTTAAATTTTACGTATGGCCAGTATTGACGTATTTAAATGACTGTATCTCAATGAAAACTAGCCCGAAAGGATTTTTGTACATTTCGTTGTGCTCTTTCTGACCTTATTGGATCAATAGTTGCTAACCTTATGATTAACAGGCTCGTACCTAGTCCCCTTCGGCTTGAAATCAGGAAATGACCTTTGCTTTGAATCATGGAAGTCAGAGACTTTGGCTGAGAATTCGAAATTCAGAGTTTTATGCAAAAACTATGTTATTTTTTTCTTCACCTGTCTTCTGGCTTGCCTTTTACTCTTAACTCCCGGATTTTGCGTTCCTTTTTGGCCTGGCATCAGATTAGACTGAAAATAAGAGGAATTACGAAGCGGAAACAACATAGTCGGTCCTTCCTAGTTTAGTGTGTGGAATAAACGTGTGCTTTTTGCAACTACAAGACATGCATCACATGGAAGAAAACGTCCGTCAGAGCAATTTGCAGTTAGTTTTTGTTTTTTGTTTTTTTCTGTTCTTTTTTTTTTTTTTTTTTTTACTCAAGAGCACGTTTTCTTATAGCCAGCAGGCAGGCTTCACCATTGAAATGGCGCGCAGTCGAAATATAGGACCTTGGATACTAGAAAGAAACTTGTAACCAAGCCCCCATAGTTCGCCCGCGCGCCATTTTCAACAGAAGAGCCTGCTTGCAATCTAGTTTTGTTATCTTTGAACTGGATTTTTTACCAAAGCTTAAAAAAAAGTAAGAAACCTCAAAGCGGGACAGGACATTACAAAATAATTCAACGTGTGACCCAAATGACCGATGTGACCCCTCAAATGGTCCCCCCCCCCCCCCCCTTCACTTGATATTAACTGGAATGCTGTAGTTCAATACCACCCAACCAAATCCCTTCTGTTTTTGTGTAACACATACCTAAGGAAACCCAGTTCACGCTCATACGGTGTCTAGTTTTTGTTATTTATCCAATTATCTTAGCTCTAGCAACCGTGTCTTAAGTTGCTTTTTCAATTCCGGAATCAAGTAAGGAAAGGGCTGTCTTTTCACATGAACATTTAGACTTATAATTAGTTAGTTACAGTAGTCGCTTAATTTCTTTTTATTCTTCTTGTTATTATTATTATTTATTTATTTATTTTGATAAAAGTGTCTCTGAATTAGTTTTATCCGTTTTCTCGAAACAAGAGCCTATGAGCTCCTGCTCGAAAAAAAATACCCCAAAAACAAAGCAATATTCAAACAATAATATTTATTAACTCTCCATGTGTGGTCCAAATGGAGCGACAATTAAATTCGTCTGGTTACTGAGATATTCCCCAGTAGAAGACAGAATTATCCCATTTTTAACTTTGTAATACAATTGTCAATTGAAAGGCTCGGACAAGGGCCACCCTTTCTTAATGCCACCAGAATCGTCATGAACTCTTAGCAGACTTGATAGAAGCTGCTGCCTTTCTGAAAGCTGCGACATCTTCTCGTAAAACATTGTGGAAAACTTGCTAAAAAATATTCCCAAAACTGTCTCAAAAGTTGAAAATACAGTAAAAAATCTATTTTTCTTTTGTATGAATACTTTATTTTCGGTAGGCTGACTTCTGTGGGCTTTCAAAGAAATTAAATATATGTGGCCCAAATATGTGGCTACAACAAAGTCATATTTAATTCTACAGTTACCTTTCTCAGTCCATTGTTATCTGCACAAGATAATTTAAAGCACTCATCCGAAAGCCAGAGAATGACATTGTGCAAAATTTGTGAAAAGAATGTTCCACAGCGCCAGTTTTCTTGTTTCCGGTGTTCTTTTGCAGCGGAAACAACCGCCCTCGCGTCGCAAAGGCATTTATGTTCTACCTTTTTTTTTTTTTTCTTGGGTTAAATTTAGTGAGCATCATTCGTGGAAAACTGAGGAAAGGCAACTTGCAATGTCTCGTGTAACCATGAACTTTTTTTAATTTCAGTGATGTTAATGCAAAATAGTAATATTGCGCAGTTCAAGGGACCAAAAACTCAAGGAAGCGATATTTCAACTCAGTGTTCCCATTTAAAAATCCCTTATCATTTTTTTTTTCGTTTTAAGAGAAACACAAACTGTTTCCGACTAGTTGAAACTGGAGGGGCTCGACTTCGAAAAATACAAAACGAGCAAAGGCACGCGAAGCGACTTATCGTCGTTCAAACCTGTGTTGTCATCGGGTACTGGATGAGTGGATTAGTTTGGCGTTTAAATGGTGATCCAAATCGTTGAATTGTCTATGCCGTTATTTTATTATACGGAAGAGAAAATTGTTTCAACGCTTTCTCCGAAGGGTTGAACGCTAACAGTTCTTTAAAAAACGATTTTGCAAAAGCGTTAAACAGAAGATAAGTTCAGAAAAACGAAAGGGAAAATCGTTTATACCTCAGCACTAGTGTTTGAAATGGTTTGAAACGAATACGAAAGGGTTTTCGCCGTTAAACGAAAAATCGTTAGTGTGTGGCTGCCTTGTTTTCATTCTCAGTCCAATGGAAATTATCATTCTTTTTGAGCATTTGGGGTTTTCAAAGTTGTAAATTACAAGTTTTCAGTTTTAATAGACGATTATTTGCCGTTTTTCAAATTGACTTGTTAGTGCTCGTTTGCTAACTCTTTCAAATTTACAACAACAAAAAAAAAACAAAAAATTATGATTTCGTTGAATTTCCAACCGCTATCAAATGTCAACTGAAGCCCTGTAAAGTACTACTTTGGAAGTGTAATAAAGAAAGTGTAAAACATTACCTCATGCTTTTACTTCGTTGTAGTGCAGAACGCCTCCTTAGTTCTGGTGCTTTCTTGAATACAACTCGCGTTATGCATATTAGTCATTTGTTTCTGGGTTGCTATAGGCAATCCAGTTAGAAAAAGCCTTAAATTTGTTGGTTTGCTTTGTTGTTGTTGTTGTTGTTGTTGTTGTTTTTTTTTTTTCGTGTCGGGAAAAGTCTTCCCTGGCAATCCCTTGATAAGTAGTATCTTTGTGGGTAGAGTTACAGTAAGGGGAGGCTAAAGATGATCGATATTGCTAGTTTTAACAAGGCCTTAAAAATGAAATGGGTAAAAACCTGTTTAGATGATCAAGATACAGGGAAACGGAAGTTTTTTTTTTCAATCATCAACTAGCACAATTTGGAGGGAAATTAGTTTTTTGGGGAAACTTAAGCCCTAAAGACGTTCGTTTACTTAATCTGCGAGATCCATTTTTAGCTGCGATTATGGAATATTGGACGACCCTAAATTATAAGGACAACAATCTAGATTTCACGTCAGCTCAGATCTAGCACAACTCTCTCATAAGAATACAGAACAAGCCAATTCTCTATAAATCTTGGTTCACTGCAGGTGTGAAAGATGTTAAAGACATCCTTGATATGGACGGAAACTCTATATCAAGCTATACTGCATTTACCGCTAAATATAAAATCAAGACTAACTTTCTTGAATTCTATAAGGTAGTATCAGCCGTTGAACTGTTAAGGCAAACGTGTTTTCAACAACCTAACAGAGGACCCAAAGCTAAGACCTTTGGGCAAACATTATTAGCCTCAGAAAAAGCCTGTAAAACCGTTTACAAATCCATTATCGAAAAAAATGCCACCACCCCTCTTAAAAGCCAGGGAAATTGGCTGTCTAAGGAAAATATAATAGGAAATGCGAACGTGAACTGGGAGAATTCATACCGCCTCCCCTTTCTGTGTACAACAGAAAAAAAGTTACGAGTGTTCCAATTCACTTTCCTCCACAGAAGAATAGCAACAAACGACTTCCTCTTTAAAATCGGCTTAAAACAAACAGACTCCTGCTCTTTCTGCGGGGAATTTACTGAAACCCTTGCACACTTGTTCTAGTATTGCAATCACCCAAAAACTCTGGAAAGACATTTGTCAATGGATAACTCAAAACACCACCTTAAACAAATCCATTGCTTTCTCTCCTCTTATCTGTCTTGGACTAATTGATAATATCTCTGATTTATTACTACATCACCTTTTCCTAATCGCGAAACGATATATTTACACATGTAAGTTACATAACTGCAACCCTGTGCTACAGGTTTATATACAAACCGTTATGAACTCCACGGAAATTGAAAAAGAGATTGCCTCTAATAATAACAATATGTCCTCCTTCAAAAACAAATGGAGCCCTCTTAAACTTTGCCCCTCGGACAAATAAATAAGCTGTTATTAAATAATTCCAAAAGTTCAAACAGTTAAAAGTGATGCAGAAACAAATGCAAATGCAAAGCAACTTTTAGTTGGTAGGACAGACCCCTTATGTTTTTGTTGTATCGTGTTTTATTTTGCAATTTTTTAAATGGTAATCAACTTTGCAAAACTTTTTTTAGGGTTAATTAGTTGTAAACGCTGTAACAATGTATTTTTCCTTTATCTCTTGTACGTTGTAAGTATTGTCATTAGAAGTGTTAAAATAAAAAAAAATTAAAATAAAAAATAAAAAGAGTTATGTGCGCGTATTTTTGGTAGGTTTCAGGGGGATCCGTTGGACACAGTATAATATTTAATTTACTTGCAAGACGTCGAAAGTCATCGTAACGCGAATAGCGTTTAAGTGGATCTTTGAACAAAATACACCGCCCTTATGGAGCTCAAGAACGGAAAGTCCACTGTATAAACAAGACAGGCGGTGAAAAATAAATATCTAGAATCTTAAAAGAGCTCAGTAAGGGTCTCAAAGTAGCTCCAAAACTATTCTGACTTTTCGCGTAAAAGAATTTTCAGAGTCAAGGATGACTGCAAAGGTTGCCTGTCCCATTAAAACTATCGTAAATTTACATATTCAGTCCCCCATGTCGTGCGTAATTTCATTCTTTGTTGAAGCGTCGAGATCTAGTTCAACTTGTACCACCTTGTTAAGAACGATACTCTGACCTTTTGCCAGAGAGAAAGTACGCAGTCCACAAGGCCGAGTGAAACTCGGTGAACAGGGTATCAATCCGACTGGATGGAGGACAGTTCGAACTTGTACCCCATCATGATAGAATTTTTCATCAAAAGCGAAAATTAAGGTCATTTTAGCGAATTCTTTTCTTTTTATCACCATCCCAATTGTGCAGACAAAATAGTTTCTTTAATGGTCGCGTCTCATCAGGGTTTGAAAGTTATTTGATCACACACAATTTGCAAAGTATCTTTAATTTCGACAGTGAAGATGATGCTTGGTGAACAATCCCTGCCTGAGTCACGCAAAGCACAGGATCGAGACGCCCACGTTCATTTCAACATTTATATCAAAATATGAATACTTGTAATGGTTACAACTCAAACAACAAAGGTTTTAGGCTATTAAGAATACTAGTTTGAAGAAGGGATTTATGACAAGTTATTAGTTAATTTTCTCTTTCCTGTGTTGGTTTACGTGTTTCGTAACTCCACACCTACATCTAATTTTACCCTTGATAGATTTCCACATTTTTTTTCCGCTGACGGTTCAATGTGGGATCGGCTAAAAACTAGAACCCTTGAGGGGTTCAGTCTCGCACTATCTAACTGTATTGAACCCCTACTGAATGCTGTATCTTTTACGTTACGAACGTGTATGTTTAATGAGAACTCGCGCGCGCTTTAAGTGGGACAGACGGATAGGGGTGCACAAAATAAACTATCCGCTATCTGCCGATGTGAAATCAAAATTGACAAAATCTACATTTTTACTTGACATTATGATCAAGTAAATTATTGATATCTTTTTTCAACGAATGGGTTATATTACTTTGCTGTTATTCTACAATTACGAATGCTCGTGAAGTGACCAAACAAGTTCCGCTTGCTTTGCCCAAGTTTTCGTTTCTTTGTTTTTCGTTTAAAAGTTTCTTCCCGAGTCTTTGTTAAAAGTTCGCTCACACATACACTTGGAATGGTAGATGGGATTGCGTGATTCATTAAAATGGTATTTTATTGTTTTTTTGAAAATAAACTGAGCCACTTTTGTCTGTCCATTGTTATCTACACAAGGCAATTTAAAGCACGCATCCAAAAGCCAGAGAAGGACATTGTGAAGAATTTTGTGAAAAGAATGTTCCACAATGCGTTTTCTTGTTTCTGGTGTTCTTTCGCAGCGGAAACAAGCACTTATCTTCTACCTTTTTTTTTTCGTTGGTTAAATTTGGTTAGCTTCATTCGTAGAAAACTGAGCTTGTGGCTATTTTGGTAAGACGACTTTCAATGCCTCGTGTAACGACGAACGTTTTTAATTTCAGTGATGTTTATGCAAAATAATTATATTGCGCGGTGGAACTTTGTTCCCTCATGGTTCAAGGGCCCAAAAACGCAAGGAAACGATATATTTATACTCAGTCTTCACATTGAATAATCCCTTATCACAATTTTTGGTGTTAAAAAAGTGTTGACGGGCCTGCGCGACTCCTGCCAAAAAAATCTATGCCTTCAAAGTTTAGCTCTGACTAAGTTGTCTTTTAACGATTTTCTTTTGTGATATGATAGTATGGGTGGCGCCTTAAATACTTCTCTAAGGTGTGGTTGGTTTTGAATAAGGTGCCATTTCCCCATAAATACGTTCTTGAGGTTAGGTAAGGCCGGGTGGTATTGTGTACCAAAAGGCAATATTTTCTTTTGTGTGCTGTTGTCTTTGTTTTCAAGTGACCTCTCTCTATCCGTGAAGTTAACTGCAGATAGGATTTGTTCTGAAAATTTATTTGGGTATCCTCTATTCTTTAGACGTGTTGTGAAACTCGGCATGTTATTATTAAAGGTCAAGACTGACGAATTTGTTCTCAGGAGGCGTAGCGCTTCTCCTTTTATGAATCCTTTCTTAACGCCTGGTGGATGACACGAATAGAAATTCGTGTATTGAAAGGTCTCTGTAGGTTTGTATTGTGTTTGGACATCAAGGGTGGATTTCCCATTGAATCTCTCACCTTTGTACACTTTTGTGTCTAAGGATGTAATTTCTGAGTCTAATATTTCAGCCGTAAATGTGATTGTATCGTGGTAGTTGTTTGCCCTTTGCACAAAATTTATCTATATTGTCTTCGGTTGTGTTCCACAAACAGAAGACATCGTCAATGTATCTCTTCCAAACTAGCGGTTTAATTTTGCTGCTGCTGATAATGCCTTTTTATATTTTCGCCATGAAAATATTGGCAAAAGCCACGGCCATTTTGGTTCCCATTGCCGTTCCGTGAGTTTGCAAATAGCGTCGCCCATTGAATTGGAATGAATTCTCTTTTAGTATCAGGCAAAACATTTGCCTCAAGAACTTAAAAGGGAATTGTAAATGGTTTTGATAGAAGTCTTCGTACGCTTTGCATACAGTCGTGATCCCTTCTTCTTGAGGTATATTTGTGTATAAGCTAGTTACGTCCATTGAGGAAATGATTGCGTTCTTTGGCAGTTTTGTTTTCTCGATGAAGTTTATAAAGTCTGTTGAATCTTTCAGATAAGATTCTTGTTTTTGCGCTATCGGCTGTATGAGGCGGTCAACGAAGCATGAAATTCTTTCTGTAGGGCCGTCACACCCAGATACTAGGGAGTTTTAGCAAAGACGACGGGAACGGTTACGGCAACGCCACAAGCAAGAATATTATTGGTTGAAAAAGGAAAAATGCTCGTGGTGCACGTGCAACACGAATTTCCGCGCATTTCTTTGCCGTACTCCACAAAACAACAACGTGAAATCACCAAATTTTAGGTTTTGACGACAACGTGAGCATATAACAATGAAAACGTTATTTTCAGTCTTTAAAACCGTTCGTATGCAGGATAGTTCGCCTGTATTATCGCGAAATACATTTGATATCGCTAAGTTATATTTTGGACTGACGTTTTCGTTGCTGTAGCCGTCGTCATTGCTAAAACTCCCTCTACCACTATGTCTGTGGGACACAACCGAAGACAATATAGAAAATCTTGTGCAAAGGGCAAACAACTACCACGATGCATTCACATTTAAGGCTGAAATATCAGACCCAGAAATTATATTCGTAGACACAAAAGTGTACAAAGGCGAGAGTTTCAATAGAGAATCCATCCTTGATGTGCAAACACATTATAAACGGACAGAGGCCTTTCAATATACGAATTTCTATTCGTGTCATCCACCAGGCGTTAAGAAAGGATTCATAAAAGGAGAAGCGCTACGCCTCCTAAGAACAAATTCGTCAGTCTTGACGTTTAATAATAATACGCAGAGTTTCAGAACACGTCTAAAGAATAGAGGATACCCAAATAAATTTTCAGAAAAAATACTATCTGAAGTTAACTTCACGGATAGAGAGAGGTCACTTGAAAACAAAGACAACAGCACACAAAAGAAAATATTGCCTTTTGTTACACAATACCACCCGGCTTTACCTAACCTCAAGAACATATTTATGGGGAAATGGCACCTTATTCAAAACCAAACGCATGTTAGAGAAGTATTTAAGGAGCCACCCACACTTTCATATCGCAAAGGAAAGTCGTTAAAAGACACCTTAGTCAGAGCTAAACTTTGAAGGCATAGGTTTTAGAATCGCTTGCGAATGGCAGGAGTCGCGCAGGCCCGTTAACACTTTTTTAACATTGAGAATTAAGCTAGTGGGTAAATGACCTCACTTTGCCCTAGATACAACTCTCCGAGGTCTAATCAGTCACGTTCTTACTTCTTAGGAGCAAATACCCGCTTCCTTTTGTCAATCTGGCTTTTTACATAATATTTCACCGATCTCCAGTCTTTCAGATTGAGGGTACCACCGGCTGTTAAACTGCACTTTTTGCAATCAATTTTTCCTGGAACATGTCTCTGCCTTATCCATTGGGAGAGATACTTAAATACAGCTTCCTTTTCATCTGTTGACCACTTTGTTTGAGTAGTGGGCTCTGCCGATAATAAAGTAATTTACGTTAATCCATGTTTTTAGATACGATCTCATTGTATGTGTTTGTAAAAGCCAAAAAGACCCAATAAAAATGAACCTGGCGGTTGGTAACGAAAAAAGAAACAGAGTAGTAAAATGGGTTTTTATGCTTCTAGCCTGTGTAGCCAGCGTTCCTGTTCGACAGAAGAGCTCCGAAACGATTTTCCGGAAACTGGCCGCGCGGAAAGTTGGGGAAAGAGGCTGAAGGAACGCTTGCAAGACCCCCAATTTCGGAAAAACGCCCACATGTTAATCGTTGACTTAACACACGCTGATTGACGTCTTATTAAGAAATTAGCCAATAACAGATAACCATGTTAACACAAGTTGACTTCCGTCAAAACAAACCAAGGCACCGAGAAATCGAGACACACCCAAGCGATCAAGGCAGAATTTGCCAGTGTGATTTTAAAGTTAAATTTGTAACGGCAGCTTTTCAGCCGGGTAAGACTGGTTATGTTTCTTCTGAGAATTTGTTTAAACCCTCGAGAACACAAGAAACTTATAATTACAAGCAAATTCTAGCTGATATTTGCAGAGCGGTTGGAAAGAAGCTGTCGAAAACAACAGCCAATTTTCAGAACGTCTAAGCAACCTGTGCGCTCGTAAAATACGAAATTTAGGAACATAACTTGTACAGAGTTCGATGGGTAGTAAGGCCCTTAAATGAAAAAATCCACAAAAACTGACCATGAAACCAGTTACGAGGTTTTAGTTTAAAACTAGTGACGATTTCACTGCGACTTGCTGGATATTTCTTGGTGAAGAATGGTTGACGAGTCGAAATGAATCGTACTAAATCTCCTGCAAATTACAGATAAACGTCCTCGCTAGTTTGATATTCCACCGTACGTTTTTGGTCTAATCGTCACGAACTGGTAGATGAAATAGTTAGTAAAAGTGCTTTAAAAAATCGCATGACGGCTCAGAGGGGCCGCTTTCTTCTCACAATAAGAGAAGATTTAAGAGGGGAGCCTTGTAATTGTCTTTATCTTGTCTAAGTCAAGAGATTATGAAGGTAAGAGAAGTAATCCCTCATACTGGCTCTATTCCCATCGTAATCCCTCTTAGGTTATTTTTAGATGATATCAATTTTTCCGCGGATAATGTTACCGCGCGCGTTACGTGGAAGTTTCGTGAAGGAGGGAAAGTGCAGCAAATTCCACTCACCGTTTTCAAAATTGAGTTTCATGGCCTGATAAAATTCATTGTCTGCGAGATACAGGTTTCAAACATACATCCTTGGAATTGCTTAACTGTCTAGTTTACAGTGATACCAAATAGAAAAATTTCCAATCTATCAAGCCGTGTTAAATAATTTTGACAGATGCAAATATGTTTACCTTGGTTGCATTGCGTTACTTGTCCATTTTAGTGCGCACTTTCTCATCGTCTACAAAATTCTGTCGCTTATAAAGCTCGTCTCTGTCAAGATACAGTTTGCAATCATATATCATGGAAATCGGTTAACTGTATAATTCACTCCGATACCAATTTTACGATTGTCTAATGTAGGAAACCGTGTTAAACAATTTGTAAGAGGGAGCTAGCTATATTTTACGAGTGCGGTGCAAATTGACTTAAATCCGATCTTACGGTTTTTAAAATTTTTATCGTGCGGTCAATTGAAATTGTCATGTGTGGTACTGTTTGAAAGCGTTAGCTGTCTAATTTATGAATATCATAGAATTAAGTCACCCTAGTTTAAGCCCGCTAAGAAAATCGAGAACGCTTTGACCAAGTCAGGAATATGTTACTTGGTGACTGTAGTCTGCAAATTGCCAATGTTTACAAAATTCTGTCGCTTATAAAACTCGATCCTTTCAAGATACAGGTTTCAAACATGTATAACTGAAATCGCTTAATTGTCTAGTTTCCAATGATACCACATTCATGGTTGTGCCATATGCGAAACCGTGTAAAATCTTTTTTTAAGGAGACAGCTATATTTAACATATGTGCTTTGCAAATTCACTTGAATCCGATAACGCGGGGTCAAAAATTTTATCGGACGCTTGATTCAAGTTTTCCTTTCATGTTTGGTACTGTTGTAGAGCTCTATCTGTCTACTTTATCACCATATAAGAATTAAGTCATCATATTTTAATCCCGCAAAGGAAACTGAGAATGCGTTTATTAAAGTCAGAGAGATCGTAATTATCGACCATAGTCTTCCATTTGCCTTTCTGTACAAACTCCTGTCGGTTACATAACTCGTTCCTTCCAAGATACAGGGTTTCAAAACATAAGTCATTGTAATCGCTTAACTACGTAGTCAACAAGTCACGTTCGTCCACAAAATGTATAAACGCGTTTTTCTCAACATCCTCCGCCATTTTTCTTTGATGGCAAATCTCGAACGACCCGAATCATTGCGTGGTTATTCGCTCACCTGCCAAAATTGGTAAATATTCGTACATGTGCTCGGCTATCAGATAACCCCCGTGGGAATACGGGATCTCGCAGGAGATTTAAAATAACTTAAGAGGGGTTACGATGGGAATAGGGCCAGTATGAGGGATTACTTCTGTTACCTTCATAATCTCTTGTCTAAGTCCATGAAATAGGACTCAAGCTTACACTAGGCAAGGTAAGCAGAGAATTTGACGAATACAGTTTATTTCCTTGATCCTGAAACATATGGATTATAGTTCGCAGGCATTTTATTAATTCATTCTGGATAAATATAAAGTATCTGATGATTTACAAGCGAACGAAAAGCTTACTTCAGTCCAGTCCAAAATTTTCGTCAAGAATAAGTGCTGCCAAAGTTTTGTCAAATAACTTGAATCTTTGGCTTAACTGCAGAATACCCCGCCACTCAAAGTTGTACCCCTTAAAATCCGGATACTTGGCTGCGCAGTTTGTGCACGCTCTTTCTTTTTTATGTTTTTAGAACAAGAAATAGACACACTACGGGGCTACGGGGCTATGGGGCTACGTCGGGGATACGGGGCTACGTGGCTACGGGGCTACGTGGCTACGTGGCTACGTGGCTACGTGGCTACGTGGCTACGTGGCTACGGAGCTGCACAGTTCAATGTATATTACCTCGTTCTCGAATGATCTATGAGCTGAAGTGAACAAGAACGGGCTAAACTTCAGAATACCCGGCGACTGAAATATCTCATTTTAGTAAAATCCAACTAGTGGTCTATTATCAATGCTGCGTTCTGATTGGTTGAGCTACTAGTAGGCTATTTGTTATAGCCCACTAGTAGCGAAAAACGCCGGCTTTGCAAACCAAAACAACAATTAAAGTCTAGCTTTAACTAGCGAAAGATGTTTTGTCTCGATATTTTTTTGACCAACTCTTCGGACGTTACTAAACCAATTATTCCTCTCGCTCTCATGGCCTCTGAGTCCAAAGCCCATTCGGCCCACGGCCTCATGGGCTATTGACTCATAGCCCATTCGGGCTCGAGGAATAATTGTTAAAAATCCTGCTACCGCAGTCCCGCAGTCGACATAATATACATAATATTTTTATATAAACATCACGAAATATGACGTTTGCATCGAACGCGTTGGTGTTGACCTTGTTGGTCCTTGCTACGGCAGTCCCGTAGTCGCCAAAATTAATAAGCACTAGTTTACTGAGTAGGCCTAAGCATTCTCGTAAAATTTTAGCTTTCATTTTGCGGTTTGGTCAACTACAATTTTCATGAGATCATGTGAAGAATAAAGCACTTGTTTACTGATTAAGCCTAAGCGCTCGTTGCAGTGATTATGCCTAAGAATTCTCGTAAAATTTTAGCTTTCTTTTTTGCGGATCGGTTAACTACATTTTTCACCGATTGCGGGACTGCGGACCGCGGTATCACTCCATTTCAACACTTAGTTCATTGTTCATCGACTGCGGGACTGCGGACCGCGGTAGCACTTTATCTCAACACTTAGTTCATTGCTTATTCATCGACTGCAGGACTGCGGACCGCGGTAGCACTTCACTTCAACACTTAGTAAATACACATTGACTTCCTAGCCGACTTCGGATTTCGCATTTAAATCACAGGCTGTCATTCCCATAAAATTTACCTCAACCTCTTACTTGATCGTGTATGATGCTTTGAAATGGAGAAATCACGATGATACTCGAAAAGCCTGTTCTTCGTCTTTTTCTTTTATTTCGAACTCCGCACATCATGACAAACATCTGAAAAATTAAGCTTTTTCTGGATTCTCTTGGCAAAACGGCCATTACATCTATACAGTTAAAGAGATAGCGCATCGACAGTTCTTGCTCCCTTCTGAATGGCAAACCGAGAGCCAATTCGCTCAGCTTCAACACACGATTCAAAACCGTCCACATTTTCCGCCATTGTCTTTGTCACGCTGGAACTAACAAGAAATATTTTGGTCGAAAATGTGTTACCTGTCAATCATAGCGACTGTACCGCAACAATCAGAAGCCCCCGTTCGTGGACGTATGGGTTTTTCAAAAATAGGGGGTCTTCTTGCAAGCGTTCTCTCAGTCTCTTGCCCCAACTTTCGCACGGCCAGTTTGCGGAAAATCGTTTCGAAGCTCTTCTGTCGAACAGGAACGCTTGCTACACAGGCTAGATGCTTTCTATGCAAGGCAGTACCCTGCGAGCAGAGTTTATTTTGATCTTCCAAGGAAAATCAGGAAACGTAAGATCGAAAAGAGACTCTACACGCAGGGTAGGAAGGATGTACCGGGTTACGGAAAAACATACGAGTCCAGGTTAACTTTAAACCGATGTAGTTCACAAAATTGTAAGAATTACAATTAAGCAAGGACTTACTCTTAGTTTTGAACATCAATTCCTTCTCGCTAGTCCGATTTTTATCTCCTGAGAGATACCATTCTTTTTCTTTCCTTTCTCTATGTCAATTGGAACACGATAAAATAATAATAATAGAAGAATGGAAACTCTGTTTTTCTTTGAATACAGTTGTAAATCTCTCTACGCATGGGCAATTAACAACTGGCTACTTGACATTGAGTCACATACTTGTATATTGTATTTACAATGAATCAACTAATATATATATTCTTTGTCACGCCTCGCATTATACTAACGCGACAAAACGTTGTAATTTATGCATAGCTGAAAAATATTACATCATATGCCAGCCGCAAACAGCAACACTCAATAAGCGCAACGAGTTGATTAGTAAATGTAGACACAATGAGAAATACCTATTGAAGAACGTTAGGTAAATAGGAGCGTGCAACACGAACGGCCATGTATGACTAAAAAACGGTAATCTTCAACGAATAAAATCACTCTTGGTTACACACTGATGAGTGCAGGACAAACTAAACGTCCTGTACGAAACAGGCCTGTATGAAAACCAGAGGCAAAAGTATGATCGTGTCCTGATTATTCATT
>NC_090889.1:11213490-11223490 GCF_036669925.1 Montipora capricornis
GGATTCTAAGATTCGCAGCAGGGTTAAGTGGGCAGAGGAGAGGGAGTCTCCCTCTGGTTTCTTTCTCGGTCTTAAAAATGAGAGACACGAGAAAGGCTCCGTCTACTCTGTCTTTGATTCTGAGGGGCAAGAGGTTTTTTCCCTTCTGACATGATTCAAGGTCACGAGCGTTTTTATTCTTCCCTATTTTCTGAAGAGCCAATTGACCCTGTAGCCCAATCCCATTTGTTTGAGCACGTTACCCGCCGGTTATCGGAAGCTGAGCGCGAATCATGCGAGGGTGTTCTTTCTTTGAACGAGGCGTCCGAGGCCCTTCGCCTCTCTAATAGGAACAAAACGCCCGGTTCTGATGGCTTAACTGTTGAGTTTTATTCTGCGTTCTGGTCCCTCTTGGGGCCCCTTTTAGTTGATATGTTTAATGAGTCTCTCGCCCATCGTGAGCTGTGTGACTCTATGAAATCGAGTGTTACGCATCTTGTTCATAAGAAAGATGATCGTAGAAATCTAAAAAACTCGAGTCCCATTTCGTTACTGAATGTGGATTATAAGATTTGTTCAAAAGCCCTTTCCCTCCGTTTGAAAAAAGTGTTGGGGTCTATTGTAGACCCTGATTTGACGTGTTCTGTTCCAGGTAGATCTATTTCTTCTAATTTGGCTCTTCTTCGCGATACACTAGATTTTATTGAGAGAACCGGCGAGACAGGTATTCTCGTCTCTTTAGACCAGGAAAAAGCCTTCGATGGCGTTAATCGGTCCTTTCTGATGAACCTTTTAGAACACTTCGGTTTTGGGCCCTCCTTCTGTAGCTGGATTTTCACTTTGTATAACGGCGCTTATATGCGTATCCTAGTTGACCATTTCCTTTCCGATCCTGTTCCTTTGCTGCGGGGGTCAGGCAGGGCGACGCCCTGTCCCCTATGCTTTATGTTCTCTGCGTTGAAGTTTTAGCCAGCCGTATTAGGGACTCTCCCGCGATCGAAGGCTTTCTCTTGCCGGGGGCTGGTGGTGTCCAGTTTA
Organism: Montipora capricornis; assembly: GCF_036669925.1. NCBI lineage: Eukaryota > Metazoa > Cnidaria > Anthozoa > Scleractinia > Acroporidae > Montipora > Montipora capricornis. The sequence continues at coordinate 11,214,508 of NC_090889.1, forward strand.
AGGTCGGCTAGTATGCTGACGATACTACGGCCTTTGTCAAAAACGATTCTTCCCTTTTCTCACTTTTTGATGCGATTGCGTTTTACGAACGTGGCTCTGGTGCGAAGCTTAATTTGTCCAAGACTGAGGCCATGTGGCTTGGTGCCTGGAAAGACCGCCTTGACGAGCTACTTGGTCTCACTTGGATTAGGAAAATGAAGGTTTTAGGCGGATATTTCGGTACTGTTGACGTTGAGAGCGATAATTGGGAACCGCGTTTGTCCAAACTTGACAAAACTCTTTCTAGATGGGAGTCGCGATCTTTGTACTAGATTGGGCAGGTCCTTATTTTGATCATATTAGCGTTAAGTAAGTTGCTCTAAGTGTCGCGCGTTTTAGTACCCCCTAAATGGGTTTATAGTAAACTTAATAGTCTGATATGCCCATTTTTGTGGCGCTCTCGATTAGAGACTTTAGCTAGTAAATCGCTTTTTTGTTGATAGTGGAGGTTTGGGTTTAAAGGATTTTTCTTGCCAGGGCCGCGCCTTTCGGCTTGCGGCTTTTGTTACTTCCGTGTCCGATTGTAGTTCTAAGGGTTTTTACCTTGCTACGTATTTTTAAAGGCTCTGTGTTAGCTCCTTTGCGGCCAGAGTGGGCCGGGCTGCGTGATAACCTAACTCCAAGCGCTGCGCGCCCCACTGCCTTTTATGCGGGTGTCCTTTCTTCCTTACAGGCCACTGATTTACCTCCTGGGTTAACTTACACGTCTCGCGCCTTTTACAAGGTTTTGCTAGCGACTTTCTGCACCATCCCGATTTACCCTGCCCTCAGGTCAGGCTTCGTCCCCTCTCGGCTTTCCCTTTCTCGGCATTGGGGTCTGATCCACGATTCATTTACTGAGAACTATAAAAATGATCTCGCATGGTTGATTATCCTCCGTGCCGTTAAGGTGCGACATTCTCTCCACACCTGGGGCTATATTCGCTCGCCTCGCTGTGCTTTATGCGCCCGTCTAGAGACCATTGATCATTGTTTCTTGGCTTGTCGTAGGGTTAAATTGGTCTGGTCTCGTTTTGTCCCTATGTTATCTGCGCTTTTGTCAGCCCCCTTCGTTCCCAATTGCCTCTTCTTGTTTTTTTACCAATTCCCGATGCCTGAAAGGAAGTGCCTGCGTCTGCTTTAGTACATCATCAAGTCGATTCTGTGCGGTATTTGGAAATTTATTATTGCTGATGTTAAACGTAGGATCCAAGTTGACTTTCATCGCTTTTCTCAGGCTAAGTTTAATTCTATCTGGGTTCATCCAGCTGTATGTAAAGTCTGTGCTGATAAGCTTGTATTTTTCTTTTAGCTGTAGCCTCTTCTCTTGAGTAATTTTGTAAATATTGCTTTTATTTGGTTTTTGAATAAAGTTTTACGATATCACTGTCTGCAGTTAGATATAGCTCTTTGGCATTACAAAGCTTTTGCTTTCATGTGCAAATTGAGCACTCTACTGGGATGAGTCATTGCCGCTAGCAATTGCGCATGCTCACTAGCTCGCTAGTTTGAGCACTCTGGCATGGCTTAGATGTACCACATGTGTGGGACATTTGGGGTGGCTTTATAAGCTTAACCTCCATCCCCGACATCAGCACTGTACTGATGAGGCCCAGATGGCCGAAACAGTACTGTCTGCAGTTATATATATATATATATATATACCGTAGAATGAAGAAATGAAACCCATCCCGTTAATCAACTGATTAATTATAGCGAATGAAAAACATGAAGGATTGCCCTGAGCGGGATTTGAACCCACGTCCCCCTGAACACCGGTAGGGTGTGATGACCACTACACCATCAGGACAACCACGCTGGCAACGCAGCTATCGAGACAGTGAATTGGCCTATCGTGAGTATCCCGGGATTCTTTCACGGGTGGGATGGGAAAGCCTAAACCCCTTCATAGCCTTAAACCTAAGGATCGACTAACGATTCACAGGCAAACACCAACTTAGGCATCAGCTAATCAGAGGGATCAAGTTAATGATGCAGGCTTATTTATATAGACCGTAGAATGAAGAAATGAAACCCATCCCGTTAATCAACTGATTAATTATAGCGAATGAAAAACATGAAGAATTGCCCTGAGCGGGATTTGAACCCACGTCCCCCTGAAATACCGGTAGGGTGTGATGACCACTACACCATCAGGACAACCACGCTGGCAACGCAGCTATCGAGACAGTGAATTGGCCTATCGTGAGTATCCCGGGATTCTTTCACGGGTGGGATGGGAAAGCCTAAACCCCTTCATAGCCTTAAACCTAAGGATCGACTAACGATTCACAGGCAAACACCAACTTAGGCATCAGCTAATCAGAGGGATCAAGTTAATGATGCAGGCTTATTTATATAGACCGTAGAATGAAGAAATGAAACCCATCCCGTTAATCAACTGATTAATTATAGCGAATGAAAAACATGAAGAATTGCCCTGAGCGGGATTTGAACCCACGTCCCCCTGAAATACCGGTAGGGTGTGATGACCACTACACCATCAGGACAACCACGCTGGCAACGCAGCTATCGAGACAGTGAATTGGCCTATCGTGAGTATCCCGGGATTCTTTCACGGGTGGGATGGGAAAGCCTAAACCCCTTCATAGCCTTAAACCTAAGGATCGACTAACGATTCACAGGCAAACACCAACTTAGGCATCAGCTAATCAGAGGGATCAAGTTAATGATGCAGGCTTATTTATATAGACCGTAGAATGAAGAAATGAAACCCATCCCGTTAATCAACTGATTAATTATAGCGAATGAAAAACATGAAGAATTGCCCTGAGCGGGATTTGAACCCACGTCCCCCTGAAATACCGGTAGGGTGTGATGACCACTACACCATCAGGACAACCACGCTGGCAACGCAGCTATCGAGACAGTGAATTGGCCAATCGTGAGTATCCCGGGATTCTTTCACGGGTGGGATGGGAAACCCACTATATGTATATATATATATATATAGAGAAAGTTATGGGAAACTCAACACTGGACAACTTCTGGGGAAAACTGTAATTGCCCTGAGCGGGATTTGAACCCACGTTCCCCTGATCACTAGTCGGGTGTGATGACCACTACACTATCAGGACAACATGGCTGAGCTGAGCGTGATACGCTGTTGGCTCAAGGGATCTTCTTAACTGACTCTTTAAATTAATTACCCTTGTCCGCCTGTGAATCACATGTTGATCCAGCGTTATCACATAGAAAAACTGGCCCATTAGGGAGTCCCACGTAAATGCCACACATTAAGTGATAAATCAGCCATGTTGCCAGCATATATATAAGCCAGCGGCTTATATATGCAGAGCAGAAATATTGAAATTAAGGAAACGTTACATAACAAAGGTGACATGGCTTTGATAATCAAAGACAAATTAAGAACTATAGAGATCGCATTTCTTATTGCATTTTGAACAACCCCCATTTTCTTCTCTTTGATTTCTACAAGAGGTTACCTGAAATTTGGATGGCGCTAACAAATCCATAAGATTTTTAGTCCTACGATAAGAGGGAAAAATTGACTTAGACGGAAAAATTTCTTTGGCTTCTGGTGAAGATTGCAACAGATGAAAGTGATTTTTAATAACTTTTTGGATATCTGGCAAAATTGGATTGTAGTCAAGCACCAGTGGAAAAACTTTCGTATCTGGTTTGATCTTTTTGCTCAAAAGTTCAGATCTTGATATACTGAGAGCTTTGTCGAACTGTTTATCGACAGGCTCCGCCGGATAATTTTGAGATTTCAAATATCCTACAATTGCGTTTGTTTCTTAAAGCTACCCCAAAATCACTCTCGCCATGGAACTGAGTTATCAACCTTAGCGGCATAGATTTCGTGATAACACAGTAAAGGGAGACCCCGGTGGTCACCAAGAAGACCGATCATCTGCGCTTCTCTAACAACGTCCTTTTTGATTTCATCCGGTGACCTTGATTTTCGAAGCCTAAATTCTTTCACGGCTACTGGGATCCCTCTGTAATACGCCAAGTAACATGTGCCAAACGAACCGCATCCCAAAAAATTCGTTGATTTGGCAACCTCAGAGGGATTAATTTCTTTCATTGGGACAGATGTTGGGGTGCGGGACTCCCTTAATTTTGTGCTCTTGGATTTTGACGAAACATCCACGGCAACCTGGTTTTTCCTTGGCACACAACGTTTGGCCGGTTCTGACTTAGCAGCAAACCCTGCTCCTGCTTCGGGTAATTCGGCTGCAATAACAACCTTGGGTCTAACTTCTTTAATATTCTTCCGCTTGTTTCTTGCCATTATCTTTGCCTTCAAAGAACAGAAAAAATGAAACCAAATAGAGACGATTACGCAAGATAAGATGCCAGAGTTGAGATTTCCAGATTTCGTTGTTTGCACGAAACAAACGCCATGGGTTTACCATTGGGAAAGGTGAAAGGGGCACTTGACAAAAAATGTCAAGTTACAATAGAGAAAAACGAAAATGTTTCAAAGTACTGGATGAAACAAAGAACGCGACATAAAGATTTATTTTAACTGCTTAAAACAAGCCGATTGTAGACAATAATCCCACACCACTTGAATTGTACGATCTTCAAATCCGTTCCATAGCAACGATGTCTTGCCAAGCCTTTATATACCAAAGTCATCTCGGGAGTCAGCTGCGGCTGATCGAAAAATTAAAAAGCCGGTTAAGCTTCCCGAAGATTTTGATGGCAAACAACCATTCAAAGAATATTTAATGCAATTTCAGCGCTGTGCGATCGATAATGACACATTTCTTACAACAAGACAAATGGTAATTTGGCGACAGCACTGAATAATGCTACACTACTTTATACAAAGACGTTCCAAATGTTTATTTATTTACTTATTTTTTTTGCAATGGCTACAAATGTGAAAAATCAAAGAAAAGAAAAAGATACAGATGAACTTAGATTCTACCCAAAAAGTATTGAATAATGCTAAGTTATTTTAGTAAAGGACTGATTTTATATTCTGCCTTCAGATAACAATAGCTCGAATGAACTGACTACCCAAGAAAGACAGAATAACTCAAAAAAAAAAAATAATAAAAATAATAATAATAATAATAATAATAATAATAATGATAATTTGCTAATACTCAGGATTGGTTTTATATTCTGCCTTCAGATAACAACAGCTCGAATGAACTGACTACCCAAGAAAGACAGAATAACTTAATATTATTTTTCGTTACATAAAAGCACTGATTTTATATCCTGTCTTCAGATAACAACAGCTCAAATGAACTGACTACCCAAGAAAGACAGAATAACTTGATAATTTTTTTTTTGTTTTCTTTGTTTTTTTTTCAGACAAAAGCCCTGATTTTATATTCTGCCTTCAAATAACAACTGACTACGCAAGAAAGACAGAATAATTAATTATTATTTTTCTTTGATAAAAGCAGTGGTTAGGACCTATTTTATCCACTATTTTCTTGTGCCACTTTGAGGACAAATGGGTAGAAAATGTGAAGGACTGTCCATCCATTTGGTTCAGATATCTAGATGGCACTTTCACCATGTTTTACAGTAAAACCGGTGCTGAAAAATTTCCACATTACCTTAACAATAGGCATGCCAATATTAAGTTAACTATGGTGGTTGTGGAAAATCAAGAAATTCCGTTTTTAAATGTTCTCGTCAAACGCAATCAAAAAAACACTTTCTCAACAACAGAAAGAAAACAGAAAGAAAACTTTTACGGGTCTCTTCACAAAATGGGACTCCTTTAAACCCAGGAAGTATAACATTCATTTGATTCACGCGCTTACCAACCGCTGTTTACGCATTTGTTCAACATCCTCTTTGTTGAAGTCTACTCTCAAATTAAAAAAGCTATTACTCCAAGACGGTTACACGGAAGGAATTATTTGTTACCACATGAATGATGTCTTAAAAAAATAACAGAATCATTCCACAGTTCCAAAAAGAGATGCAACCCTTGTTTGACCCGATTTAGGTTTTCAAAGTGAAATTATTACACGCTCTCCCAACTCCTGCATTACTAAGTTATATGGTTTCGTTTACCTAAAGCCCGCCGCACACGGCGAGGAAAGAGCTGAGCAAGCTGCCTCACGTCTCCTCACGTGTGCGGGGAAATTTTGGTAAGAAATTCGCCTCGCGAGGCAGTGAGGATAAAATCAAACATGATTGATATTTTTGGCTTCGCGAGGCAAGTTCCTCACTGTGTGCGGTCATCGTGAGAATCGAGCTGAGCTTGGTTTAATCAAGTATCTAATCAAAATACATGGCATACTCACGTGGCTTCAGTTGTTTATCACGTTGTCGGAGGAGGAAATTCCAACGCCACTGAAGTCACATGAAAATGCCATGTATTTTTGTTGGATGCTTGATTGACCGAGCTTAGCTCGATTCTCATGATGGCCGCACACAACGAGGAATTTGCCTCGCGAGGTCAAAAATATCATACATGTTTAAGTTTATCCTCACAGCCTCTTGAGGCGAATTTCTCATCAAAATTTCCCGGCACACGTGGGAAAATGCAAAACTAGGCAAGGTATAGATTTTGTTAGCCTGCTTTTTGCAAAGCAAATACTAATGCAAAAGTAAATAAATATTGATACACACTTTTTAGGAAGAGCAGGATGAAGTATTTAGGTAGTGTAGATTGAGAAAAAACAATTGCCATCACCAACAAAATGTGCAACATGAAAACAACATAAAGTTTGTGCCACGAATATAAAAAGTTACCATCAGCGAAAGACATTATGGGAGCTTTTTGATACGTTCAATTTTCTATTGTACTTTTGGCTGCCCAAGTAAATCGGAATTCAAATCGATTTCAGCGACCGCCTGTGATCAAGTTTCCTTGCGTTTTACTAACAATTGCAACTCACGAAACAAAGGATACATCCGAGACACTTGGATTGATGGCAAGACAATGGGTTTTCCTTTTTCTTAGCTTGTTTGTTTGTTTGTTTTTTTCTTTCGAGTGTTATAAAGTTCGACAAGAAATAGGCGAATTCAACACGAAGATCACAATCGTTGACAAGCATTGTTTCTGCATGGTCAAAAATTCACTTTACTATACGAGGTTATTTATCACCAGGTAATTCCATCATTTTGAAATTAGAAGCGCCTTGCCAATTTGGGGGCTGATATGTTGAAATTCAAGCACTCTTCTAACAGACCTCTTTATTTTCTTGATTTATGCAAGCGCTGCGGGCCTATTGCCACCACGGACTTACACTCTTGCACTCTTTATACGCTGTTACACTCACACACTCTTTCAACCTGGTGACATAGTGTGTAGTGCACTTACACTTACAGTGCACTACCCCAATAACGAAAGACGGACGTTTCTTGGTTGTTTAACTCTGAAAGCGAAGAACGATTAACATTCTTCCCTGTAGTATATTCAGTATAAATCAATTTAAACAAGACCCTTGACACAAGGTGATCACGTGCACCTTTTTGGTTTCCTAGCAGGTGATCAGTTTCTTCATTTTGACAGAAATGCCCAATTTCAAGCCGAGGGGGACAAGGTACGAGTCTGCAAAGTATATGATAAACAACTATTGATCCACATAGTCAGAACGTGCACACCAAGCTTTACAAAATCCCCTAGTTTGGTGTTAATAGACAAAATATTAAACGAGATACAGCCATTTAAAGACGTTAAAATTTACAAAGAAATGTATGGTCATCCAGACGCTGCGTCCTGCTTTGTAATTTTGACGTATTTAAATGACTGTATCTCAGTCAAAACTAGCCCAATAGGATTTTTGTAAATTTCGCTGTGCTCTTTCTGACTTTGTGGATCAATAGTTGCTAATCTTATGATTAACAGGCTCGTACCTAGTCCCCTTCGACTTGAAATCAGGAAATGACCTTTCCCTTGAATCATAGAAGTCAGAGACTGCAAAAAAAATAAAAAAAATGAATAAAAAATAGTGCTTTTACGATCGATTGTCATTAATCTTTGGCTGAGAATTCGAAATTTAGAGTTTTATGCAAAAATTAAGTTATTTTTTTCTTCATCTGTCTTCTGGCTTGTCTTTTACTCTTAACTCCCGGCATTTGCGTTCCCTTTTGGCCTGGCATCAGAATAGACTGAAAATAAGAGGAATTACGAAGCGGAAACAACATGGTCGGTCCTTCCTTAGTGTGTGGAATAAACGTGCGCTTTGTGCAACTACAAGACTTGCATCACATGGAAGAAAGCTTCCGTCAGAGCAATTTGCAGTTAGTTTTTTTTTTCTGGTTTTACTCAAGGGCGCGTTTTGTTATAGCCAGCAAGCAGGCTTTACCATTGAAATGGCGCGCGGTCGAAATATAGGCGCTTGGATACTAGAAAGAAACTTTTAACCAAGCCCCCATAGTTCGACCGCGCGCCATTTTCAACAGAAGAGCCTGCTTGGAAGCTAGTTTTGTCATCTTTGATCATTGAAGGGATTTTATTACCAAAGCTTAAAAAAAGTAAGAAACCTCAAAACGGGACAGGACATTACAAAATAATTCAACGTGTGAGCCAAAGGGCCGATGTGGGCACGAACTCTGGGTGACTCCTCAAATGTTCTATAGGACCCCCCACCCCTTCCCCCCCCGTGATATAACCTGGAACGCTGCAGTACAATACCACCCAACCAGATGCCTTCTGTTTTTTTGTAAGTTTGACCTTACAATCTTTAAAATTTCAGTGCATATTTTTATATGCCAGAAAATACTATGACCATTAGGATTTGAGTACAGCATGGGTCAAGAGAGGCCGCAGAATTTCTGCAGCCTCTGTTGACCACTGCTGCAGAAATTCTGCGGCCTCTGTTGACCACTGCTGCAGAAATTCTGCGGCCTATGTTGACCAATGCTGCTGAAATTATGCGGCCTCTGTTGACCACTGCTGCAGAAATTCTGCAGCCTCTGAACCATGCTGCAGAATTTCTGCGGCCTCTGTTGACCACTGCTGCAGAATTTCTGCGGTCTTTGTTGACCG
>NC_090889.1:11233490-11240990 GCF_036669925.1 Montipora capricornis
AAGGATCGGCCTATGTCACTCGACTTCGATGGATGGATTGTTATTCGCTGCAACGAAAGGTTAAACAGCAAATTGAGCGAATTACTGAGAAGACTGCAAATACGGACGATGTAAATTCTGTTGAAAACGAGTTATCCGCGTTTCGCGCCACCAGCGAAGAGTTGAAGAAGGTGGTCACAGCCCTTATGGTTGACCTTGAAAACGATGAAGATGTCAACGCAGCTAGTGACTGGTACGTTGAACAAAGCACCGAGATGATTAATTTTATCGAACAAACAGAACAGTGGATTTCTTCCGCGAAGGAGAAAATAGAAAGCAGCTTGGAAAGCCGATCAAATTGTTCAAATCTTACTGGCTCGTCTCGCCTCACAAAAGGATCGTCGACTAAGTCATCAATTGCCTCCGGTCGGGCGAAAGAAAGAGCCAAGACTGCCGAACTCATGGCGAAATTTGCGATGTTAGAACGTAGACAAGAATTGGAGAAAGGAGCTGAGCGTTTACACTTGGAAGAGCAGCTAGCAGTGGCCCAAGCGCGCGAAAGGGCGTATGCTGAATCTCAAGACCGTGATTCTAGCTTTGAAAGGAAGTTGTCTGAGGCAACCATTCATCCACCGCCAACAGCTATGCGGGATCCACAGGTCAATCCGCTTCCTCGCTCGAATCGCAATTAGAACCAGTTGCAGCGCAATGCTCATGGCCGAACCTGTTGGCTCCAGAGTTTGAAGTGAAGCGTGGTGAAAACCAGAACATTCCCAAAGGCTTCCGAGAAGTTCTCAGCCAGCAAAACAGATTAACAGAGCTCTTGGTTGAACAGCAACAGCAGACCCTTCTGCCCACATTAACCATTTCCAAGTTCACCGGCAACCCCCTTGATTTCTTCACCTTTGTCAGGACCTTTGAGTCGCAAATTGAGAGTAAACTGAAGTCAAACGATGTCCGCCTACGTTATTTGGAGCAGTACGTGGAAGGAGAGCCGAAAGAGCTGATTAAAGGATGCCTCCACCTGAACGGACAAAATGGTTATACCGAGGCTATGAAGCTTTTGGTAGAGAAGTATGGAGATCCGTACAAAATCTCGAACGCTTACATTAAGAAGATTGAAGATTGGCCTTATGTTAAACAAGGAGATGATCAAGCGTTAGACCGCTTCGCAACGTTTGTTACTCAGTGTCGGAGTGCGATGTCCGAACTTAAGTTTCTCTCGACTCTGGATCATCCCCACAACATTCAGACTATGGTTAAAAAGCTTCCGCTGCCACTCCAAGACAGATGGCGCAGAGAAGCAAGTAAGCTCCGAGCGACGAGAAATATCACTCCCACGTTTGCTACCTTTGTGGAATTTGTCAAGACTGAGGCAGGAATTGCAATGGATCCTGTGTATTCACGAGAAGCGCTTAATCGTCAAGATACCTCAGATCGCCCTGGTCGTTTTAACAAAGGAAAAAACACTCACAAGCCGAAAATCGGAGACCGTTCACGCGCGACAACTCATGTATCCAGTCACGCGACGGCGATAAATGCCACACCCGAAGCTAAAGGGCTTGGCCTAGCCAACTCGTGTAAGATGTGTGGAAAGACTCATGACCTTGATGACTGTAAAGAGTACTTAAAGAAGACCTTGCAAGAGAGGAGAGAATTCCTCAAGGACAAAGACTTGTGCTTTGCATGTTACCAAGCTGGCCATAGGTCATCCTACCGGGCTTCACGATGATAACTTTCGTCTCAATCAATTAGCAACCAAGAAACAGAATCCGTCATCAGAACAATCTACGGATGTCCTCACTGCTACCCATGTTGAAACAGAGGAGGCTGTTTGCAGCGCTGTCGGCACAGGGAACCCAATTACTGCCTTGCCTATTGTTCCTGTCAGATTAAAAGCAGCTGGGAAAGAAGTCCTTACGTATGCCATGCTCGACAGCTGTAGTACTGGTACTTTCTTGCTTGAAGACATAGCTGCTTGCTTAGACGCAAAGGGTACCGATACGAAGCTAATGGTGAAGACAGTAAACGGCACTCAGTTATACGATACTAAGGCACTGAACGGTTTGATCGTTACGGACCTCAATGGTGAAAACCGCATTGATTTGCCGAAAACCTTTACTAAAGAAGACATTTCTGCGATAGACGTGGATGTGCCTGTACCTGAACTCGCCCATAAGTGGAAACATCTTGAGAGAATAGCAAACTGGATGCCTTCTCAGCTTCACGGCGCGAAAGTTGGTCTTCTCATTGGATCGAATTGTCCAAAAGCCCTTGAACCGATAGATATTGTTGCCAGTGAAAATGGTGGCCCTTATGCGATAAACACCTTTGCTGGATGGGCGATAGTAGGACCTTTGAATTTGATCAAGAAAGACCATCAAACAGTTAACTGCAATAGAATAGCCGTCGTAGAGGTGGGGTCAGAGAAACCCCTTGACCATCACTTCGCCGTGGAGGATAAGGTCAAAGAAATTGTCACGCCGCAAGCATTAATTAGGATGTTTGAATTGGACTTTCCTGAAAGATCTGACGAGAGAGCCCACCAGTACTCGCAAGAAGATAAGAAATTTCTTGAGATTGTGAATAAAGGCATTAAGCGTACTGATGATGGCCATTATGAAATACCTCTACCCTTCCGCTCTAAAGACGTACACCTTCCTGACAATAAGGAGCAAGTGTTCCAAAGAGCATGCTGGCTGAAGAGAAAACTGACAAGAAATAGGAAATTTCACGAAGATTACGTCAATTTCATGAATGACATCATCCGAAAGGGATTTGCCAGAAAAGTGCCACCAGATCGCCTTCCCGCCAGGTCAGGGCAAGTGTGGTACATACCCCATCACGGTGTTTACCACCCCAAAAAGCCAGACAAGATCAGAGTCGTTTTTGACTGCAGCGCCCGGTATGGAGGGACCACACTGAACGACCAACACATGCAAGGACCCGACCAGACGAGTCGCCGTGTCGGCGTGTTGACGAGATTTAGCCCCCAGCCAGTAGCCTTCATTGGAGACAATTATGCTATTTTTCACCAGGTTCGAGTACCCGACAATCAAAGAGATTTTCTCCGATTCTTCTGGTGGCCCGACGGTCTTCTCGATGAGGCCCCTGCAGAATACCAAATGAATGTTCATCTTTTGGAGCAGTATCTTCCCCAAGTTGTTCCAACTTCGCTTTAAGACAAGCCGCAGATGATGCTGATAAACATGTTGGTTCGGAAACAGCTGACGTTTTGAGGAATAACTTTCACGTGGATGACTGTCTCCGATCAGAGGATTCAGAAGAAACAGCTATTGAAAGATTACGTGGTGTTCGTTCTGCGTGTTCTCTTGGAGGATTTAACCTATCTAAGATTGTCAGCAACAGAAGAAATGTATTGATGAGCGTGCCACATGACATTCGCGCACACGATTTAAGGACTTTGGACCTAAGTTGCCACTTCCTTCCAGTTGAAAGGGCCCTTGGTGTACAGTGGGCTATTGAATCGGATACGCTAGGGTTCCGGATAATCCTTAAAGACAAGCCACTCACCCGCCGTGGTATTTTATCCACCATCTGTTCAGCGTATGACCCACTCGGAATAGCAGCGCCTTTTCTATTGAACGGAAAGAAGATTTTGCAAGACCTTTGCCGCATGAAGATAGACTGGGATGAAGAGATTGATCTCGAGTTCCGTGTACGTTGGGAAAAGTGGAGAAGCCAACTATCAGCATTAGAAGACTTCTCAATGGACCGTTGTGTCATCCCGAACGGTTTTGGTTCTGTCGTGTCAAGGCAAATTCACCATTTCTCGGACGCTAGTGCCACTGGTTATGGTCAGGTGATGTATCTACGAAGTGTAGACGACAAGGGTAACATCCATTGTGCGTTTCTGATGGGGAAGTCTCGTTTGGCACCCCTTAAGGCCATGACGATTCCGCGTTTAGAGCTTACAGCAGCAACTACCTCTGTTCAAGTAGGAGGAATGATTTCCAGAGAATTAGGCGATCCTGTTGATGGAGAGATCTACTGGACCGACAGTACCACCGTGTTGAAATACATTAGAAACGAAACGAAGCGTTTTCACGTGTTTGTGGCAAATCGAGTGCAAAGAATTCGAGATGAGACAGATCCTATCCAATGGAGGCATGTGGACTCCGAAAATAATCCGGCTGATGACGCATCACGTGGTTTGGAGGGCAATCAGATAACCAAACGACATCAATGGGTCAGAGGTACAGATTTTTTGTGGCATCCCGAGAGTGAATGGCCTACGTTTCCCTGCGATTTAGACGCAGTCTTTGCCGATGATCCTGAAGTGAAGAAAGTTGTAACACATGCCACCGTTTCTGATGAAAAGGAAGAAATCTTGACCAGGTTCGCGTGTTTCTCAAATTGGAACCGCATGAAACGATGAGTGGCCCGGATACTTCGCCTCAAGCAGTTTTTAGCTCATGTGCAAACGCCGTTGGAAACACGCAGAGCAGAAAAATTGAGCTAAAAACTGCTTGAGGCGAAGTATCCGGGCCACGCATCGTTTCATGCGGTTCCAATTTGAGAAACGCGCGAAGGTACACCTTCAGTACCTTCGTACTGAAGGTGTACCTTCAGTACGAAGGTACGTCGCAAAACGAAGCACCGAGATGATAAATTTTATCGAACAAACAGAACGGTGGATTTCTTCCGCGAAGGAGAAAATAGAAAACAGCTTGGAAAGCCGATCAAATTGTTCAAATCTTACTGGCTCGTCTCGCCTCACAAAAGGATCGTCGCTAAGTCATCAATTGCCTCCGGTCGGGCGAAAGAAAGAGCCAAGACTGCCGAACTCATGGCGAAATTTGCGATGTTAGAGCGTAGACAAGAATTAGAGAAAAGAGCTGAGCGTTTACACTTGGAAGAGCAGCTAGCAGTGGCCCAAGCGCGCGAAAGGGCGTATGCTGAATTTCAAGACCGTGATTCTAGCTTTGAGAGGAAGTTGTCTGAGGCAACCATTCATCCACCGCCAACAGCTATGCAGGATCCACAGGTCAATCCGCTTCCTCGCTCGAATCGCAATTAGAACCAGTTGCAGCGCAATGCTCATGGCCGAACCTGTTGGCTCCAGAGTTTGAAGTGAAGCGTGGTGAAAACCAGAACATTCCCAAAGGCGTCAGAGAAGTTCTCAGCCAGCAAAACAGATTAACAGAGCTCTTGGTTGAACAGCAACAGCAGACCCTTCTGCCCACATTAACCATTTCCAAGTTCACCGGCAACCCCCTCGATTTCTTCACGTTTGTCAGGACCTTTGAGTCGCAAATTGAGAGTAAACTGAAGTCAAACGATGTCCGCCTACGTTACTTGGAGCAGTACGTGGAAGGAGAACCGAAAGAGCTGATTAAAGGATGCCTCCACCTGAACGGACAAAATGGTTATACCGAGGCTATGAAGCTTTTGGTAGAGAAGTATGGAGATCCGTACAAAATCTCGAACGCTTACATTAAGAAGATTGAAGATTGGCCTTATGTTAAACAAGGAGATGATCAAGCGTTAGACCGCTTCGCAACGTTTAAACGAATGAAGGGGCCAAAAACCATTGCTCCAACGCGTTACTAAAGTTCTTCTTTAATGTCAAATATCCTTAGTTTAAAGAGAACTGGCGCTGCGGTGAACGTTGCGAAAAGCTATGCGAAAGCAATAATCGATACGGTTGAAACGTTATATGGCCTTTAAAACGGATAAACGAAGCGATGTAGGAAAAAAAAAACGCAAAACCTAAAACTGTATCCTCCAAAGCACAAACGAGAGTGAATAAAAGCAAAGACGTGAATTTATACTAATGAACTAAGGAACAATAGACAAAGTTATGCAGGAAAAACTAACAGAATAATAATGAAAACGACATGCAAGCGTGACACACAAAAAATGTTCCAAAACAAAAGAGTTCATTCATGAAGAATGCCGCCGCAACATCTGGCTCCCCTAAGAGTTCAACCGGCAGAAAACTCTTACAAACAAATTATCTAAAAGAGATAGTTCTCCGTTCTCTGAAATCAACATGGCTCCTCTGGCTGGGATTCAAACACCCGGTCTATACGTCTTTCTCAAGTATCAGGATAAGCTTGTCAACTGGGCGATCAAGGAAAGTTGCTCCTGTGGTAACCTTGACAGACCGTACATATCCTTCTTCGTCAGGGTAAGTGTGGACAACACGGGCCAAAGGCCAATGGTTCCGTGCTACACGGTCATCAACGATCAGGACCAGGTCTCCCTTGTCAAAGTTTCTCCTGGGACGATTCCATTTTGATCTTTGCTGAAGGCATTGAACGTATTCTCTTCTCCATCTTGACCAAAATACGTTTGCAAGATACTGGACCCTCTTCCATCTTTTGCGCAGATAAACATCTTCTTTCTGGAAGTTTCCAGGAGGGGGTAGTACGACTTTAGACTTCATCTTCAGGATGTGATTCGGTGTTAGTGGGTCTAGATCTCCTGGATCACTGGAAGGAGTGGTGAGAGGTCTGCTGTTTATAATACACTCTACTTCTGCCATCAGAGTTCGAAACGATTCGTCGTCAAGGTTACGACCATGTTCTCGCATTAAGGCGGTGAGAATTGAGCGGACTCAGCGTATTTGTCGTTCCCAGACGCCACCCATATGCGACGCAGACGGTGGGTTTTGCTTCCATTGCACCCAATCAGCTTTGAATTTCGTGCATAAACTTCTCTGGATTGCGTTGTTGTCCATCTCTGATATCGCTCTTTGCAATTCTTTCTCTGCTCCGGTAATATTTGTTCCTTGATCGGATCTGATTTCACGTACAGGCCCTCTTCTTGCTATAAAACGTCGCAAGGCATTTAGAAAGGAATCTGTTTCCAGGGAGTTTGCCGTCTCTATATGTACAGCTCGACTAGACAAACAGGTAAATAACGCACCATAACGCTTCAATTCCTTTCTTCCCTCTTTAATGTAGAATGGGCCAAAGTAGTCGACGCCACAGTAAGTGAATGGAGGTGCTGGGGCAATTCTTTCTTTGGGAAGATCGGCCATCCTTTGCTCACCAACTACACCACGAAGCCGCCGACAAGTCACGCATTTGGAAATGAGGTGCCTCACAACGGAATTGGCGTTTATGATCCAATATCGACTTCTGAGCGTGCCCAAAGTGATGCCGCGACCAGAACTTCGGTTCCGCGAAGTACGAAGGTACACCTTCCTTTTGTTTGTAATGTATTTCCGACAGTACCACCGTG
Organism: Montipora capricornis; assembly: GCF_036669925.1. NCBI lineage: Eukaryota > Metazoa > Cnidaria > Anthozoa > Scleractinia > Acroporidae > Montipora > Montipora capricornis. Next base: position 11,240,682 of record NC_090889.1, read on the forward strand.
TTGAAATACATTAGAAACGAAACGAAGCGTTTTCACGTGTTTGTGGCAAATCGAGTGCAAAGAATTCGAGATGAGACAGATCCTATCCAATGGAGGCATGTGGACTCCGAAAATAATCCGGCTGATGACGCATCACGTGGTTTGGAGGGCAATCAGATAACTAAACGACATCGATGGGTCAGAGGTCCAGATTTTTTGTGGCATCCCGAGAGTGAATGGCCTACGTTTCCCTGCGATTTAGACGCAGTCTTTGCCGATGATCCTGAAGTGAAGAAAGTTGTAACACATGCCACCGTTTCTGATGAAAAG
>NC_090889.1:11250990-11260990 GCF_036669925.1 Montipora capricornis
AAGCTATATCATGTGTTACCAGCTATCCGCATGACTAAAATGAACATTCGAATTCCTCTTTGGAGCTTCCAAGATTTGAATGGAATCTTGAATATTTTTCTGAAAGTTGCTATGAAAAGCGCACAATAACTGAACAATAATTCATCAAACACTTCAAATAGCTTTCACTTTTAAAACACCGTTTATTTTATAATAAAACGAACGTTCATAGCTAACTACTTTTGATATATCAAGGAAACATCCACAGGAATTCAGAATGTCGACAGCAAATATCAAAACTGGCACGCAGATTTGAATACTCGGTTCAAATTTCAAAACAACTGGTCACGCATGACATACATGACATGATGAGGCTTGACTGTATTCATTTGATTGTTCCTTGGAGTGTATGATGAGTAGATAACTAGCCCTCAAATTTTTTTACGTTATACATTGGTTTAGATTCCACCTTCAGGACAAAAACCCATTGTATTGCTTTAAGGGTCCCCTCTGCAATGTTCTGCTTCCATTCTTGGGTGTCCCATTCCCTTACAATAAATATATATATGAACTTTCTTTATGGAACTCCAGCAAAACGTGCCCAAAAAGTTGATAAAATATGATGCTTGGTAAGTGATTGACACATTAACTCACCAAAACCAGCCGCATATGGGAAAAAGGTCAAATACTATCGAATATTTAACCTATTAACCCATGGGAGTGAGACTTAAAGACAGACGATTTTGCTCATTCATGGCGGACGGGTGGTTCAGGAGTCAATGGATTAATAAAATCAGTAAGAAAAATTGCAGAAACAACCCAGAGAGAATACTTAACACCAGGAGCCGCAAGTAGGAATCTCTATGTCCCTTACTTACTTGATTCCCTTACCGGAGAAGCTTTATTTTTAGAATACTTCCCCTGGGAGACAACAAAACAGATCATATCTCCCCTGGGAAGTGTTTTAAAAATAAATTTATCTGAAAAAAAGATTGACTCCAATGCCTACACTGTAGTCACTGTAGACTCCAGCCAATTTCATTTTTGACTATGGGAATACAACCTCACCAAATAAACAACATTTCTCTTTTCCACCAATCACAATATTTTACATGTATATGACCTTGTGTTGGTCATGAAATACTCATCTTTCTTCCAAGCATTCCTTCATGATACCAATACAGCTGTCTGTAGTAATTTTTATGGCATGAGAGGGTAATGTACATGTAGGAGAGGAAGTGCAATTTAAGAAATTCATTCATTTATTATTATTATTTTTGGAAAATTACAGATTGAAATACACAATTTATCAATAATTCAGTCTTTTGGATAAACACTAATAACACCTTGTACCATCCCTAAAGTAATAAAGAAAACTTCCGAGAGATGGATCATATAATTCTTCTCTTGTTTCTCTATCCTTATGTGAGATTAGTTCCCCTTTATACTCAGGAAGGAAAATCTCCTTTCATGAATGGTTTTGTGGTAAATATAACTCTTCCTAACATAACAAATGAAATTGGTCAAATTGAATGCAATAAAATATTGCAGTTCTTCAGTACTTGAGGAGATCAAAGCACATAGGAAATTTGATTGGAGCGCACAAAAGGTGCATAAGAGTTACTAGAGGAATTAGTTTCTTGACAGTGTTCTACAAAGTTGTAAAGTACAGGCTACAGATGGTTTTCAATCACATGATGAGACGGTCATATAGGTGCACGAAACAATAGCAAATTAGGGCTCGTGTTTTGCATCATAATAGAGTCAAATTCCCAAAAGTTTTTTTCCCTATTGTTCTGTGTACCGACATGGCTGCTGTGACGTCAGGTGAAAACCATCTACCGGTATATCAAATCCTGGTAAACAATTAGTAAAAGCATTAAATTCAATTTTCTTATAACATACTTTCACACAGACTTATCAAGGTAAAACATATCACTGACAAATATTAAGGTGCAATGTGTTAACACCATGTAACAGATTATGTAATCTACAAATAAAACACTGAGCCATTGGCGTATATAACCAGCGCAATTAAGAAATGCAAAACAAGGTGTACATTACAAACAAAATAAAATTAAGTGATATCAAGTGCTAATGTTCCCGTGAAGAATGAATCAATGATGAAATGATATATGAATTGGATCATATATGAACTGCAGATATGAAATCAAGTGAAGCTATGATCATCGCAGTTATGAAGTTTTCAGGCTTCTTTAAGCATTTTTTTAAGTGTTGAAGTTTTCAATCTTCTTTCCCCAATTGCAAAAATTGCGTTCATAACCGCGAGGATCATAGCTTCACTTGATTTCATATCTGGAGTTCCATATATGATTCATTTCATATATCATTTCATCGTTGATTCATCCTTCACGGGAACATTAGAACCCACAAATGACCAGCTCCCAACGTAAGTGGCTTCAAAGCTCAGTTGGTTAGAGTGTCGCACCGGTATCGTGAGGTCACGGGTTCAAACTCCGTTGAAGTCCTTAATTTTTCAGGCTTCTCTACGCAATTGCAAAATTACTTTTATAACTGTGAGAATCATAGCATCACTTGATTTCATATCCGCAGTTCCATATTTGATTCATTTCATATATCATTTCATCATCAAAGATGTATGTTGTAAACTAGCATGATACTGGTCACATTCGCATACATGGAGGGCTGGACTAGCGGACGGACGTACGTACGTAAACGTTCGTACGTTTTTTGTGTTTGAAGCGAACAGGCAGCCCTCCAGTAGGGTGAGTGCAATGGCTCCTGGACATAACATCTAATCCCAACACCGTATGAGGGTGAGGGTACGTCTAAACGGAGGGTGCAACCAGCACGCCAAACTCGCCGGGGGATTGAACCCCGCCTCCACAAAAATTAAGGCAAAACGCGACGGATACAGGACAAGACAAGACAGAAGAACCGCACACTGGAGACGCCTCGTCTGACTTACACTCCAGAGTGACAGCTCACACTAGACAAACGTTACGGAAACAAAGAACAAAGAAAATTAGGCCGTGGAGGAGTCAGCAGGAGGGTCGCTGACAGGATAGGTCACAAGGAACCAAGGAAGCTTATGCTCCCCGGCAAGACTGTTGACATAGTCAATACCACGACACTCCTCCCAAGAGAGGGACTCCTCCCAAACTTCCTTGTGAGTAAACGCAAAACGGATCGAGGAGTGCTCGCGATGGTCAGTATCCATACCCAAAACGGCAGAATTCCCGTCCGGAAACGAGGAGAAAGCCGAGGGCAAAGAAGACCGATCGCCGCGATTGCGTTTTCTCTTAGGCCTACGCCGACGGGGAGAGCCAGAGGGCTGATCACCGGGATCCGAGTCCGACTCTCCGGGAGTAAACTCCACAGGAAGAGTGATGAAAGTGGTCTCGAGTTCCTTACTCGGCACAGGAGGGGGATGATCCCCGTCCATTGCGTCATCGACGACGGCGTCCGAACTTTCGTCCGGAACCTCCACAGCCTCGGTACCAGTAGACTGGCATCAGAGGCCGGAACCCCAGCCCGCTCCTCTTGGCGAGAAGACACCGGAAGAACTCCTGGGGCCGGTTGAGGTGTAGGCTGCCCCCAGACGTTCCTACATTCGCGGGCCATGTGGCCGGAGTGGCCACAGCGCCGACATCGTCCACTGAGCGGGCATGCACGACTCTGGTGACCTGTCTTCCTACAGATAGAACAGTAAGGGGGCTCACCGCGATACCAGACACGGCAATCGAAGCCAGCCAGGCGCACATCACCGGGGACATCTTTAGATATCGAGATCTTGACTAGGCAATTGCCATCGCTCAGGCCGGGGAAACCATGGTGCTCACTCCTCTGGCTATGGACAGAATGAACCTGCCCAAAGGAGGAGAAGAAGGAACGGACGACATCGTCTGGGACCTGTTTTAACAAATATTAAATGAAAGGTGTTACCATTGAACCCACTGGGAACTCGGAAAAATCCGAGCCCTAGATGGGATTGCTCACCATAGAGTCTCCAGTAGCTCAGTGGTTAGAGCTTCCGTACTAGATCACGGAGGGTCGTGGGTTCGAACCCCATCTGGGGCTCGGGTTCTTCCGAGCTCCCAGTGGGTCAAATGGTAACACCTTTCTTTAAATCTGTGTTGAACATTCTCTCACATTCGCTCACTTTGGTGGTTGGTTGGCCGCATCGTTTAATGATGCTCTCAATGTGACTGCGCGATGCAGTTATGAGCTATGCTGTCAGTCGATATTTGACTCTGTGGCTGCGTGATGCAGCTCGAGTCAAATACCCACATTTCACCCTTGCTCACCATAGAGTCTCCAGTAGCTCATTGGTTAGAGCATCCGTACTAGAACACGGAGGCTCGTGGGTTAGAATCCCATGTGGGGCTCGGATTTTCCGAGTTCCCAGTGGGTTCAATTGTAACACCTTTTATTAATATGTGTTAAAACATTCCCTCACAATCGCTCACTTTGGTAGTTGGTTGGCCGCATCGTTCAATGATGCCCTCAATGTGACGTGAGCATCTTGAAACGGGAATACATCGCGTCCTTAAACGATCCCATCGATTCGATCGACCTCGACTTCCTCTTCCTTAATTTCTACGTAATTCAGGACCATTGTCAAGTGAGATGGCTCTCATTGTCCATGGCAATGCTTTCCAAGTCTTCATTGGAAAGGAGTGACGAGCCAGTGGTTTTGTAAAATAATAATAATACACAATTTATGCATGGTCCCGAGGAAAACAGTTAGTCTCGTTTTCCCGAGAGTCCCGATCTAATGTAAGTAATAAGAGCAAAACGTGGTAATCTGAGCGTTTTAATTTGAAATACCTGCAATGGTACACAGAAATTCTAAAACTATTAATGAACTATCAAATTATAGAAGTAGGTTTTCAGTTATTTCTTGACTATTTTACGTAACTTTATTTCCCTCCGTTTGCGGGGTAATGAGTTTCACAGCTTGGGTGCTGCCGCAAGAAACGCTCTGTCACCAAGAGTAGCCGAAGGTTACACACAGCAACAGTTTTCCTAATCGAGATTTAACTTGTACCTGATTAATTACATTGGTGGACACAAGTTTCTGTTCAAAAACAAGAAAATCAAGCGCCCAGGAAGAATCACCCCCAGGTTGTTTTCCTACATTTTGAACCACTGTTAAGAGCTCCCTATATTTCATGATATTTGGACAATTTCAGTATTCATTATTTCCTTGGATTACCTAACCTGTGACTGGACGAAGAGAGGATTTCCAAGACTCGTGTAACTTACCTGAGGCTTTTTTTTTTAATAATGGAGTCTATGGCTTCCTGTGCTTTTAATGTTAATTTGACCTCAAATCAATTGAAGCAGAATTAAAATCAACCTGCTTAAAAATTCCCCCTGCAATGCAATGACATAAATGTTCGTACTGCGAACCTTTTTTCAAGAACGCGCATGTTTACTCTTCTTTTCTTTTTAAATACGTTTTGCTCTTATCAGCGGCCATCCCGGGGGTTGACCCCGGGGACATATGGGGGAATAGCGCGGGATTTGCTGACTTTTGTCGCCAATTTTTGGCCCGGGACGGGGGCATTGGACTGCTTTTGCACTTTCGGGGCAAGATACACGGGGGAAGACCCGCGGGATTTGTAACATCGCCGCCATCTTGAAAATGAAAGATCCGGACCGCGGGGACTTGGTATTACCGTTGTACGGCTTCCAAATACGATAAAACCCAACCATGAGATTGAAAGTTTATCAGAAGCATGTTATAATCTTGCCTTTGGAAATTCTGTCTAAAATGGAATGAAAGGCTTGAAGGTCACAACTCGATTTTAAAAAAAAATCATAATCTTTGTTGGACATTAAGCAACACAAAGTTGCAAAAGATAGAACTCTGCCTACCACATGAATTGCCAGACAATAAATCAATCACGAATGCTTTACATTTTACATTACTTTGACCAAAAATTAAAAGCCTCAAGACAATCGACATGCGCAACAAGTACGAAAATAAAGTTAGTGTTATGGTTACGGTTAGGTCACAAAACTCTTCCTGCCTTTTTCGAGTGCCATAAGATGATTTATATATCTATCCACAATACCTTGACACGCTTTAAAATTGATTTGCACACTCATAGTCAAGCATTTTCGCGCATTTTATTGTTTCCGAGTATAATAATTCAAAACCAAAGTATTAATGGATGTAGCGGCTCCATGTGCTAAGAATATTCTAACGTTGCATTTTAAATTTTTGTTCTTGAAAATAATTCAATTTTTGATAGCGGAGCTCCCCACGCATCGAGCACCATAGCTATGAAAATATGGTAACCTATCGATGTGAGAAAATTTGGTTTTAAAGCCATGACGTCATGAACGTTCGTACGTACGTTCGTCCGCCCCTCCATGTAAGCCAATGCCACCAGTATCACGCAACCACATCACGGGCTCACGTTTAGAGCTCATTGAGGAGGCAATACTCCACTTTACACTATAGCTAGTTTACAGCATACATCTTTGATATTGGACATCAATGTTATGGTCAATTGATACCTGTCAAAACAAGGTATCCGCTGACCAGTATCACGTGACCATATCGCAGGCTCAAGTTAGACCTTATTGAGGTCAGCTGTTTTTTTTTAAAGTTGACCGCTGACCCGGGACTGGTTGTTGATTGGATCGCAGGCTCAAGGCAGGTCAGACACTCACACTCACACCTGGACGAGGCTTAATTTTCGCGCTCTTTCTGTGGCTCGACGCCACTACACAGCCATGCTACGTAAAAAAAGCTCTTGACAGTCGATGCTTTTCGTTCAGGTACGGTTTGGAAAATATATTTTTCTTGCATTTTTCGCTGGTTTAACATAATCTAGCTGTAGTTATTCAAGTCAATTATTGGAGGGATATAAACTTAAAGCTGAGTGTTTATTTTTAATTTGTTTAGGGCTGCCTTTTTCTCTTAATTTCACTTTTCGGTATGTCTTAAGATTTTTAATTTCGAATCTACTAAGGTTGCAAGATGCCTGGAAGGCCCATGTCAGAAGAACAGAAACGAAAGAAGAGAACGAGAACGACAAAACAGTACACCAGTAATAGCTTAAAGTTTGTGGAAGAAGTTACTCCACAAATTCTTTTCTTGGACACTAAACCGTTTGTTATTTCTACGGATGAGTTATTTCAAGAGGATGCATATTTCTAAAAAGTGGTTTAGTCGTTTTTTCCTTTGTTCAGGAATGAAACTCGAATTTTTATTGTTAACTGGAATTAAATAACAATCATCTGTACTCTTTTTGGACAGAAATAATCGATCTTTTGCTGGTTTGTTTGGCCTTAAAATGCGAGCGAACAAGAAGTTTTTTTTACTCCGCTTGCCTAACTGTTTTTCGATGTGCCTCGACAGTGACAAGAATTTTGCACTTATGATCTAAACATGTAATCGCAATGAGTTCTCGTGAAAGTATAAGGAGAAATATCACCAGCTTGTGTTTTCAGAGCACGTACAGGTAGTTTGTTGGAGATCTTTTTGAAGTCTGTCCTTTCTAGCCGATTCTGGTTCTAAGCCAAGCTGGCGTGTTTCAATGAAATACATCGAATGGTAAATGATCTCGTTTTCAGAGATAAAGTGGAATAAATAAAGTACATCAATAAAACTCCTTGTTTGTCCTTGAACCGACAAAGATGATCTGTCACATCACGAGCTATAGTACGTCTGTGATTTCTAATTTTAGGGTGATTCCTGTTTGCTGGTGTTTGACAGTCGACTCTGAAATGGCTTCTTTCCTTTTCCGTTCACTTGCTGAGGATTTGCTTGTTTTCTTTTAAAACTGTTACGATTCAAGAAAAATTAATTGCCTAATTGGTGAAATCGACAGTAGATTTCGCTGGAAAAAACCGTTATCACACTCATCCCTTCATGATTCATGTGATCAGTCGGTTTTTCAGGTGAAATTAACCGTGGAATTCACTAGTTAGGCAGGGAAGAAAATGTTACATAATTAAGCAATATCCGGGAAAACCAAAAGTCTTTTATTTTCACTAATCCTACAGCCAGTAAAAAAAAAAAAAAAAACAAGCAGGGAGCTCCGCTTTTAGGCTTGGCTAAATCTATTTAGTAAATTTTCAGCCTCGACTATTGCATTTCTAGCTTTTTGATTGGCTAAAAAACTCCGAATATGAGCCAATAGTCGAAGTGTTACGTCATATGGAAAATCGTGCACCAATATGCTCTTTCCTTTTCTTTGGTTATTTTATCACTTCATATCCAACTCGGGCTCATGGAATAGTTGTTATATATTATTGAATTAAGCCTTGACCTCTTTAGTGAATACACGATATCTTTAGAAGGAACTTAAGCGTTTACTTAAACAAGGACGTTATCTTTATTACTTTTGGTCATTACTTAAACATGTCCTATGTCTGGTATTCTCGAACACCATTATAGGTAATCTGCTTTTCCCTTGTAACTTGTATTTGTGATTTGTATGCCATTTGGTAATTGTGTGTATTAATTGTTGTAGTTTGACTGTTAACACGGTTAATATTCGTATGCATACCTAACGACGAGAATCCTGTTCAGAGGCCAACCCTCTGATGTAAACGCGAAGGGAAATTCCTCAAATATTGCGACCTTGATTGATATTGGAACGGATTTTAGCCTAACTATTTTTCACCAAGGTATTGAAACAAATGCGCTAGCGTTGGTCAGATTTTCTCTTCAGAAGCCTGGCCTTTTCTCTTCCTCAAAGACCTAATTAACTTGGAACGCCTCTTAGGTAGTTGGTTCGCATGGTGTTATAATGATTATACAATTGCCAATAAAACAAAACACACATGCCAGAAATGCAGATCTCCCATTTTGTGCAGGACACATAGCTGTGCCAAGACCCATAACACATTGCTTCACTTCCTTAAAACTAGACGAGGCGGTAATTAGGTATGCGTTCGTCAGGAAAATTTAATAGTGAACCAGGATTCGGTACCAGAACAAGATTCCACTTCAACTTGCTCCTCAGCTGCTGCAGTTGAATCTTGGGAAATGTTGCTTCAACTTATTCCAGCCAAGGTGACAAAGAAAAGAGCCAGTCAGGTTCCAACGTATAGCCTAGTAGATTCAGGTTCTGACATTACTATGATAGACCACTCTCTTGCGAAGTCGATGAACATTAAGGGATTTCTCTGTAACCTTCCATTAACAAATGTAAACAATAATGTAAAGAATGTAGGTGTCATTTGTTTACCCACAGAACGCCTTAAGAGCCCTCAGGAGGTCATTCAACATGTGTTCGTGCTTTCCGGATCGAAGTAGAATTTAACAGTGTTAGTCTTTATGGAGAGCGGAAAACCGGAGTATCAGGAGAAAAGCCTCTCGGATTTTTGGTTCAGTCAACAGCCGAAATAAAAATGTGATTATGTAAAGATTATATGGACAAGGAAAGCATTGCAAGCTATCCAGATCAGTCGAAAGAGGCTCAAAACTCAGCATTGCAGCGTTTGCACTTCCTAGATGTTGAAGGAAAGACGAATGTGTGAGACCAAAAGTGTGAGAGATAATAGGGAAATTAATAACGCCCCAAGAAGGTGAAGTGTCTCCACTATTTTTGTAACTTGGTGTCTGATTGATTGCAATAATTTTGCCAGTCCGGATTTGAATCCTATAGGAAAACGTTTCAACGTAGAAAAGCAGGAACTAAAGAGACAATCATTAAATATCGTATAAGCTCTGAAACATTTCAGAAGTTAGCACGCGAATAGCAAAGCACATTGTACCAAACACGAAAGGATATTCATTCTTGACATACGGTAGCATCGATTTTCGAGTGTTTGGACTTATCATCGCTAACAGAAGACTCCGTGCCAAATACAAAAGCGAGAAAAGTATTTTGCACTGCAGATCTGACGCTCCGAAAGTTACACATGGCTCGTATTATGTAACACAATATCATTTTTTGTGTTTCTTGGTGACGTCAACCGGGATGGTGGCGTTACAGTTGAAAATCGTATCTTCGAGGAAACAGCACAATTCAACTAGTACTTTCTTTTCTAATCAATCCAATACATAACC
>NC_090889.1:11265990-11275990 GCF_036669925.1 Montipora capricornis
TCCTCTCAAACATGGGCATTCACAGGATGCTTAGATGCCCATCTGCCTGTTAAAGCTTACTTGTCCTACATGTACAGTACACTCTTTGTTATGGGTAACCACTTTAAAATGAATAGTCAGTAATAAGCATTTCACGACTGGTCCCTTGGGAAACATTTAATTCTGTTTCCTGAGAATCTCAATGTTTCCCTGAGGTGTAGCCGAGGAAAACATTGAAATTTGAGGGAAACAAAATGAACTGTGTCCTGAGGGACCAGTCATTAAGTGATTTGTTACATGGCCCAAAAACAAAAACATGCAACGGCAACAGAAATGGCGGTCGTTGGTCAACATTTGCAGGTTACAGTGCACTATTACCCTCTGACATCATAGATTTTGCACTATTTTCCAGAGACTCAGACACCTTTGGCAGGAAACAGTTTTATTGTTAGATGTCATGTGACCTTGAAGTAACCAATGAGAGCGCACACTGTTGGGGGAAAAATTCAGCTATACAACAATTGTTTTTTTTTCCAAGCAGTTGTCATGCCTTGCCCATGTAATAATTTTGTGTGTCAGATTGTGGATTGTTTAAAATGTTCTTATTTTTTAATCCCTTTGGTGTATATTTTTTATTGACGGAGAAAAGTAAATCCAAAATAATGCCTTGTTATTTTTCTATTTCCTTTTTTGCTTTGTTTTGGAAAGTGGAAAGGATCAGGAGGGCTAAAGGCCTGTCCTGGGACAACGGAAAAAGACAGCAGAGTTAATTTAGAACTCTGCAATACAATTTTGCTAGATGCAGACATAAAAATCCTCTATGGGGTTTATAAGGTGGAAGGTGCTGGCCAGGTTACTCTGTACAAAACAAAGGGCAGGAAGCACATAAGCAACATTATATGTTCTTCGAGGAAGCCAAGTGCTTACCAAAAGCAGGTGAAATAACATTTCCCAGTTCAACCTCTCAGACTTGGTATGAGTGTTATATATAACCTCTTGAGAGTTTACATGTAGATAATGACAACTCTACTCTCAGTCTTATGATGAGCTCATGCACAGGCAACACATGTTTAGAGAAACTCAGTGTGGCGAAGTGGACGGGTGTAAATTTATCCTCTTGTGAATCAAGCACACATGTACATGTACACTTGTAATACAATGTAGGACATGACATATTTCTTGTGCTTGTGCATGTTACATGCATTTTTTTTAATTTTGAACATTTAATTGGCACTTTCAGTATGGAGTAATGAGGTCTTTAATATTATTTTCATTTTATTATTGCTATTCCTATATATGTTTACAGCAATATTCAAGGTACAGATGTACAATGTAGCAGGGGTCTAGTATGTATTCCTTCAGTTTAGTGATGAAACTCTTTCTCTTTTTGTTCTGGGAATTTTTTTGTTAGTGCTCTAAGGACAGCTCAAGGAAAAGAGCATGCAAAGGAAAAGCAGAGGTCAGATAATAAAAATAATATCAGATTTTACCACACCTTGATTACATGTAAATTGTGTATGATTCCCAGTGCACTGGTGGCTCAGTTGGTTGAGCATTGGGCTCTCATGCAGGAGGTCGCTGGTTCGAACCCCGGCCAGATCAACACTCTGGATCTTCAAATAACTGAGGAGAATATGCGATTGTGAAGGGGAACCTCGTGACCCGAACTTATTCAAGGTCAAACACCGTAAAATGCAATGATTTAGTCGCTTCACTCAGTGGCCAGCGATGTGTTTAAGATTACAGTCCTTTTAACCTTGTGTCCTCGAGGGTTGAATATACCTGAGGATTACAGTTACATGTAGCTCACTTTTAATTTTAACGTGTGTCCCAATAAGTAGGAGTCCTTGATTACAGTTTGGACTTCAACTTACATTGCCGTCATAAACCTTGTGAGTAACTTGTGTGAACAACACACTTCCCTGGCTGAAAACGGCTTGTTCAAGCTCAAATCCAAAAGAAGTTGTTTCAAAAACAGCTTGGGCACCATGATTAAGTCTATCTTGACTCACTTACTTTTGACTTTAGGTTTTAGATAAGAATTCATCATCTCCGCAATGCCACTCAAAAACTGTTTGGATGCGGTTTGTTGGGATGGGGGAAGGCTATCCGGTACTGGCAGGTTCAGAGGCTGCATTCCATCTGGCTTAAAGCTGCATCTCCCCTTCCCGAAAATAATGCCCCATCTTTTCCAAACAGAAAATTTTCTGATTGTCAAAGAAATGCTGCCATGTACACTGTAATTAACAACTTACTAACCTCACTTGCTTGGGGCTGTACTGGAAAATATTGGCCCTTTCTTGTTTGGTTTGGATCGATCACTTGACCTCGGGCCAATATTCCCTAGTAAGGCGCTCCTGTTTTTTTAGTACTGAAGAGGTTAATAATGTATAAAGAGTAAGGACTTAACTGGCAAATCTAATGTTGTTTTCAAACTCCTTTACCATAAGACAATTTATTTTTATTTTTAGGAATCAAATGGCAATGTACCAACTAAAGTTCAGAAAGTAGATTTGCAAACTGAGGTAACTGTTATTTTGCCTGTAAAGTACTGCTGTAATATAATTTACCACTATAGATCTCTTTTGGGACTCATTTTTATAAGGTTACAGGTTCATATTTTTTCCTGCTTGAATTTTTGTTATACACCAGTTTAATTTTGATTTTCCTTTGTTTCAGACTTAGAAAGGGCATTGTTATAGTGTTAAGGTTACAGGTTCAAATTTTGTCCTGGTTGAATTGTTTTTTTAAACACAATTTCAATTTTGATTTTCCTTTGTTTCAGATTATGATAAGGAATATTAATTAAACGAAGAAAAAGCAAAACTGGATTGCTTTGAAAAATTTTAAACCACAACATCTACATGTACAGTGTATACAGCTGTTGCTAAAGCCCTGGTCAAACGGCGCATGATTGTTGACAATAGTCAATGATAGTTGAAACTCGCTCTTCTGTTGGACCACCAACTATTATACACTATCATCAACTATCATTCATTTTGAACTTCTTCAAATTTTTCATGATAGTCGATGATAGTTTTCCTCGTTTGACCACGAGTATGATAGTTCATGATAGTTTTTGGTCAGCTGTTTTCCCCAAACATCAGCGGGCTCATTTAAAATGGCCGCCAAAAGTTCCTCGCGAGGCTCAGCTGCAGCTTCAGAAATTCATGTCTACATCCAAGATGATAATCATGACAAAGAAAATACTGAAGACCAAGATATCTTAGACAATATATCCTCAGAAGAAAGCGTCAACTCGCAAGAATTGGAAGAGACACTACAAAAAAGAAGCGTATCACTAAATGTTCATTGGTCAAGAAGGGCAATGCGGCAAGATCGAGTAATGGACTGATATTACGTCTAATAGAGGAATATGAGGCCTGGCCCTGCCTTTGGGAAAAGAGCCTGGAACTAGCTGCTCGCGTGACTTTGCATGTGCGACTGCCGGTGAACTACAGTATCATCAACTATCACAAACTTCTTTGGCCATTTGAGCATGTGAATGATGATGATAGTTTGGAGAGAATTTTGACCAGGGCTTAAGATTTTATTAGAAGCCAAAAAAACATGAGAAATCCTTTGATATACTCATTTGCTTTCTTATGGGTTATTATGGGTTTTACATGCAGCTTAAAATTATTTTCTTTGTTGCTCTTACAGTCGCTATGTTTGGGACTGTGTTATAAACTTCTTTGAAGGTGAAACATTACTTTCGGGGACTATGCACGTTATTCACATTGACAGCAACAAAAAGAAGTAAATTCAAAGTTTACATGAAAATAGAATAAAATTATTTTGATAATTTATTGTATCAATATAAATTATTATTGGTTTTGTATTTATTTCCTTCTTTTCATATGATGTGAAATACTAAACTATACATGTTGTCAATATTCCTTCTTTAAGGCAAAGAATCAGAAGAAATGATTCTGGCGTAATTGATGAAAAGGAAGGTACATGTAACAATGAAAGTGAAGTGCAGACAAACAAAGTGGATGAACTGAGGATGCTGGAGTCGGGCCTTGTAAGTACATTATTTTTAACTTTTTCAGGAAGCTCTAGCATCTTGTAGGTGTCTATTATAGGAAAGGAGAAAAAGTGCTATGCTTAATGTCTTGAGTGATTAATACTCCAGGGTCTCCCTGAGACACCTGCCTCAAGTCTTGCTAGTAAGTATTACAGCTGAAAAATCACTGCAGAGCATGTTGACGAATTTGACCATTTTCCGTTTGGATAGTATACTTTCATGTTACAGGTGAAAACATCCCAGAAATGCACGCAGAATTTTTCATTTAGAACCGTGCTGTCCTAATAGTGAATTACCTTTTTTTAACAGGTTGATAGAGATCAAGCTATCATTGTTGCTCTCCATTACTTGAGGGCAAAAAAAGTGTCTGATGTGACTCTGAGAAAACTAAAGCCCTTGTTGAAGAGGTATTGCGTACTATGCATGAAGGACTCAGCGAAAGATGACCTTTTAAGGTCCCTTGGAAGGGTCCTCTTTGAAAGAAAAGTTGTAACAAGAAAAGATGAGAGTGAAGTGATCACTCACAGTAACTTAAAAAGTGTAATTTAGTAAAAAGTGAATTTGGCAAAGGTCAACAAACACGAGGGGACTTCTGCTCATGACTTGTAACTGCAAGAAGTTACAAAACAGGTATTGTGCCAGTAACTGGCAAAATTCCTTGTTAAAATGGCAACCAGAATTGAGAAATACGAATTTAAAATATGTTGAAAGTCCCATTTCCGCCACACACTATAAACTGTTCCTCTCACTCTAGCCCTTTGAGCGCAAAGGAAAAATCAGATGATTTTAAAACTACAGGGCATTTCCTGTGAATAGTCCATTTGTGGTTGCAGACCTTATACAAATTATGTTAAGATATATATTTCATCAATAATTATGAAGACTCAATACATTGCTCATTTCTTTCGTAATAATAATAATAATAATAATAAATATTTTTTATATAATTATTTTATTATATTTTTAAATAATACACACTATTTAAGATAAAAATTGTGTAATAGTTGTTACGGTTGATATCAATCCAGTTGTAGACATATTAGGTTTAAAATTAGTTAAGAAAAAACGATACTAAAAGAGCTATTTAAAATTGATTCCAAAGTTCAGAATATTATTTTAAAAAATTTCCGTACCTATTTTAAGAAATTATCTTGCTGGTACAAGATTACATTTAATTCAGGTTTTAATGCAGCAATACAAAGACTATACTATACTATATTACAACAATAAAAGAGTTTGAAGTATGTTAAGTTTATTTCTTTTTCGGGGAACTTACATTATCAACAGCCCCTTTATCTACGAGCCTATTTAGAAGGTTAAAAGTTGTTCCTTGTAGGAGCATTACCCTCACTTCCAAGCTGTATTTGCCAACCAGCCTTCCCCTTGAAGCAGCTTTGTTGTTTTGTTCATTGAAACTCTTTTTTTTTTTTTTTTGTATTTGATACAAAAAAAATGTATCACAAATCCTTTTGCCTGGGTTGGCTTGATACGAGGTGGATAACCCTTCTACAGTGTACCAGGGACGACTTTTTTCACACATTTATCTGCAGTAATCATTTTATTGTTTTTGAGCCCTCTTTCATCAGATAAGATGATCTTTACGATATCTTGGCAGTGTCCCTTTTTTTTGATTTACTTGATGGTTACAAGATCTTTAAAGGCTCCCTTTTCCAATTTCTATGATATTTACAGGATCTTTTCAGGTTTCCTTTTCGATTTATGTGTTATTTACAGGATCTTGACAGTCTCCCATTTTCGATTTACATGCTATTTACAGGATCTTGACAGTCTCCCTTTTTCGATTTCCATGTTATTTACGCGATCTGGACAGTCTCCCTTTTTCAATTTACATCATATTTACAGGATCTTGACAGTCTCCTTTTTCGATTCCCATGTTATTTACAGGATCTTGACAGTCTCCTTTTTCGATTCCCATGTTATTTACAGGATCTTGACAGTCTCCCTTTTTCAATTTACATGTTATTTACAGGATCTTGACAGTCTCCCTTTTTCAATTTACATCATATTTACAGGATCTTGACAGTCTTCCTTTTTCGATTTCCATGTTATTTACAGGATCTTGACAGTCTCCCTTTTTCGATTTCCATGTTATTTACAGGATCTTGACAGTATCCCTTTTTTGACTTACATGTTATTTACAGGATCTTAACTGTGTCCTCTTCCTCCAATTTACATGTTATTTACATGATCTCCCTAAGTTTTGTCTTCAGAATTTACAGCATCTTGTCTCACATTTACATGTTCAAATCGAAAAATTTACATGATATTTACATGATTATTGAAAACATGTAAAAGTCCAAAAACCATGTAAATTATCTTTTACAGTAAATTTTCATGGATTTACATCTTATTTACATATTATTTACATAGTATGTAAATTTTCGAGTTTTCCAGTGATATTCCTGATCGTGGAAATTTTAAAGTAACACATGTTTCAGTTTCGAATGAGAGGACCAAAGTTAACTCAGTAAATAGGCATCATTATTTTTTTAAATTAAGAAAGAGCACCTAACCTACGAAAGATGAAAGAAAATTGATTATAACCACACACAGGAGTGCTTTAAAGACGCTGAATGTTCCCCAAAACTCAAATTTTGCTTACTCATGGTAAAATTCTTCCATGTATTTTCTTGGACAAAAATGGTGAGTAATTAATAAAAACAAAGTATTATTCGTTGTAAAGGCTTCATTCAATCTACTATTTTTTTCCTTTTTTAATTTATTTTTTTGTGAGACGTTTAATTATAAATTCAGCAACTCTATGCTAATTTAAAATTTTGTTCTTGAAAGTAATTTTAACTTCGTGGGCGTAGATTAATACAATTCAGCCTAGACATCGAAAAGTGGATGCTTTCCAGTGAAAAATTGGTTTTGAAAGCAGCTCGTCCAATTAACAGGTCAACCACCTAAAAAGCTAAAAGCCTGTAGTCACTCTTCCGACAATGTTGAATCGAATTTCCAAATGGCAGATGCTTTGTATCAACTCCCACATTAAAATGGATCGCACAAGTCACGTAAAGAGCAAAGAGAGCCAGCCATTATCACATTTTGCCTCAGTATGTCCAACTTGGTCCTCGAGGATCTCCTAACCTTGATAAACTTTATTCTTGCCAGCTTTTTAACGTCCACCTCTGTGACTAGAATCCTTCGAACTCTTATCTTTCTTACGAATCTGAGCAACTTAATTACCGCGCTAACGTTCTGAGCTACAGCACTTAAGCCTTGACTTTTAGAATAAACATTGAGAAAGTTCTGCTTGACAGTGAATGGATTAACATCCTCATATCCATCAGAAATCAATCAGGTAACTAAGACTTTATTTCAAGGACTTTGCCGTCAGTATTAACATATCTTTCGTGTCTGATACTGTTATATACGAGTATATGTAATCTATTTCTTTTGCTTTAACTTGCACTGTGTTTTGTATGTATTTTTAAATGGGTTTATTTGTTTAATGTCTTGGACTAGAATGAAATTGCCCAGAATGTAGTTAGGGCATGTAATCAGTTTTCTTAAAATGGTTACCAATGCAGCTGGTCCAATTACCAGGCCAGCCACCTGAAAACTACGAGTCCTCACAATAGCCATGGGGGTTGCGCGCAAATCCGGAGATGTTGAATTTCCGCATCGTAGATTATTTGCTACCATCGTGACAATCTACAAAAGAAAAGGGGATCGTGCAGAGTGTGGCAATCATAGAGGACTCTCACTTCTGTCAGTAGCAGGAAAGACACTGGCCAAAGTTCTACAAAATCGACTACAGTCCTTGGCTGAAGACATTCTTCCTGAGAGTCAGTGTGGATTCAGAGCCAACAGATCCACGCAAGATATGACATTCACACTGCAACAACTGCAAGAAAAGTCAGCTGAGCAACGTCAACCTTTTATTGTCACCTTCGTAGATTTCAGCAAGGCTTTTGATACTGTCGACAGAGACACACTATGGAAATTACTGAGTCGTTACGGTTGCCCACAAATCTTCATCAGAGTGTTGCGCAGTTTCCATGATGGCATGACTGCCAGCATTTGCTGTGGTGACGGATGTTCAGACCCATTTAGTGTCGGACACGGTGTGAAACAAGGCTGCGTTCTAGCGCCAACCCTATTCACTATTTTCCTTGCTGCTGTCCCAAAAAGCATGCCAGAAGAACTTGGTGATCTCTACATACGAACCAGAAGTGATGGTGATCTTTTCAATCTCAGGCGCCTGAAAGCAAAGAATAAAACGCAGGAACTCCTGATCCAAGAGCTGCTCTTTGCGGATGATTCGGCACTGGTGACCCACAGTCTTCAGGCAATGCAAGATCTACTGACAGCCTTTGCTGAAGCATCAAGGAGATTCGGACTAACAATCAACATCAAAAAGACAGAAGCTCTAATCCAAGACACCCATAACAAAAAGTTGAACCCTCGTGTGGTGCTCCTGAACGGTACCCCACTGGCAGAAGTAGACAAGTTCACCTACCTGGGCAGTACCATCTCCAACAACGGAACTATAAATGCAGAAATATCAAGAAGAATCCAATCGGTAGCGTCGGCCTTCGGAAAACTGAGAAGCCGTCTGCGGGACCAGAGAGGAATCCATCTGAAAACCAAGATGAAAGTTTACAGAGCCATTTTAATTCCAACACTTCTGTACAGCTCAGAAACTTGGACTTTCTACAGACGCCACATAAAGAGACTCGATATGGTACAACATCTCCGCCAACTAATGGACATCTCGTGGAAAGACCATGTATCTAATTTTCAAGTACTGGAAAGGGCAGGAATGCCCAGTGTTGAAGAAATGATCACCACGTGTCAACTAAGATGGACGGGACATGTTACACGCATGGAGAACAGTAGACTACCAAAGGCCGTCTTCTATGGAGAACTAAAAGAAGGCTCAAGAAAAGTTGGGGCACCGCGACTACGCTACAAAGACGCTTTCAAGAGGCATCTGAAGAACATTAATGAGTTAGAAAATTGGAGGGAAAAGGCCGAAGATCGCGTGACCTGGTGGTGGCTGGCGCTGCCGATGCCATCAGAAGAAGAAATGTACAGTTGTGGGCGGGCAAGAGAATGCGCAGGCTGTAGAAAACACCTACACATGCTGAAGCGGGCTACACCTGTGACATTTGCGGCAGGACTCTTGAGGCAGCGATCGGACTGACCTCGCACCTGCGACACAGACATTAACTCCTCTCCGTGTCATCGTCGATATCGACGGACTGCTAAAGAAGAAGAAGAAGATTATTTGTATCAATTCTAAGATAAAACACGTTATGATTAAAGATAACCAGAGCTTGAGCAAGGCATGGGTCCATTCTAAACTGGTTAGTTTGGAAACTAACAAATTTTGCGGAATAAATCCTTTCCTCTGTCAAACTCGGTCTTCGATCAAAAGACAGGTTCTTTTTCCACCTTTTACGCACATTTATGAAACATTCCAAGGAGAGTCGGGGAAATATTTTTGTCAAATTGTAACGAAGGAGTTATCGATCGTTAACCCGGTGAATAAAGGTCTCCATCGAAAAAAAAACATCTTTTTGTTGGTGAAGGCTGAACAAATTATTATATGTATCAACTCCTACCGCATTAAAAGAGGCAACACAAGTCACGCTAGGAATACAGAGAGCCAGAGCCATGCCCACATTTCCCCTCACTATGTCCAACTTGGTCTTCTAAAATTTCCTGACATTGTTAAACTTTAAACTTTCCGGCTCTTTAGCGACCACTTCTGTGACTAAACGCCTTCAATCGTTTATCTTTCTTCTGTATCTGAGCAAGATAATCGGCTAAAGTTAAAAGTGCTGAGCGGCAGGACTTAAGACCTCATTAGAATAAAGTTAACCTAAGAATGTTCACGATTTTTCCTATTACGTGAACGGTTTTGTTGTTGTTGTTGTCATGAATTTAAACCGCATGCAAATCATAGTTACCAAATTACTCCCATTCCTTGAATTAGCCTTTTTCAATTACGGTTTGGGT
>NC_090889.1:11283490-11318490 GCF_036669925.1 Montipora capricornis
ACGGAGTTGATAATGTAAATTGGCCATCTTAAGGAGATAATAAAAGCTGACGTTTCGAGCGTTAGCCCTTCGTCAGAGCGAATCGAGCAATTGTGGGTTGTATGTGTAGTTTTTATAGTAGAGTAGGGGCTACGCTATTGGTGGTAACATGGCAACGTGAGAAATAGGAATATATTAGTTAAATGAAAAGCGTTCGTTAATACCGTGAGGATTAAGGGTGCCGATTTGGAAGATGAATTGTAGTTCCAGATTCTTGCGGCTTTCCGTCGTACCATGATGTAGAGAAAGCCCGCAGATAGCCAAGTGTTTTAAAAACGGCCGCTACATCGACGACTGCGTCGGCGCTATTTCATCCAGCAGAGAAGAACTCCGTCAATTCTTTTCATCCGGCTCTTAAATGTACCTGGGAAATTTTGGAAACTCCATTGGCTTTCCTAGATATCAAAGTTTCTATTAGTGACAACGTGCTATGTACCAGTGTGCACTGCAAACCTACCGATTTTCACAGTTATTTGTTGTATTCATCGCACCATCCATCAAATGTCGAGAACTCTATTCCTTATTCTCAATTTCTTAGACTTCGACATTTTTCCAGCAAATCAGAGGAGCTGTGCCAGTTCTTCGAAAAACATGGCTATCCTGTCTCTTTGGTCAAAGCGAGAATTCTATTCACCCTCACTTTCCATCCTCATAACCTCGCAGTCAAAAGTATTATTCTTAATAACTTTAAATTACTCCAAAATGATCCCGAGACTGGTAGAATCTTTTCGCAACCTCCACTTATTTCATTCAAACGCGACAAAAACCTAGGCAACTTTTTAGTTAGAAGCGTGCTCAAAACTAACAAGCAACCCGGCACTTTCAAATGTGCGCGCTCACGATGCAAAACTTGTCCTTTCCCCCTTAACACTAGCAAGATATCGGGATCTAAGCGATCTGTTAAGATCACCGATCGTTTCACATGTACCTCCGCAAATGTCACGACTAGGCGACCGATTCCGCAAACACCTCCGCGATGTTGAGAAGAATGACAAGGACGCATCTAAGCCAGTCGCTCGTCATTTTAATCTCCCTAACCACTCCAAAAAACACGTGGCTATTTGCGGCCTTTCCCTAAATCTAGGTACGACGGAAAGCCGCAAGAATCTGGAACAAAAATTCATCTTCCAAATCGGCACCCTTAATCTTCACGGTATTAACGAACGCTTTTAATTTAACTAATATATTCCTATTTTTCACGTTGCCATGTTACCACCAATACCGTAGCCCCTACTCTACTATAAAAACTACACATAACCCATAATTCCTCGATTCGCTCTCACAAAGGGCTAACGCTCGAAACGTCAGCTTTTAGAATCTCTGTACGGTGGCCAGTTTACATTATCAACTCCGCTGATAAAACTAAATTTTTGTATACTGCTTCCCCACCGACGTAGCACCACATTTTCGTTAGAAACTACCCTCTTCAGGCGAAAGTCGATCCTTTCTGTTCAATCTGAGTTTTGAACTTGGCACAAAGAACTTTCAGGATACGTGCACCTTGTAAAGAAAACATCTCACTAGAACAAGCAACATTGAATTGTCTCAACAGCTGACAGCTAAGCTGGCAACGACAACGAAGTCCATTATGGAAACTCTTTACGAGATTTATCTGTTAGGAGAAATGACACACCAACGCTGGGATACATCAGTGACTTTCAATTTTATGCTTTGTTAATTACTTTCTTCCAATGCAGTTCCTGGATAATTTGGTTAAATTAAAGAAGTTGTAAGAGAGATTTGAAACAGTCAATTAGAGACTGTCATGATTGGTGGTAATCCTACAACTTGATGTTGTCGTCGGGGATTTGTAACGTCCCCAGTTATGATTAATAACCTATAAGCAGCTCCACTGTTTCGGTAACTACTCGCATTTTTTTCTAAACGTATAACTTTTCTCAATGTTTTCTCTCAGGTTTGAAGTAAGCCGTGAGAAAGCTAGCTCGCTCCGGACAAAGTCCAACGTTTTGTTTATAAAACCTGTCTTTATTAAGTTAAAGCACCTGACCAGCTGATAGAGTGAAATATGACATGCAAGCAACCAGCTGGAATTTCCAACTTTATTAAATCCTTGATGCCTGTGAGCAGTGGAAGAGCGTACTGTGTTAAATGCCTTTCGGACCAAAATGCTTATCACACAGTGTTTTCTTCATTCACTAAGCCTTTTATTCCTCGTCAAAGGGACTTTAGCATGTAAAGCTTTTTGATTTTTTTATACCTTTGCTTTTTAAGACCTTATGGTGACTCAAAATTCAACGTTTTTGCTGTACATTTTCGGCTTAGGAGAAATTAGCATAAATGCTTGTAAGACCGAGCTGCATCCGGCCGGTACCTATTACAGGTAGTTATACTGGAGAGTATGTTAATTTAGGAAAGCAGTGAATTTCGAGGACCGGCTTTAATAGACGATTAATGCTACTATTTATTAAATTAAGGATCGACCCACCAGATTACTGAGAAATCTTTATGCTCACTCGTGCGTCTTATCATCTTGAATAGTACAAATACCCAGTGATCACAGAAACAAAGCCGGACGGAATGCTCCGTCCAGGATTTGGGGAATAACCAAAAAATATCGTTTGCTATTATCCCTTACGTGAGAGTGGCGTTTACTCCACTCCTTTACTCCCTTTTTTTTTATTTCACTTGGAGTACACACTAATAGCAATACTTAGTTGTTGACCTGCTTGTAAAGATAATCATTTGTAAGCGCGTTGTTTGATGAAAAGTGGAAAAACGTCTTAAATCTTGGACAAAATTTCTCGGGACAGTCATGCAAAACTCATATTTATCATGATTTCACAATTACTTCCTGGAGCAGTGGCGTTTCTAAAACTCCATTCCCCACCCAACACAATGTTGAAAGTCGGTAAAGCTACGGGTTCAGTCTTGTTTACAACATTGTGAGTGGGTTGGTGGGGTGGGGCTGAGCTTGCGTGGTTTGATATTCCTGAGACTGTTTGCCATGCGTGTGTGTAATGAAATCGCGATGCAAATGTGTCCCAAGAATTTTGTCGATGATTGTTAACTCTTGAGTATATTCCACCCAAAGTTTGAGGGCCGATTGGCCACATAATTTGTCATGATTTAACTCTTATGCAAAAGTACGCAAGAAGTGAGGAGACAGCTTGTGATTGGCATCTTGTTCGACCGAATCGATTACTAGAGTATCGCCGCTTGCTTAATTAACTACAGTTGCTGTAACTCTTCTAGCTGAATGCGGCAAGCGACCCATGGCTGCGCGTGTTGTTGGTGGAACGGACGCCATTCCCAACTCTTGGCCATAGCAGATATCGTTAAAGGTGGCTATACGAGGGAAGCTCTATCACATTTGTGGTGCTTCACTCATTTCATCGATACATGTAGTCACCGCAGCTCATTGTGTTGTAAAGAACGCGACCCTTAGCCGGTACAAAATCGTTGTTGGTAAGCATCATCGCACCAGATGGATTAAATTAAGGGAGTTATTATTCACTCATTGTCACCACTTATGTCCAGAAATGCAAGCAATTAATATAGACGCAAGGCCAATTTTGATATCCAACTCGAAGTTTTCCTTTAAGTCTAAGCATAATAATGAAAAGAAAGGAAAGGAACTTTATTTAAGTGTCCTATCTTCTAGCACTGTAGAGCACTAATCGGGTACACTGTAAATTGAAATTTACAAGTTAACGCAAATCAAATCAACTCTTTGTTTTACCCGGAGAAAAACCTCTCGACGCAGGGTAGAGAACCAACAAACGCAACCCACATGTGACGCCGAGTCTGGGAATCGAACCCAGTCCATATTGGTGGGAGGCGAGTGCTCTCACCACTACGCTATCCCTGCACCAGAACCACGGTGACATTATTTTTGGGTTGCAATCCAGTCGTTGATCTTTTCTTACTTCACGAGCAGAGATTAGGGATACTTTGTGACGTCATTTTATGCATTCCAATAACCGACTAAAGTTGAAGTTGGGGGGAAGAGCAAATGGACACCTCGTGACGTTCATTGAAATCGGCGTGCATCTTGCATTTTTTTAACATGTCCATTCCACCAGTCTAACCCAGCCCATTCGCCCTTGTTACACCACCGCCATATTGTCCCGGAAGACCAAAAAAGCTTTGTTTTTCCACGCCAAGCCCTTGGCGTGGTAAAACAAAGCTCTTCTGGTGTCCCGGGACAATATGGCCGCCGTTTGACAAGGGCGAATGGCAGACCAATTCATCGATTCTGTGATCCCGCCAACTGACATCTTATGTCTTGCTTTTTGATTTGTACTTAACGAAACTGCATGCATACCTCCAGTTCGTCATCCTTTAGTTCTCTGCATCGTTTATCCGTTATACTATAACTTGGACCCCTCGTCCTATATTCAGCATATAGCCCGCAATAATCCATAATAGTAATTCTTTATTCCATTAATAAAATAGATTCCATGAAATAATTGTCTATGTTTGAAATTTGCATGAGGGGACGCACGGAGCTCTGACCGTAAGTATCTTTAAGGAATGCTAGTACGCCGTGCTAGGATTCCTAACATACCTCAAATTAAGACCCGCCGAGTTTCACACCAAAAAGTTGTCATAATGCGTTCGAGTGTCATTAAACTGTCAATTAATTGAAAGTGACCCAGAGAAGTATAGAGAATATGATCTTTGCTAAAAGATGGATTTTCAGACACTTTGGTGACAGACGAGACGGTAAATTGGAAAGTTATTATTTAAAATGCTTCTATTATGTGACTGGAAACGAAATCTGAGACATTTTGAAATTAACTGGACATGGCGGAGAAAAATGTTGGTGAGCGAATTTCGAAGCGAGCCATGTACTGGCGTGGTAACACTGATGAAGATAAATCGAAGCAGAAGAAAGAATGGAAGAAGAGGAAACATGAGCGGCGGAAAAAAAATGCTACAAAAAACTCTTCAGCCGAAATGCCTGTGGAAGAAAGAAATGATCTCACAAGAATGGACCTCAAAGACCAACTTAATAATCCTCCTTATTCAGTCGGCGAAGGCATAAATGTTGAAAAGAATATTATTTTAAAGGATAGTGCCAAAGTCGAGCAAAGAAAGCCCTCCGCATTTCAACAAAATGCACGTGGGGTTTTAGTAAGCGACCAGCGACCTTTGACGGGATTTTCAAGCGGAGCGGTGATGTTGCAGATGGCACGTGGGGCAAACGGCGTCGAGAAAAAACCCCGTAAATCAACTGTGAGTGAAGGCCATCGACTTCGACGTGTGATCACAAGAAATATTCAGATACCGAGAGAGTATAAAGCTTGTCTGAAAGAACTGGATCCAGATTATCTTCAGTTGCTCTCTGAGCATGCTGTTGGCAGTGGAAGTTACAGACAATGTTTCCACGCTCGCTATCGAGGTATCGAAGTGATTGTGAAGAAAATGACTCACGACGACACCCTAGAAAGCAAAGAGTCTGCAAAGAAGAGTTTACTGAGAGAGGCTGAGATCGTTAATGCTTTAGGTGACCACACGGGACTTCCGATGTTTTTTGGTGTCGTGACTCAATTTCATGGGGTGAATGGAGAAAGCTTTACACTCCACAAGGCTGCCAAAAAAAGAATGATTAAACCGTTGGACAGCTTTGAAATATTCATTCAAATATGCTTGGCCCTGAAACATGTGCATTAAAAAGGTTACCTGCATAATGACATCAAAGCCAACAATGTTGTTCTTGAAAAAGATCTTATACACTCATCGAAATTCAAACCTGTTCACATAGATTTTGGGAAAGGTACGAAGGTGCCAGAAAGTTCTGGGTCAGCACTATCAAATAGAAAAAGAACTACCCCAGCAAAGACTTACTTGGCCCCAGAAGTTATCAAGAATCGCATCTACAGTATTGCCAGCGACTTGTATTCTTTAGGAAGAATGCTAAAAGCTGTAGCAAAAGTAGTTGGATTTTATCCCAAGGTCCGTGCACTGGTTAAGGAAGGTACGGCTGAATTACCGTCATCAAGAGCTACTCTTGCTTTTTTTATGGACGAACTTGGCAAACTTAAATCTGACCTGGAAAGGACAGGCATACAGACACCTGAACAGTTGATGTAATAATTGCTACTGGCGTTTCTCTTGTTTCCAGGTCTCAATTTTTTGCCTATAACTTTTGTGCAGTTCTTAAATTTCTCACTCCTCAGTAAACTCTGGAGATGCGAGACCATTAACTGCTTGACTAGGGCTAGTTGTTTCGAGATCGTTGTATGAACTTTATATCAAAAAATTTTCTGAAACGTGCCTAGTTGTTGCTAAGGACTGAAAAGTTTCAGTTTCGTTGTATCTGCGAACATAAACCGTTTTTGACAAAGACATTCGTAGTTGTTCTCTGAATTTGCAAAACTTCCTTTACACTTACTGGGTAATTTATATAGGAGTAAAGCGAGATCATATTTGTTGGTTTTGGAGGCGGGAAGGTTCTAACTTAAAGGGCTTAAATTTTGTCATTGTTTTCACGGTAATTAACAAATTAAAAAAGCCGCAACTGTGCTTTGTTCTTATCAAAAGGCAAACAAGGAAGTGACCACTGAGCGGCGAAAGGCTCTTTTGTTTGTTGCACCAAACATAATTCGGGCACACTTGTACATAAATTCGTTTGAATTTATTAAATGAAGTGGAAAAGCTTTATTCAGCTTGGAAGTACTGATTGGTACCCGGTACGGTGAGAAGGAATAGTGGATTAAAATATCAGCGCCGTGAAAAGTTGTGATTTCCTCAATCCATCCATTTCAACAATTCGATGAGCATCCGATTCAATGCAATAACACACTTGGTCTTCTTGGGTAGAAGTTCAATATCACGTGAGATCTTCGGAAACACTGAAGAATCCAGTCAAATATAAATTTGTTCTTGTTTGCTTCGTAACTCTGGCCTCCAGAGATATATTGTGGCCAGGTAGCAGTAGCATCGGGAAATGGCCTGATGCTCAATTGTGGTTGCCCTTTAAGAGGAAGTTTATCGTCCTTGTTTCCATTTCAGGATTCTCACCAGAATGGTTGGGCTCCCCTGCATTGACCTGAAATTCTGATGCCGATGTATCCCTTTCGATTTTTGAGTGCTTCCTCGCCATATTCTTTCTTTTTTTCCTTGTTTTTGAACGTTTCCTCATTTCCTCGATGGAATGCTTCCTATACTTTGACATAGCTATCGCATTTCAGGCAATATATTTTGAATCGATCTGACTGACTCACAATACTAATAACGAGAAAATTATTCAGGGACTGGGTTACCTCATATGATTCTCACACATTTGAACGGAAACACCCGACACCAGTTTTTGTTTTAGCTTGTCCATGCGTAACAATGTTAGTTGTGTCGATATGTTAATTACTTGCCTTATGCTGTCATTTCAATTGACACACGCCGAAGTGAGAAGTCAAGTATGCCTTTTTCAGTGAATTGCGATTTGTGTAACAAAAAGTTCCGAACTGGAAATTCTCTGAGGAAACATTTCCAGCTTAATCATCAAGGGAACATCCTTGGAAGAGCGAGATTTGAAGATGATTACGGCATACATGCTGACGAACCAAAAGGAGTTATGTTGGCGCCGGAAGACAGAGAAGAATATTTTAAGTGGTTGGGGGTGCTGGTGGAGCGCATAAATTGCTGTCTTGTGCCAGATCATCCAGGTAAGCCGTTGGCTGTTTTGTTTACAAAACTACAATGTTTTGGTTTGTCCTGACGCCGTTCTCTTTTCCTTAGCCAAGTGGTGTCACGTTGACTGCTTTCAAGTCCCAGAACAGTACTTTTTACACATGCTAAATCGCTTGGATTTTCCAATACTGGACAGTGTGCGCAACGTGAAACATCGTCGTCAGCCTATTTTTAAAAGGAAGACGAGGCGTTTCTCGTACAAAATATACGAGGAAGAAAAATTCCACACATTATTAGGGGAGTAAAGTGTGGTGCGATTCAAGTCCGAAGCGTTATTCAGAAATCATGAGGAAGTTCCGGATATTTCAGAAATGGATCCAGATGCGGCCCTAGAAATTGCGAAACAAAGAGCAAGTAATACAGCCAGTAAACTTACAAGCAGATCCACAATTGAAATCAGCTTGAGCGAAGGACGATGCACAAGGGAAGTAGAGCTGATATGGTGGCCTGCTTTATATACTTCCTCACGGTACGGAAAACTTACGGTTAGATTTTTTGTGATGAAAATCTCCGTTTAAATCAAGAGATCGATCACTTCCACTAAAGAGGCCATAAAACGAAACTATTGAGTAATTATTAGTGACTCTTTGCTCTAAACTGCAACATGAAAATAAGTAGGTTATTTACGAAATCTCGCCCTTCGGACAAGCAAAGATGATTTTGATCTTTGTTACACTTCTCCTTGCTGTCTATCGACTCTAACTTCAGTGGGACTTTTTATTGAATTTCAAGACCATGGGTTAGGTTTGCGTTACAAATTCCTTTAGCTTGTCCGAAGTAACGATTTATTCTAGTCAGTTTTCGTATTTCAATGAGCGATTAGTTACAGGTGTCATCGGGCATCCAACAAGTTGAATCGCGATTTACACGTAAACCATGTTGTAGTCTTCTCGAAAAATTTCCTTTTGCAGCTCATTGTTTACAATCTGCGTTTAATCTACTGTAATAGGCCTTATTCACGATAGCTGCTATGATTGTTTTCAAATTGTCATGCAAATTAGCCATGTGTTATGCTGGGGGGCAAACACTGGAAAAAAGGCAAATTGCGGAAAATTGGCTCGTCGAAATATTGAAATAACATTGCAAAAAGTCCTTTTTAGTATTTAGAAATAAGTACCTTTTATAATAATTTTATATCTTTTGATTGCCTTTGACATTTTGACTTTCTACTTCGTTATCTGCTCATTTTTCACTAGAGAAAAGTCGAAGTACCTTGTGTAATGATTGCATTTTACTGCTTAGGTGATAAACATTCAATGAACGTGAAACAAATCTTCTGTGTGGCTAAGATGTTTTTTATAACCTCTCGAACTTGTGTTGTTTGCCCCCTCAGAATTGTGTAGCTAATTTGCATGATAATAGCAAATCCAACATGGTGGCCATCGTGAATAGACAACGCATGTTTTATGAGTCAAATGAGTCAATGAGACTCACAGTCAATATAGCAATAATTTGTTGATTAAGCCTAAGCCCTCGTTTCGGTGATTAGGCCTAAGCAAACTCTGAAATTTTAGCTTTCACTTTATAGTTTAATTAACTGCACTAACTCGTTGACTCATAAATACTTAACACTCTCGTGAATAAGGCCTGTTGACTAGCACACAAGAAACAATTTAAGTGGTTGGTTACTGTTCAGTCGTTCTAGTTTCTTCGAAACAATTTAACGTAGTTCGTAGTTTTAAAACATGAAATTTTCAATGGCCACTTTGCACACTGATATATTTCCACGACAAACCCTTTGAAGAACCGTATCGAAATATTGACTTTATTGGCTTTCCGGCAAGCGGAGTTCCTTCAGTCTTAATAGAAACCGTGCTGCAGGACCGCTCTCTATTAGAACTTGACTAAGTGGCTTCTCCCTGGCCGGGTAGGGCATGATTATGTTTGTCGATAGTTAGTGTTAAGCAAAAATTACTGTTGTCAGTTGAAGATAGATTGCGTGTATGAACATCAGAGGTAACAACTAAACTTGATCAAGAATGTAAACGTTGTGCAGCAATTAACTTTGGGGAAGGATATTGTATGTAACAGAGAACAAATGGCAAGACCTCAGTACAATTTTCTGTTGGTAAAATTTATTTACACGGGGCTTTTATCTGCCTTAATCCTTCGGAATGGGCCACTCCATTGTCTTTCACCTTTTTCTGAAGAGGTTTATATCTTGGAGAGCCAAAAAAATTCCAGGGCCCAGTTGTTCAAAGCCCGATTAAGCTAATCCTTGATTAGTGGGAAAAGGTTTAAAGAAAAGGAATCTGTAATTTATAACCTTATTGGGCCACAATTTAGAGGCAAACCCGCCTCCTTTGGTGGCAAAAAAATAACAAGTAAAATTTACGCTAACCTAGGATTAGCTTAATCGGGCTTTGAACAACTGCGCCCAGAAATATAACTGCCGTTCTCTTAAAAGAAAGCTGTAAACCAGAAAGCGCTGTTTTTAACACGTAGGACTTGTTACAGAACTGAAGAAAAGTAAACTGAAAAATCCTATCAACACGGCATTCTACAACTGGCTGGCCAAATTTAATCTCCCATTTTCTTTAAAATATTGGCTATCCTCTTCCTCAACTGGAGAGCAGAAGACTGGTTGTACCACAAAAGGGGTTTCTCTGATAGGAGGTCGTCGATTGGAAACTGAAAAAAAAAAAGGAAACAAATTGTAGACCCAGTCCATAAGAAGATCAATTCACTGAAACTAGTTAGGAGTGTGAGTGTAAGGGTTTGTGATGAAACAACGACTTAAGTGTCAGTTTGAACTTGAGGCAATGATATGCCACGAGGACAAGAGAGTAGGCTCAAAAAACATGCGACAATTCGTGTCAGCAACTCAGAGGTACTGGTTGAAAGCGTACAGTAAATACCCCCCCCCCCCCCCCAATCCCCTGCGCCCCTTTCAACATCCCCGCTACGCCACTGATCATGGCGGGCAATCTACCTATCAAACTTCTGTAGTTCAGTGATAGAAACGATCTCACATTTTCAACCCTACCTTTCCCTCACCTTACAGACTTTAAGTTGTTCAACTAACCTTGCGTTTGAAAAACTCTTCAAAGAATAATAAGAGAAACACTCCACAGTCATACCCGTTTTCTTGCTGAGGTACCTGTTGAGACGAGCATGAAAATGGCTTAACTACTATTTCTCGCGAGTTAAAGAGTACTTTCCACGGCATTTCACTGACGTTTGTAATTTGTTTTTAAAGTTAAGTAGACGACGACTTGAATATGAATCGATAGCTTTTCAATGTGGAACAGACAATCGGTTGATTAAGGCTTACCCGAGGGTATAAAAGTGGCATTGACTTGTCACTAAATTCAGGAACAAGGGCATCTGCACTCCGCTGTCTGTTCGCCCACCACTCGCTAATAAAACTGTATGTCAAAATACAAAACACATTTGGCAAAGAGAGGTATCAAAATGAAAGGGAACGGATCAACATCTCTTATACTTCAACCTTACCACCATGCAGTACTAAGTTTGATATACATAAAAATAATAATAAACAAAACAAAGTAAAATAGAGGCTCGTATTACTTCACCAGACGAAACCTTTGGCATATTGGTAAAACATTGCTTTTTTCGTTTTGCCATCCTTACTGCGTAGGATTTTTTTAAACATCTTTAATGAATGACATAAACATTCCACACTTGGGTTTGTTTTCGACAGCACAATAGCTCTGAGAGCTGAGCGGGAATTATAAATTCTCTTTCTTTCGAATCAGTTCAGCTTCTTGCTCTCTTGACGATGGAGTGCCCAGGAAGTTGTCTTCAGATCCCCAAACAATTGAATCTACAATAACGATCGGAGACCTAAACCGGGAAAAAAATAGAACAATAGTCAGATTTGCATGTACTGAGTTTCCTACGATTCCAGAACGCAATCTATTACTTTTCTCACCCTTTGTCGAACAGTGACGGGAGATTGCAGATCAAAGCTAGGAACCAATGTCCACTGCAATAGGCGCATGGTGAAACGAAAAAAAAGGTGGAATTAACATGTGGCTTTTCTTCAAATCCATTTGAAAGCAAAGAATTATTTGGTTACGAAAATAACAATATTTGCGGGGAGAAGGGAAGTTTAAGCATCAACGATAAGTATAGATAACTCAAAGTGCATCAGAAGATTTGTATGCATAACACTAAGGGTGCGTTTTTTTTTTGGGGAAAATCCAAAAAAGGATTTCTGATCTCGGATAAATGGATTCTTCAGCGCAAAAAAAAAAGCGCAAAATCCAAACAAAGGATTATTTTCCATGACAACGCAAACAATTGCGTGCAAATTTTAAAAACAAGAAAAAAAAAAGGGGGTCAAGTTTGTTTTGGAGAAATTCTTAAATGAAAATGCCATCACAAAAAAAAACCTTAGCGACCGATAAAATGAAGTGACAAAAAAACATGCTTTTTTTGCTGTAGGAAAGGTGCTAACAATGTTATC
Source organism: Montipora capricornis (assembly GCF_036669925.1). NCBI lineage: Eukaryota > Metazoa > Cnidaria > Anthozoa > Scleractinia > Acroporidae > Montipora > Montipora capricornis. The sequence goes on from NC_090889.1 coordinate 11,295,615, forward strand.
GTTGTCAAGGAACGTTTGGTTTTATTTTCTGGTGTGAAATTTGCAGGAGACCTAACTATTTTCCACCTATTCATGTCTTCGACCGTACGGTAAAAATGGCGCGATAAAAACATTTGGGCTGAACTGTCAAGTTGTGTATCATTTTTGCATGGGACACCGCTTGTCAAAAATACTTTTTTTTTCAATCCTTTCCCAAAAAAACGTTGAAGTGATGAATCTCAAAAATCTGGATTTAGATATAATCCGAAGTATCCTCCTCGAGTGTGGATACTTTGGATTCATGATCCGTCTTTTTGGATTTCGCCAAAAAAACGCAAAATCCATTTTTGGATTCCAGAATCCGTTTTCGGATTTTCCCACAAAAACGCACCCTAATACTAAAGCCGCGATGGTGGCGAGCACTAAGGCTTTTCAATTCAAGATCTATCTATCTATAGGGAGTAGTTTAGGCTGCGTTAAGGCATGGCATAGCTTGCACCCACGGTCAGGGTTTCATTTACAAGTAGGAATATTAAGTGAAATATTAGTAGGATGCGGGTCATTTAAGAACGCTACTTACTTCTTTGGCATGGTGGCCAAAGTACTTATTGTACTCGTGGTCGAAATATTTAAATTTATCCAGATGAAATACCTGAATACGTCCACTCACTCTTCATTTCAAAAACCACACACACCACACTAACCTTCTACAAACAGGGACGAAAATCAAACCCTTGTCTAAAATGTTCACTCTTCTTGTGAAAGAAGAAGCCCTCTTATAGCGTTCTTCGGCACTAATAAAGATGTCAAACAAAAAAACAAAACGTTTGCTGTGGTCTGTAATCAATACACGTGATCCAGGCAAATGAACGTAAAGTATAACATTACTAGGCGAAGGAAACCGTCAGAAATTGTGGGATCAGCAATCGAAATCATGATCACGTACAACTGTACTATCGTTAGTCCTATCGATCCCCAGAGCTAATAACATCACGAGTAACACTGTGTCTATTGAAACTGAGGACAAACAATTATCATGCGAATAATGAATATTTAAATCGTTCATTTGATTGACCGTCCGGTGAAGAGAGAACATTAAGTTACCTGGGGAGCACAAAGTGGTCACCATTTTGCGTTCATCCCGAAAGTGTCGCGTAAAAGAGAGAACTGAAAACGGGCTTGTCATCGCACTCTGTCCCAAAACATCGACAGTATACCTGAAATAAAAAAAAAAAGACGAAAAGTAGCAGTCATTCATAGATGATGCCAATAACCGCTTTACCAAAAGATATGGCAGGGAAAATTCCCCGATTTTTCCCTAATAGAATAGTACCATGTACCCCGATCAAATAACTACAAAATGTCAGTTGCACAAAAATACATTAATGGGCGAAATGGTTGTTTTAGTCTGATAGGCGAATGGGAAGCGAAGTTACAATGAATACTATTTCTCTCTTTTTTTTAATTTTTTTTTCCGGCTTTCAGAATTTCCTGACCCGGGGAAACCATTTAACGATTTGGGCAATAATCACATGTTACTATAAACCATAATGTTAATGACCATTATTTAGGAAAACTTACATCATAAAAAAAATCCACAATGGAATCATTAAGTTCATTTCCATCCTCTAAGGTGTCTAGATCCATCTTAAGGATTGTAACTTTTACCAAAGATGGCGGTGGTGGAAAAACGGAAACAATGCTATGGAGAGCCAGCAAGGAGAACAGGAGGAAATTATTCCAACACGGAAGAAAAAAGATAAAATTAATTCTGAAATTGCTGTCCTGAATAAATATTTAACGGACCTGTCCTGCTCAACTGGAGTAATTGGACTGTCTGCAACAACCACAACCTCCGCATCAATCGCTTGTTCTGCAAAACAACCATTATGCAAGTCTCATCTTCAAAATGACATTGAAAAGTATATGTATATTACATAGTATTTGAAAGGCTTACTTCATTCAACTCACACCCAAAAAAGAAGTTTCATTGCTGTAAATTTAAAATACTCATAGTAAATTGTGTCACGAGTCATGAGGCAAATTTAACAGGGAAATTAGTCATAACGTTGCAAAGTTTCAGAGCCCTACTTACATCCGTCTTTCATATGTCTGAAAATAAATTTACGTTTGACCTAAAATTTGATCTTCTGTTGCTTTTCGTTAGTGCAAAGGATATGGCGTTTGAGAAGGACCTGAAGAAACAAAATAGCTTATATGTAACGCCTAAAGAAATGAATGAAGCTTCTGTCGTACTGAGGGCGACTAGTTTATTAGTATTTATATGCTATTTCATGCTACCCTCGTTAGATGAAGACTTCATTTACTTACTTACTTACTTACCTACCTACCTACCTACCTACCTACCTACTTGCTTGCTTGCTTGCTTGCTTGCTTGCTTGCTTGCTTGCTTGCTTGCTTGCTTGCTTGCTTGCTTGCTTACTTACTTACTTACTTACTTACTTACTTACTTACTTACTTACTGAACGGTCCATGCATACATACATTCTTAACATGAACAATCACGAAAAATCAAAGAATAAGCCAGCTACATAGTCGGATGTGACAAAATTATTTTGTAAGGGCCTTGAAATTTGTTGAGGGCTTATAATGTAGGGGGGATTTTATAATAGGAGGTAAAAAAATTGATTTCAAAATCGACAGGGCTTATAATTCAAGGGCTAGTATTTTGTGTCGCATTAAATGAAAATTCATGTAACCGCCCTCAACATGTCATTTTTAACAAACAACCAAACGCAGGACTCACCTTCTTCACCTGTGCACATAGAAAAGTCATCTGGTGGCGCCAAGTCATCTAAAACTATCATATGAGAGTACTCCTCGTTCCAGTCTTCTCTAACGTACACAAACTTTGGTTTGCAGTCATCAATGACATGACACACCTTCTTCTTGTCATAATCATACTGCAAGAAGTCCTCACCAAACATCATGGTCATCAGTTTGTCCATAATTTTTATCCACTCAATGTCTGAACTATCCCATGCCATTTCCTTTGTCTTCCAACCACAGCCTCGGAGATGAAACGGATGGCTAAGTAAGCTAATGAGTGATACAAAATGCAACTTTCCTACAATTATGACTGAGAAAAACAACTGCCATAGTTCCAAGCCTAGACATGAATACAGCATTGCAATAATTTAAGCTCCTTGAGAAACAAAAGCTCACAAAAGCCATCACAGTTCTTCCGCAAAATATGGTTATGAAAAACTTGTACCAATTTAAGTATGATGGAGTTTAAAGCAGACACAGTTTTTAGTAACTTAAAGTCAAGGTTTCAAATTAAGTCACTTTGTTAGAATACCTCGGATTGAATTTAAAGCATCTCTGACACAGTATCGAAAGAACAGAAGTTTTTCAGCGTAAAAATCACCAACATCTTCTCAACTGGAACAAAAAAAGAGAATTTTTCTTAATATTTACATCACTGTGTAGATCACTTTCTGGAATGTTCATTGTTCACCTTGACCATCTGAAATAGGGTGATAGTGCAGCTGGTCAATCAGTTCAAGGCTAATTTGAACTACAAACATTATTACACAATAACACTTTCTTGTGTACAGTAGCTTATTAAATAGCTTACTAGAGGAAGCCTCCCCATGTTGATCATGGCTTGATGCCTTCAACCACAACTGGCGCTGATCTTTGTGTGAGGCTTCAAAGCCTTGTTGACTAAATTCAGTCATTGACAAGAATCTTCTCATCAGCATAGGAGCATGGTCAATGGTTAAATCGCCATAATCCCCTGTACCAAGGCTGGTGCGAAACAAATCTTTCAGCAAGAATCCCCACTCTTTGCACTGGAATGATAACGTTAAATTAGTACGTACAATAAAACATTTAATACTCAATTGACAATTAAATCTTGTGACTGAGGCTGGGACTTAATTATCAGGCAAGGAACTGAATTAACTACGGCATCAACAAAGGACCATTCTCTAGGTCACTTCCCTCCTTTTAGAAGCAAGCCCAACTGAGTGAATTGCAAACCATTAGACAGTGTGTTGCTTGGTAAAAATACAACATACAGTACCAACTTAGAAAATGTAGCACTAATAAAACTTAACCAACCTTGACATCAAAGAGGTCAATTTCCCCTTGCTCTGTCTCTCTGAATACCTTTGACCGAGTAACCATAGCAATCTCCTTCCACTCTCTGCAGACCTACATTGAAACAGGAAAACATGCCACGCAAACATATAGACTAATTTTGTAAGTGTAGTTACACAGGCATGTATTCAACAATGCTGAGATCCATTGCAGACGTGGGACATAACAAGTAATAAGTAGGAAATACAGTAGAATATGTACAGTGTGAGATCTTTGGGGATCCTACCCTTTTCAAACACTCCAGCTGCTTTTAAGCAACGGCCTCAATGATCTCCTCATTGCCTTTCGACAAAGTCTTCTTACGGCACTGGCATAATTTTCTGAATATCTCAGAAAGATGCTGCTGCTCTTCCCTCCAGGCCTTGAGCCGTTCCTGCATGTCACCTTTAACAACTTCAAGTACACAAGTAAAGAGAAAATATGAAATTATGGCTTTACAAACAATCTAACCGCAAGTCCAACAATCAACACTGTCACTATGCCTATAACCATTAGAGTTTATAATGCAAAAAGAAATATGGGATTTCATCCTCAAAGAGATATTTAAAATATTTAAGGATTAAGGAAAGGAAGTTGAATTCCATCAAAAAAGGAGCATTACAATGTAAACTTGATAAATCAAGATTATTATTATTATCATCATCATCATCATCATCATCATCATCATCATCATCATCATCATCCTGTACCTGATCCTTCAAGATTAATTACTTCTGTAGAAGTACCAAAGTCCCTAATGAACTGGCCGCTACTGAGAGCATCTTCAAAGTACTAAAGAGAAAACAATAATTTTTCACATTGAACAAAAAGGTATGTAAGTTATTGCAGTTATTACTTATAAATGAGGCTATTTCTAACTATCTACAAAAAGGGAGGGTCGTCCCCTCCTTTTCAATTAACAGAACCTTTAAATCAGCTTTTATGTCAATTTTCTGCTTACCAGTAATTTAGTCCCTAATTTAATAAAAATAATAATAAGTCAAATCCCCAAACAAGTGAAGTTTTACTTACATTGCTTTAAGGCAAACTAAAGCGCACTCCGACGAATCATCTGGGCGCTGAAGAACTTAGTAAATAACAGAGAACAAGATTAGCGAATAAATATCCTCAAAGAATATGGGCTGAGACAAAATATTACACAATGACAACACATTCCCTGTTCCTACACATACAGTACTTTGCACGTTACATCGAACTGTTTGAGGTGAGCCACCCGCCAGTTACGATGGAAAACATTACATTATACTGTGATGATAAATACACCCTATGGTTATTACATCTATTTTGCATGTTACATCGAACTGTTTGAGGTGAGCCACCCGCCAGTTACGATGGAAAACATTACATTATACTGTGATGATAAATACACCCTATGGTTATTGCATCTATTTTGCATGTTACATCGAACTGTTTGAGGTGAGCCACCCGCCAGTTACGATGATTATATTATACAGTACCACAAGAGAAAACCTACTTTTATAGCTTTGCATCAAAGACCCATAAACAAAATTTAACGTGACTTCATAAGAATTAATTAAACATAAATTGCTCAGGCTTACATCAACTCGAGTCTGGCAGAAAGTCACTCTGTTCAAAGTGAAATTCTTTGCAGTGTTCAAGTCCTTGTAGGTCTTTTTAAGCTTTTCCAGGGGAAGTGCTTGCTCCACAATGACTTCTAATTCTCTCAAAATCTCAAGCTCAGTTGGTCCTGCGATTAATTTTTTTTTAAAATGTACATGAATTGTATGTTAATCCACTTTCAGGTGGAAGTCATTATCAGTATTCTGTTGATTGCATTGACTTTGCTATCAAATTTTGTATAAATCATAGATACAGTACAGCCTTCCATAAATGTAGTCAGTGTGGAGAAAAAAAAACATTTTTAAAAAATTAATATCATATGAAAATGAACTGGTTGATGGCATAATTGTACACACAAAAGTTATTGTATTAGAAATGATGGTAGGAAACCTAATTAGTGGGAACATAAACAAAATATATGTTAGAAAATAGGTACTTAATTTTTTCTCAGTTTAAACAGTCAAAATCGAAATCAACGGGAGCACTTACCTGAAATTTAACTAACACAAGTATTGTGCCGGGTATCAGCTGATTGCTGCTCTGCTTTCTTCTTTACCGTTATACGGTCACCATGAAAAGATTCAGGACCATAGCATCGAAGGGCATTGTTGGTTTCCCGTAGAGAGTCAATTTTGTGAGCAATGAGCCCAATAGAAGCCAAAAGTTGCTCTGTATTGCGCATTTCCATGTGTAATGCACAAAGCTGAATGCTGCTAAGTTCTTCATCCAGGAGGAAAAGCAAGTCATCCCTAATGCCAGTTGTTCTATTAAAATGAAACATCCAATGATGTGATGCAATAATTCACAATTTTAACAGAGCAAAAGAGTTCTTAGCCATGTCAAGGGAACTCACAAGCCTACTTAGGACTCAACCAATGAATATCATCACGGTTACTAACTTGACATTTACTTTGCACTTATAAAGAAGGGATGTTGCTGTTAAAGAGGCAATCCCACTCATATATCTGTCAATAATATTGTCTTTTGGTTGTTTACAGTTTTCAAGAGAGACCTGAACTGTCAGCATAAAAAGGTGTCAAATTACATTATCTTAACATACACACCTTCCAATGTTTGCTTTGCTCCTAAGACAATCCAAACAGGTCTCGTCTGGTGCAACATCATGACAAGAGCAACCCTTCCAATAGAACACATATTAATATATTATAGTAATAAACAATAATAATTTTGCTGCTGAAGCCCTAATACAAAAGAAAAACAAAACAGTTTTGAGGATGATCTGAATAGTATTTTCACTTAAAATTACAGTAGAGCAGCATGCATGTAAAAGATAGGAAACAACTACATGCAGATTGTGCAGCACACACAGTTAATATAAGCAGCAAGTACACACATGTAACCTTTTCATAAACATACCCTGAGAGCATCACAAATAAAGCAAAACTCCACAGCAAGTCCTTTACCACCAAGAAAAAATTAGGATCCTTCACTTTCACCAGGAGGAGAAGCAGAGTCTTGTAGTCCAAAGTCACTATAAAATGTAAAAAAAATAGACAACAGAGTATTCACATCAAAGTTGCACAATTAATGGCTAATTCATAAGGAGTTAATTAAGCAACATGTTGCGAACTTACTGGCATTTTTTAATGAGAGCAACACACTTTTATCAGTAACTATTAATGAGGTCCTGACAGGGTAAATTCCGACAAGCTGCCCATGCAGCAGAATATTTTTCAAAAATAGATTCAATCTTCATGATTTGCTGCTACTCTGCATGGCACGAATTGCTACAGATTTGATTTACGGTACATGTATACATGTGTGTGTAATTTGCAGGCAGGCATGTATTTAATAGGTAAGTGAAATAATCTAATTACCAACAAATTCTACAATGTAATGATGGCCATCCACATAAATGCCTTTCTCCTTTAGAACTTTCTTCTGATCATTGACACCCTTTAAAAGGATTCTGAGATTCTCTCTAAAAGAAAAAGTCAAAGACAAATGTAAGGCCTGTTAATTAAGTACATGTACAGATCTGTAAAGCCAAAACAAAATGACACCCTCATTGGCAGGTTTAAAATGCAGGTTGCATTCCACCGGTCACTCATTACAAGTCATTGTTTTACCTATACTAATTTATAATATCATGCAACCCAAAACCTTTCAATTGGCTAACGTTAGACCTAAACATCATTTTTAGGCTGAATGAGGCCTAAGTTTAGCATTAGTAAAGGTTTTGTAATGAGTGACCTGTGAAAAGTGACCTGTGCTTTAACACATTGACTCCCGGGGTTCCCCATTGAGGAGTAAAATTGTCTGGTGTTAGACAGAGAAAAACACTAAGTCTGGCCAGTTTAGGTCAATTTGGGTGTTAATATGTATAATAAATTATTATCTTATACTTTAATACCCATGGTCAACTCAGTGGCAGGGTAAAAATGTGTCCTGGACACAACAGTGTCCTTCGATGCTATGGTCCTGAATCTTTTCATGGTGACTGTATAACAGTAAAGTGGAGGACAAGAACAGCGTTTCAAGTGACGGTTGTTGGAATTTTCTAGAATTCTCAGAATTTTTGTTTAAATTGCCACAGATGGTTTACAAATGAAAGGAAAAGCAATGCCCTGTTTTTTTTTGCTTTTGTTTTTTGCCATATCATGGTTTATATTTGATAATTATCGTATGCAAAAAAACTCCAGTGGTGCCGTTTGCTAACAAAAAACAAACGTAACTCTAGATCTTTGTGTTGTTAGATAATTGCTTTTAAGTGATTGATTGATTGATCGTATCTTTGTGCTTATTTCAATGGATTTGGGTTTTAGTAGTACAGATGAATAGAGGACAAGTTCTTTTTTAATAATACTGAAATATGTAAGTAAAAACATCCTCAGAGTTATACAGCCTTTTGCAAACTTAAATAGAGATCATTACATATAAAATCCTGGGGTTGTAAATACATTAACATGTACAGTAATCAAACACGTCTATGTATACCTGTTCTCTTTACAGTTCGCTATAGACAAAGGATAGACAGATTTTGCACTCTGGTGTGAATTTACAGGGCACTCCCGAGGAACAATTCCAATCAATACTTGATCTCTACCTGCAAGAGATAAATCAATAATTAGCTTTAGCTTTACTGTGGCAAAAATAATAAAGATTCACTGCACACACAGCTCCCAGGAAGTCAAAATACCACCCAAATTTAATGTCATTTATGACAAAAATATGATTTACAATAGAAAGAGTAGAATATTCTTGTGACACTGAAAAAGGGTAAAGCCACAACTGATCACAAAACCAAAAACACAATGTTAAGTAGACCTAAATATTTGTTGTTTTTAAAGGAAAATCGTTAGCACTTCAATACCAGTAAATTAATTTCATTAATTGATACGATGGTTCAGTCTCATTCACCACTAAATTAAGGATACAAAATGTAAACAATACCCCAAAATGGTCTTCCATCTATTTTAATCATCAGTTTCAAAACTGGCGGTGTCTAAGAAACCACTTTGTGCAATGCTTGCTCTCGAACAATTATTTCAACAACTGCTGCCAAGTCTACCCGAAATCCTTTTATCGGGGGGCTCACTCTCCTTACACCAATGCATTCGCGGCACACACCAAAAATCATCTTCTTTACCGCCTTCATGTTGTTTGTGTTTAGAAGAACAGGGGTGTCAGCTAATTTCTAACGTAAAATAAACAACAGTAAATAAGTTAATACTTTTGATTCAATAAATTGATAATGCAGGCTTCAATAATTAATTATCATCTTGCCCCTTCACCCCCTGGACAGGATAACTGGCAAGGATCTCATGGATATACACACCAAGCATAACTCTACAAAGTGACCATTCTGGACCAGTTTCTAGAACTAAATATTGCTACATGTATAGCAATAAGATGAACGAAAGTTTAGACCTAATTACTGAAATGGGCACTTAGACTCATCTGTAAAATGAGAGCTTAACCTAGGGGACTCGTGGTGGGTGTATCCATGAGATCCGAGAACGAGTATGTTCGAACTGAGGGAAGTCTGGGCAGAATGTCAGGTAACGTTCAGGTAAAAAGTGAACGAAAGATATGCACGTTACGAAAGAAAGCGAACGGAAAATCGCAAAAATATGGCTTACCTTTAATGAGCGTATAATAAATAATACTTCGATAGTGCGTTAAATGCATTCCAAGGAAGGAAAGAACAAAGTGCTATGCATGTGTTTATGAAAGCGCCATGTTTTTCGATGCCGCAACGATCGATGGATGGGCGTAACAGCTGACTACCAAGTAATGACTTACCCCTGTTCTTCCGAGCTTTGTAATGTTAAGCACAGCCTGCCACGTGCTCCCTGAGATCCTTCCTTTAGTTTTAAAATAAAGTAGGACCCAATCGGGAACACGCAAACTCTGGACGTACTTTGAATAGGTCTCCTCCCCAAACAAATCTTCTACGGCTCTTTTTACTCCTCTCTTAACGGAAACTTGCTCTACCACGTCATTCTCAAGAGCTTTGGCATCCTCGTTGCCAAATGCACACATAAACGATAGCACGGTCGACAGCGATTCTCTGTAATTATCGCAGACCGCGTTGATGTCCTGGATAACTCGTTTTCCTCTTTTCTCGACCATCAGCGCCTTCTCTGGAGTGTCTAGATCAAAATTCCCACAAATTTCTTTTATACTTGGAGAGAATTTGCGATCATCCCCTTCGCCGCCGCTTGAGGAAGGAGTTTTAAGCAAATGATTGAAAGCCGCAGCCTTCTCAGTGTTGTCCCTTGTATTGGAAGCCTCTGATGTTAATGGAGAATGCATTGCCAAAGGACGAGCTGCTCGAGGACGATCATGAGCTTCATGGACTTCTTCCGATGAAATGGAACTGAAGTCGAAATCGTTCACAAACTGTTTAACTCGATCATACGTCCCATCCACGTAAAGGGAGCTTTTTTCGGGATTGACCTGGCGAAGTAACACTGCCAGCAAACCAAACGACGATGCCACGGTTTCTACATTTGAAGAAACTTTTCCTCGATAAACGCCGCCGTCAGCAAGCCGAAGAGATGTAATATCTACTTGTTCAAATTCTTCCGGAAAACAAGAAATCACCGAGTTTCTCTTAAAATACTGATTTGGACTTATGCCACAAATCTCATTGCTCAGCACATACCAATTTTTTCCTGAAGAAAGGAGGTGAGGATTCACGACACGAGTGAAAGGACTGAAACCCTTCCTCGGTGCCATCTCCTCGACAGTTGGTCTGAAAATACGCTCTTTGTCTCTTGTGAATACGAACCCGTATGTCCTCGTATCCGCTCGATCAAATAACAACAATCTCCAGATATCGAAGACATGTTTATCACAGACATGTCAGCGAAATAGATGTCAGATATCAGAGCTGTGCCTGCAGAAAGATGATAGGAGCTTTCCTCAGACTTGGGGGATTATGACGCTTTTGCGGACTGCATAATAAATTCTCTACGTGAAACGATACTTACAGTAAAAACCGCTTGCGTCCCCTCATGACCGTGCTACAATGCAATCGTCTCTTTTAGACACATGAAAAATTCAGTTGACTCCAACGGGATTCGAACCCATAACCTCTGCGATTCCAGTGCTCTACCAACGAAGCTATGAAGCCACTCAGTTGATAGAAGGTCAGTTTGCCGATTTGATTTATTGGTACATCAGCCCGACATATTGACCTGCTCTCAACTGAAAGAGAAAATGAATTTAAAATTTGAAATCAACTCAAAATGGCATTTACGAATTTCGGAACGAGGACTCCAAGGGCCTGTATGTGTCAGTGCTTTGATGCTAATATAAACCCCTTTGAAGAAGTGACGTTGTTATCTTTACACAGGCGAACATGACCAGTCAAAAGCCGAAGGCAAAGAACAGGTGATGGGTGTAGCTGCTATCTTTTATAATGAAAATTTCACTTTACGCCATTTACGCAATGACGTTGCAGTGCTGACTCTATCAGAGCCAGTATCAATGAATAAGAAAGTTGGAACTGTCTGTTTGCCAGATAGGGGACAACAAGTGGCTCGTGGCACTAGATGCTAATCATAGGTAATGTTAGATTTGAGACGTATTGATACGGTGTTCTTAATGGACACGAATAGTTGTATTTCTTTTAGTTAAGGCTCGTTTACTATTCTCTATTGATACAAACTAATTTCGCACCGTAAGTGAATTAAGAAAAATATAGCGGCAAATTTGCTTCTCGACGTTTTGGCGTCGCCGTAACGCTATTATCAAAAATTGAAGCCGACGTCTGAGTTTAAATTTAAATTTAAGTACATTTATGTTACACGTTCAGCGTTATTGTGTGCTCACGTACAGACAACCTGTTGTTCGCTAAACGGTCAAATTTCTGATAATGTTCATTACAATCATGCTTAAAAATGGAGGACAACTTAGTGTAAGTTTAGGCTCACACTGTGGCCAGTTCGACAACCTGACATGAATTGATGTAAATCAGTTTAAAGATGGGAAAGTAGCGTACACTCGATAGGCTCAGCTGAATGCGGCATGCTTTTTTTACCAGCGACTTAAAGGCCCATGTTCATATATTACCCGCTTGTACTGTTGTTTTGGAATAGTTTCAGCGTTTTGATTGGGTGCTAGCCGTTATTGATTTTCGGATTTTGCGATTGTGCGAAATTCAATGCGGTGCGCAATGTCTCTTGGGTGTACATGGGCCTTTAGGTCACCAGATTTTCCAGCTTTTTTGCTGACAGATGCGCTAACCCTGAAAGGTAATCTACTGAGCTTACGATCACGCCTGTGAATGTGACGTTTACCCGAATCCCATTTAACACGATTATGTGCATGTGAATGAACATAATCTTCTCAAACTCTTTAATAATTCATTAGATTAAAACAAAAGAAATCACTTTGGATACGTGGTCTCAATTAGCATAAAATTTCGCCAACTTTGACCCCAAATATCTCTTAAAATACTGATTCCTTTGAGAAGCAATATCAAACACTCGAAATAGTGTTTCATGAGATATCCAACCACCTCGAAATCCTTTAAAAAACTCGGCCTTCGGCCTCGTTTTTCAACTCGCTTCTCAGTGTTTGGATATCCGATGAAACACTCCCCCTCATGTTTGATATATTACATAACGAGATCTGATGTCCTTGTGCAAATTTATTGACACCGGGGAACGTTTGTGATTATTTTTGCTTAATTGAATAGTTTCTGCTAGGATATCACAATCCTCAAATTCAACTGCAGTCGATCAAGCTGTTGTCGCAGTCCTTGGAGCACAAGACTTTCTGTCACCCATAAATGCATGTTAACACAAAAATTACTCGCGGAGGCATCGTTATTATGTGAGTCATGAAACCAACTACAACTTTGTAGATATTGTAGTTGGTTTGCTTTGAGTGCTGACAGATTGTTCAAAACATTTATCAGTTGCATCAACATAGACTTTGAGTCATGTACCAATCCATTCCTAATTAATTGTTCGATGTCTTTTCGTGTGAATCTACCACGTACGGTGTGTGTGCAAATTTCTGAACTCCGTATGTGTTAACTGCTTTTCTTCCATCGAAAAGGGTCCTTGTTTCACAGGATCGAATCGACTTTCACTCTTGGCAACATTTCCATTAACTACCCACTCCGTCATATACGGTTGGTCATCAACCGGCGACAGGTAGTGATCGGTTGTCAGTGATCAACGGTAGTGATGATGTTTTAATTACCCAGGAAATTGTATGATCGCGTTACCTAATGCATTGCGCCAGGGTAGAGGTTTTCCTTTTTGTAAAGGAAAACGGCTCTGCTCTTATAATCCTTTTAAAGTATGTAACAAACTGGCGCATGGTTCGTTTGATTTATAGATATACGCTCTTACAATCATTATTTGGTAGAGTATAAAAAGAATCAGTTGTTTCCTTTGGACAACATTTTTGGGTTTGGCCAATTATGAAAGTTTTTGGGGGAAACGTTAACTTTTGAATTGTGGATACATGGAAATAATGGTTCATGGGATCATTAACCTCTCTTTTTTTTTTTTTTTTTTTTTTTTTTTTGAACGTTTAGGCCAACACCGACGTCGACGAGGGAATTCCACGTGAGATTTCAAGCGAAAAACCAAAATACATAACGCAATAACGCACACTGAACACCTCGCCTCGGTATGCGAGTGTGACTGACATTTAAAGAACAAACCCAGGCTAACAGTCACTTAAGTATGTCTTTATTTTGCTTTCTTTTATGGTTTTTTTTTTAATGTTTTTGTGAGTAGTATAAACAATTGAAAAGGTAATAGAAATGACTTGTAGAACTGTAGTCGAACAGGACAATTAACTCAACTGATGCTTAGGAACGTTTTGTGAATAATAGCAATTTGGTTTTCCAATTGCATGATACACTTTAGAACAACTGACTAGTTTGTGACGTAGTAGACCTTAGTCAGTATACAATATGCACTATATTATATGAGCATCCTCCATTTACAACCTACAAGCATTATAGCAATGGCCACATGTCACGTTTTGCTTACTAAATGAAAAACGAATGCGAATGTCTTAAAAGGGTTTTCAAACACCGAGAAAGAAATGGAAGCTAGTTCCCAGATCCCATCTTTTCTCTTAACCGGTGCGGCTTAATTCGCACGAGAAAACGAAGGTCTCTGAGACAAGAAATTCCAATTCAAGTTTTTATTGGTTACCTTACGAACAATAAAATCTTGAAACGAAGTAAATATGCCCGATGTGGCACGATGGGGTCAGCGTACGCGGAGCCGGTCGGTAAAATGATCAGAGCGTCTTTGTTTAAACCGCGATATTACTTATTGGTTCTCCATTTCTGTTCGATAAGAACACAACTCTAACTTGAGGCCACTTAAAGTGCCACAGAGAGACTCTTCGAATGTTATGCCTCTGAGCGCCACCATGTTTAGTACTTTACGGGACTCATAAATGTACTCCGGAAATCCTAAAATTCAATCTGAGGCTGCAAAACCTATATCTCCGGAGCCTTCGTCTTCTCGTGCGAACACTCCACTGGCTAAGAGAAGCGATGAGAGCTGGGAACGAAAATGTCTGAAACCCCTTTCCCCGTTCCCGAGAAGCTATATAGTCATTGCAAAGAGAGGGTACTCGTACTTAATATGGAAAGGGATTGTATCATTGCGCTTTTGATACATGGTGCGAGACGTAGGGTGCGTTTATTCTTGAATCCAAAGGCGGATTTTGCCATTTGGGCCGTTACGTTTTAATCTGGTACATGAACTGAACTTACCGCGTAATGAGGGTAGTTTAAATAAATGATAATCCGTCAAATTTACTAACTCAAAAAGCTAAAAAACGTTGTAGGTCGGGGAAGGTTGGTAGGCGGTGGCAAACCAGCCATCATCTTACAACAAGCGTCCATGCCTATGGTGGATCACCAGACATGCGCAGATGCTAACAGTGGATCAACAGAGCATGATTTGCGCGGGATATGATACTGCAGGAAATGTAATCAGTGGTTTCCAAGGTGACAGTGGAGGGCCTTTTGTCTGCGAGGAAAATGGCCGTTTTGTTCTACATGTGGCTGTGAGCAGGGGTCATCCTAATCGTAAAGCAGATAGCACCTATACCGTTTTCGCAAGGGTTAGCTCCTACGTGGACTGGATCAAGCAAAAAATGGCCAATGGAGGTCAACAAGAATATTTTTGTCTCAGTATTATAGGAGCGCATGAGTTGGAGCCGCCATAGCTATGCACCAAACCCTTGAGTCAACCTTTCCGTGTATCACATTTACATCCATTTACACCATTTGCACAATTTCCAAACATTGTTTGTGCAATTTTTGTATTCGTTTAACAATAACTTTATTCTGATTGGTCGTTTTTAATAGTGCGTGCACGGCTAAAGAACTCGTGGCACTCTAAAAATAGAAAGACAGAGGCAAGCTAATGCTCATGGGCTCCTTGCAGTAGTCTTAATTACAGGTACAGACGCAGATATTGATACATAACGATACCGATTGGTCCAACGGTACCCATCAGACAACGGGGAGCATGTTTGAGGGTTAAGATTTCGTTCTTCCATTTTGATAAAGCACATTTTGACATAGCACCTTCTGCTTCACATGCATCGATTTTTTCATTAAGCACCTTGAGTAAAATCTACCTCTTGCTGCTTCCGAGTCAGAAGTCCGCTAATTGTGGACTTCCGGCACTTCAGTGCGGACTCGTTAATCGAAACAAGAATGATTGCCGAGGTTCTTCTCTGGACCAAATGAATTGTATCCCTTTTGGTTGAGGATGTTGCAATAGATCTTCGTTAGTGCCAGATCCACCCCCTCATAAGCAAACTCTGGAAACTGAGAATGAGAATGTCACTGTCTCGTACGACTTTGCTTTTCAGTAGAAAATTTCAGTTGTGGTATTTAGTTGTTGTTGTTTTTTTTTTAAATGGATAATTTTTTGGTTCTATTTTACTACGTTGACCAATTCCTTTCTTTTCCCTCAGGTTATGGCCAAGGATGCGGCCCCACCCCTTTTCCACCAACTAAGCGACGTAAGTCTAACAGTCTTCGACTATAACTGAAAAATACAAAATTATTACGGGAACTCCAACCTACTGCAATGTATGGCTGCTCAGTTGGGAGTTAGAGAAGAGCGCTGCAGGGTAATCTAACTACATTATCCTACAGTGAAGGTCATAAGCTTAAATACTCTGCCACTTTTCACCGAGATTGAAAGGAATAATTGTTTTAGTATATACTCACGAAGTGATCTCAACAACGATTGCAGAAAAAAACCATCCAAAGTCGGTTTAATTGCCATTTCAATTCATGTTTGGAAAACGTGCAAGCGGCACAAAGCGTGCGCGAAAGTGTTTACAGAAGCTTCAAATATGGCAAATCTAAATAACCTTCGTTAAAATCCTCGTCACAAAGAGCAAAATGGTCATTACCATCGTTTAAATCAGCAATCTAAATCGAAAGTCTGCTTGTTAAAACATTTTCATCGTTCGATCAAAGTTTTTGAGGTTCATTTGAAATGGAAATTGAAAGTACAGCTGGTAGAGGCTCCACAAGAAATGCTGGCTCTAATTTGAGGTGAGGGTTAGTTTGTTGTAGAATGACCCGTCTTGTTTCCTTGCAACCATGTGGAACTTTCTTAAACATTTTTTTAATTCCTCGGTTTCACTAAGAAATTCGTTTTGGTGGGCGACCAGCCCTACAAGAGAGAATTACTCCGAGTGAAACAAATTGTTGGCGTGAAGATTTTTTAATTTTCAGAAATAATTATCTGGACAAACGAAGTCAAACACTGGTTGTCAAACTTTCAGGCCAAATTTTGTGGCTTTCTTTGTCTTCTGTAGCACAGCATCATCTTTACGCCGGCCATTTTGTTTTGTTTGGAACAAGCATTAGTCACTCCGTAGGGAGTGAGTAATGCTCAATTACTCCGAGATAGTGAACCAATAAGATTGCTTTAAACATTAAGATCACTGAGTGAGAATATACTAATGAGCATTATCGAGCATTTTAGTGCCTTTTTTGGGGAGAAGCGAGTACTGGGAAAAAAAGGAGCATTATTGATTAAGGTGGAACATTTTAGTGCGAAAACAGCAGCATAATGTACTAAAGCCCGGTCCCTCTCTTCACTTACTTATAACTGACACCTGTCATCTATTGTCAACCACGTTTAAATATCACGGGCCGCCCACTGACCCAGCGACGCTTCCAAAGCCACTTAGACATCAAGATGGCTCACACTTATGTGAAAGTCAAACATTGGGAAAAGGTTTTGAAACTTCGGCCTGCCACAGTTTCAGTGACAAACTTGGCCATGATATTTAAACTAGAAGCACAGCAGGGAATATATATCCATTCGGAGCAGGCAGAAATCATTCTGCCTTCAGAAAGTGGAACGTTCCTAGTTGAAGACTTTTCGAAAACGTACGTCGTGAATGGAAAACCAGCAGTGTCAGTGATTCCACCAGTAAACTCTTTATCGCAATCCCCTTCCACGTCCCTTGGAATACAGATTTCTTACCAACAACCTAGAAGTAAAACAAACCCTTCATCTGGTAATGGAAGATTTAAAAGGCCAACTTTTAAAGTGGTGAAGTCCCAGGGATGGAAGAAATCGTTCGTGGTTGTCGAAATAAGGTCCTCAGGACATGTGTTTGATAAATATCAAGTTCACCTAAATTTGAAAGAGGAAACCGCTTCAGTGCCTGTAATTGAAGAAATGCTTAAAGAACAGCTGGGTTTTGACATCCGCCTCCTTGACTCCAAGCATTTGCCGATAATGGCAAGCGAGACAACAACAGGTAAGCGGCGTTACGGCCGTTTTGAAGAAAATGTCGCTGATTGACAAATAATGCACAACTTGTATGCAAAACAACTTGGACGTTAACCTGATTCCGTATAAACTACAGCTACTACTAAAAAGGAGCAAAATAAGAACATATACAAGGTAAGACAAAAAAAGGAAAAAAAATCAAATTTGAAGGATACAGTAGCTTAGCAATCCAGGAAAGCGTTCAAGTTCTTATTTGTTTTGATGATAGTGAATTATCAGGGGCACTCAACGAGACTATAGTTCAAAACCACTTATACATAGTATTGTTAAACGTATTTTGGTATTTAAACTGTAGATATAGGCATATTTTTATGCCCGAAATTTTTTTCATCTGTTCGGATTTCCCGGCTGAAAGTCTAGTGATCCGAAAATTGTAGAGATTAAAACCTACCTTTTCGAAAATTTCAGCCAGAAAAAAGGCTCCCGAAATTTCTAGGTGGCCTTTTTAGGGTAAAAATCCGTTAAAAATGGGCAATTATACCATTTTTTAGATGTTCGAAAATCCTAGGAGAGGCAGGCAGCAAGAAATTTTACAACAAATGTTCCGAAAATTCTAGATCTCAGATCATCTTCTGAACAGATATATTTCGAAAATTGACGTTGGGTGCCCCTGAATTTCTGAAACAAACCATCAGTCTTTAAATTTATGACTTCAAATAAATTTATGACACTTGATATTTCGTGGTCTTATCCTTGTGTCTGTTTCACAGGTTCACAATTTTGGAGAAGCAGTCGCAAAAGTTTGATGGCTAAAAAGATCGAAATGGCAAACCTAAGAAAGGGAAAGGGGAAAATAAAGAAAGCCGCAAAAACAGGAGATATCCTGGAACGGTTGCGAAGAATCGTGTCTGATGATTCAGAAGAGGAGGACGACTTTGTGGATACCCGCCCCGTTTCATCACCTTCTGAGCGACCTATGGAGACAAGTCTCAGCAGGAATTCTCCGGAAGAAGAAGTTGCTAAAGTATTGAGATCAATTTTTAAGTGTTCCATTTGCTTAAATACTGTGTTTGCCCGCTGCAGCGTGCGCGTCCTGCTACACTGTTATGGGATGCATCCCTTGTGTTGAGCGATGGCATGCTTCTAAAGCCAATGCTTCACAATGCCCCTTGTGTCGTACTTCTATGAACTACGTGGTTACACCTGTATTGCGCGAGATCTGCAATTTGATAGGAACCCCTGTCCCTAACAGTGCAGAAGAGCCGGGAGCCGGATTCCTTATGGTGTCGGAGATGAAGAGGATCTCGACCTTCGCCCAATGCTTTGATTTCACTTAAGACGGGATTTTTTTGAATATCGAGCAATAAGGCGTGCCAGCGGCCAAAAATCCCATAAGAGCTTGCGCCATCTTACTTTCAGATCAGGACTTGTACCGTCGGCCATATTGTGTCGCGGTGGAAGAGTACGTAGGAGTTGTGTTGAGTGCAAGCGATTAGCCAACCATTTTACACAGGTATTTTATTCAGTCACTTCGGAAAGATCTGTAAAGCTTTTAAAAACGTTTTGAAGCGGTGAATTTATCGTATTTAGTTTAACCTTCCTGCAAGGTTATAACCTGTACGCAAATTGTTCGAAAACTAGATGTCTGCCGTAAGATTTCGAGTTCTCCGACTCTGCTAAGAGATCCAGTCTAGAATTAGTGTGTCAAGACTTGCTTTTGGACTATCTTGAGATTGTAAACCTAGGATGAATTCTTATTATACTTCTATTAAAATAGTGTGAACAGTTCTTTTGTCATTGCCTTGTCTGTGACATGTGATCTGATATTCGAGTTGGAGGTAGTCAAGTTGATGTGGAAGCAGCTTCTGTTACTTGCGTTACGGTTCAGTGAGGTTTCCTACAGATCGTTTTCGGACTGCTGTTGTCGTTACAGCTCGGTGTACTCTATCGCTAGACCTTGCAAAAGGTAATTTTGTCCTTTTTTTTTTTGAAAGGTATTGAGTATTCGTGGATAGGTTCTTTTAGAGTTGATTTTCAGCTTATCTCCCGCACACTTCTTCCGTAAAAAGGTTCGTGACACCCCCAGTGTTTAAGTGTTTCCTTTTCAGTTCCCCCTTTAAAATTACACATTAAGATTGTGTTCAGCTTAGCTTCAATTGTCAACTTTCAATTTCGATTGTTGAGTTGAATTTATCATAAAATTTGCCACAAATGTTTCATTTTCCAATTCCCTAGGGTTAAGTGTAGCTTATGTCAAAGTAAAAAAAAAAATATTGAAGGTTTGATCTTTGTGAAGAATTGAAAAAAAAGAAAAAGAAAGAAACTAGTCCCAGCTGAGCCTCAGAGATTGTAAACAATGTCTTCATGGATACTTATTTGTAGTATATGTAAAAAACCTACAAGGAAGGAAGAATCTCGTCCCATAAATGATGTTAAAGGAAAAATGTCAAGCCTGTTGGAATACCATTATCCACCTCAGATGTTCAGCATCCAAATGTACAACTCCGCTGTACAAGCTAAAACATTTAAAGTCACTACCAAAGTCCACTTACCAAAGTCAGTAGATGATTTGTTCCCTGAAACTAAGAAAACTTTTTTGGCCCTCATAAGCAGTTTAAGGTGCTGTGGTGCATGTTATGTAAGGCTGCACAGCCTGTCACCCAGTGTAAACAAAATTGTTCTACAGCCCCTGTCTGCAAACAATTCTATTCAAAATCAAGTTGGTTGTGCCCCAGTGTCATATGAACTGACGTCAAAGCGAACTCAGCGGAGGATTTGAAACAAACTTTAAAACTGTGCAAGGCAAAAAGTGGCTGAACTTAAAACAGAAGTTGAAAACATGGGTGCCTCAAATGAACAGATCTGCCAGGAAATTCTTGAAGGCCAATTTGATGGGGTAAACTTTCCTTCTCTTAACTCACATGGTAAAATTCTACCATACATATTCTACCTTACTAGTTGGTTTTTGAGTTTATTTGGATTGATAATGAAAAGATGAACACAATTCAAGGATCTTCCAAGCCCGCGAAACTGAAAACATGGCATACTGTCATGCTTGTATAACAGGGTAAAAGTTACTACTGATAACCCTACAAAATACAGTGAAGACCCACACAAATGAACCTAGAATTTTCGAGGTCAGGCTGAGCAGGTTCTAATATTTTAGGTTTTTTTTTCATAATTCAGGCTGATTACATGTAGTTTCTTAATAGGTTCTTATTTCTCAGAGGAACAACAATAAATTTCTATATTTTATTCATAAGATATGTAGACAGTATTGCACTGTAGCTTTATGGAAAACATATTTCTAGAGAAAATCCAATAAAATGCCAATCAAAGAAAACATATACACAATAGACCTAATCGGCTAACTCAATGTTGTACCCAATTCAAATCTCCTGAGATTAAGATTCTTTGAGTATTGTATTTGCATTATGTACCATTCATATTTAAATGATATGGAAATAACTGAAACAAAACGTTTTATTCCCAAAGGGTTTGAATTGGGTACAACATTGAGTTAGCCGATTAGGTCTATAACAGGAGTTTTCTCGAGGGTGATTTTTTTGTAAAAGTACCTCTTTTTCTTTGCCAGGCTCAGCAGGTTCTTGTATTTTTGGGTATTTTTAAAATTCCAAAATTAATCCTGTACTAGGTTCTTATATGTGAGTTTGTACTTGTATGCATTATTCCCTAAAATAGAAAAATAATCCAGGCTATAAAGAGTACTCTTTAAATGCGTTCTAATAATCAGATCAGAGTCAGTAATTATTACTGACTAATTCAACGTCAGGACATTTTTCCTTTACCTTTGATAATAAAAAAATAAGATCACAATATTTTTCACCTCTATCAGTACTTTGCACGAATACTGGCTTTAGCAATGTTTTGGAAACATGATTGTAAACATGCGAACCTCACTCTCTAGGAGGTGTTTCTTACTAGAAGTAAGAAGTAAAAGGAGCAAGCCATTGTCTTCACTTTTTTCAAATTCCATTCAGGAAAAAGTGAATGCAAATGCTAACATCATGGAGGGCTTAGCTCAGCTACTCCAGAGAGAGACCTGGAAGTCCCAAATGGGTTGAACTGTGTGGCACAGCAATACACAAATAAGGAAATTAAGCAAATGTTCAGGTTTACTAACAGTCGAGGAGAAGAAGTATCATGCACAGACTACGAATTAACAAAAGCTAGACTTTATAGTAAGATGTATGGTCCAGGAGCAGCACTTCCGAAAATAAGACGCCAATATAGTCATAAACTTCCACCAGAAACCATTGCTTTTGTCTTAGAATTTATCCATCATCTAGACAGTGAAGAGTATTCATCTTATAAAAGTGGCCCCTGTGATGGAAAACAAAAATCATGGATAAGTGAATTATTAGGAGGAGGAAATCAACCTGTTTTGTGGTTCAATTAAGCAAAACAAGTCTTCCTTTTATGACAGATATACATTGTAAACAGGAATGTGAACAACTGGAGATTAGACCTATAAGCTTTAGTACAATTTTTAAGGGTTTGTCTGCAGAAAATTTCAAAATAATGGCAGAGAAGGCAGGACTCTAATATTTGCACAAAACTTGGCGCGGAGTATTTCATCGTGGTAGATAAGCTGCTAACTCGTTTAGGTGAAATGCTGAGGAGCCACCGTAAACCAGACATAACTCCAGGATTAATGAGCAAAGCAAAGACGTTAACAAATAATATATGACTGTTTTCGGTACAAGAAAATTCAGAACGAACATATTTTTGCTACAGTGGTACATCTTCCGACACCATCTAACAGGACATTTCAACAGCTTTGCTCTTTCCACACGCCAGCAGTCTAACTTAAGTTTTTTGGCATCACCTTCACTTTTTTGAGCAATAAAAATTCTTGGAAATGATGTGAACTTTCCAAAAATAATGTACAAGGCAAATAATGTTCGCGTCCAAATATGAAAAGTACAACCGTCAGG
>NC_090889.1:11325990-11333490 GCF_036669925.1 Montipora capricornis
AAAACCTCAATATGACCAGAACGGCTGAAGAAGCAGTCATATTATATTCCACTTTGCTTGAGAGCATTGAAGACCTAGTTTAATTCAGTCTCGTGTGCTCGGAATGCATGTAAACTCTCTCTACTTCAGAAAAGGGTCTTCTTATTGTTCGAGGATTAAGAAGCACATAATTTTTTTAAAAAATTCCTTTGATGACTATGAGCCTGTATGCTTCAAGTATTGTGCAATAAAGGTACCTTTTCGCTCGAGTGACTCCTTGAACGTCGGTGGCTAAGCATCATATTGGACAGTTGACTGAGCTGACGACCGACATTTTATTCCACTGAGAGCCAGTGTTTGATGTAAGACCAGTTTGTTTCTCTCTACATGGATGTGTAGGCTGACATTCTTGACTAACGCATGTTTGGCATCATGCAGACGTACATACCAGCCCCCGTGCCTTTCTCTGCTATACATCCCGCCCAGAGTAAAAAAGATTTCAGTGAAATCTATCGCTCACATCCCGCCCTCCTCCGCATTTTTTCGCGTCCCGCTTCTTTCCCTCTCCCCTACAGTCTCACGTACCCCTCCCCCCTGTCCCAACCTCTAATTTTATATATTTCCAGTGTAAACCATTCGGAAGCAATACACTTACTCATGGTAATTACCCGTAATGAAATTTTTATACCGCAACTCTCGATAAAGTGATCAAGTGAGCTTTACATGCATAAAATAGAACAGAAAAGTCATTGGAAAAAATATCTAGTAATAGTTGACACAACAGCTGCCCCCGCTGCGAAGAGTTTTTTATCACAAAGGCTCGTCTTTCCATTTCAGTAATCGAAAACCTTTCCGTATACCATGGTAATTCAAAAAATATTGTACGACATTAATCCAATCACTAAAATATTTCACCCGTGAAAACAACTTACTTACGGGCATTTGGTAATAAAACGTCATCAATCCTATTTATTCCTGCCCGCCTATCTCGGTCAAACCGAAATCCACTGTGGCATACAAACTATATGCGGTTGTTTTAAGAAAGGGTGTCGGGAAAAAAGTCGGGAAAAAAGTCGGGAAAAAGGTCGAGAAAAAAGTCGGGAAAAAAGTCGAGAAAAAAGTCGGGAAAAAAGTCGAGAAAAAAGTCGAGAAAAAAGTCGGGAAAAAAGTCGAGAAAAAAGTCGAGAAAAAAACTTAAAGGCGAGAAAAAAGTCGAGACAGAAAAAATTGAGCGCAAAATTTGAATGGCCCTTACTGGGCTCCGTACTCCCCGGCCCGCCGCTAGGGACGTTTCGCGAGACGACATGGAATTCTTTGTGCTTAAGCAAACTGTTTCTCTGTGATATGTTGCTCTTTTGAACAGCTCCTATGCCATTTATTCAGTGAAATAATGATTTTTTTTACTCTCCATTTTTAATAATACTGCACAAGTCATTAAAGCAAGCAATGTAGTAAAGCCTATCTCAAAAAAAGAAAAAAAAAGATAGGAACAACACTAACCTGAAGTGTGAGTATATTATCACAGTATTTTTCTTTGGCATAGAAAACAGTTTGACTATTTTTGAGCTACGCCCATCAGACATGGCGAAAACGTGCATCCGTACATAGCAAGCTTCTCGTTCTGATCACAGTGCAATTTGTTGCCAAAGTACGGTGCATAATATAGAACTGGATTCTGTCTGCGAACCGTATCTTCTCTTCTTCTGGAATGAGTCACTGGATTCACGCGTCTCAGCGATTTTGAAACTTGATTGCCGCTAAAACCTAAGCCTTTGTTGCAGACATAACCCGTCATCATTTTGTGTCCGTACGTCGGGCCAACCCAAAGTTTAAAGACACATATTCAGACAATACTAATCTCGCACCCAGATTTCCCACGGTCATACAGAAGGGAGATCTGGTAAAGTTCGATTTCGAGCATGCTCAGTGCCAGCAAGGCCCGAAATACGGGCTTTTCTATCACTGCGCATGTTCGTACTCTCTGTTGTGATTTTGAGGGATTTTGCGGAATAAACATGGATTTTGAGAGTATTCTTGAGGAAATTTTTTGGGTAGAGGACAAGGAAACCTTAAACTTAAGCCTAAACAGAAAGAAGCGCTACAGGCGATTGTTTTTGAACGGTCGAGATTGTTTAATTAGGGACTTTAAGATAGTGGACAACGGTAGGCTGGGACGGTTGGATGCGTATACCGGAGACTTTGGACGAGTACGGTAGAAAGGCGCGAAAATTTTGAACTTAAGATTCGGCCAACACGACCATAGGACGGTGAAATAAACATGTCTTTTGAAGAGGCGAGGAATTCTCTTGCAATTTCTTTTGCAAAAGGTTCAATTAGCGAGGATGAATTTCTTATTTTATACCATGAATACGAATCAGTGAATCCTCTTTATCCTTACTGGGAATTTGAACCATTTTGTTTAGATTCCTTGGATTCTAGCGAGTGTAAATCCGCTAAGGGTAATTGGTTCATAAACAAAAAATGCGGCTACAATTATCTCTTTTACCTTTCTTTTCTGCTTTCCTCCTGTGTCATGGTGGATTATGGATAACGCTACATTGAGAACAAGCAAATTTTGGTTTGAGCCGCGATTTGGCCGAGTGATGTCTTTGAATGAACTCAGAATTTTCGCTAGAATTTTTCATTTCAGCGATGGATAAATCAAGATAAACACAACCAAATGCACATTTAACCCATTGGGTGATCAGTTTTCAATGCATAGTAAAGGAAAAGACTAAAATAGTGCGAATAAGTATGGATGAATTCCTACCGTTTTCACCGTAGATTCCACGACGAGAAACCCGGCGAAAACATACCGTCCTAGAAGCACGACGGTCAAATGTCACGGGGATTTTGCGTGACATGACACTCATCTAACCGTCCCAGTCTACCGTCGTGTACTATCTTAAAGTCCCTATTGTCGGAGCAACTGCAGAATAACTGAAACGAATGCTTAGGCTTGATCAGTAAACGAGTGCTAATTTCTTCACACAATCTCGTGAAAAGTGTAGTTAATTAAATTGAAAACGAAAATGTTAAAGAGTGCTTACACCTAATCACTGCAACGAGTGCTATTTTCTTGACACGATCTCGTGAAAAATGTAGTTAATCAAACCGTAAAATTCACAATTGATCACTACTTAATTCACGAGTCACGCTTTAAGAAAGAGAAATACTGTTTTGAATAAATTGCATACTTCAGCTTCAATTTATTACTTTCTGCGTACCACATAGCAAGCTACGCAGAACTTTATTCGAGTGGCAGGGTACGTGGGGCTTTCCTCGGTACCATTTACACAAACGTCGCAAATGTTTAAAATGATTTTCCTCGACTGTAAAGTTTTTCCGGCGTCGAAAAAAACAAAACTTTCCTCCGCACAGCTGACATTTATTCAAAACAGCACATGAGCTTGCGAAAACCAAACCTTCACTAAGTGCCCCGCGAAATAAGCCAATCGGAGCCTAGATTGCATTGCCGCAACCTTTTTTTAGTAGCCAATGAAAAATGGTGTACTGTCGAACTTTACCAGATCTCACATTTCCAGTGACAGAGTGAGATCTGGGTAGGAGATTATCGTTCATACATGAAAACGTATGGGACGTTCCATTTTTATTCCGTTCTCCCTCCCCTTAGGTGAGTATCCTCGGCAGACAACTAGTTGGAATCCGTTTTCAAAGGGACCAACAAAAATGATGGGGTAGGAAAAGTTTTTTTTTTTTTTTCCGACAAAAAAAGTGAGGTGGTAGAAATCTGCTCGTCCATAGGGGGGGATACGAATAAAAATGGAACGTCCCTATTCAAACAAAATGATACAAAA
Source organism: Montipora capricornis (assembly GCF_036669925.1). Taxonomy (NCBI): domain Eukaryota; kingdom Metazoa; phylum Cnidaria; class Anthozoa; order Scleractinia; family Acroporidae; genus Montipora; species Montipora capricornis. The sequence continues at coordinate 11,329,788 of NC_090889.1, forward strand.
TATGCAAAAGCAAAAACAAGCTTACCTCGTTCACGCAATCCTGAACGATGGAATCCACTTCGTATTCGTTCATTCGTCTTACCCCATATTTAGCGCAAAACAATCGCACGTTTCTTTCTGAAAATTCTCTTGTTACTTCTGGAAAGATTTGTCTGAGAATTTCATTGACATGTTTGTACGTTTTATTGTTTTCAATGAGATTCCTTATTTAAGTGATATTGCTTTCCATATATTCCGCCAAATTTGTCTCTTGACTAGTGGGTCAGACAATTAAAGCAAAACAAATGGCGCTAAACGGTTGACATCTGTCAATCAGTAGAATTTGAAACGGCTTTCAAATGTAGTTTGAAAACGTCGTTTATTTTTAAAGGTTCATTTTTCGCACTTATCAGAACATCGCTTCCAACCGCAAAAAAGGTACCTCTTTTGCTCTTTTGATAGGAACGTTTTTAACCGCCGAAAAGGTACCTTTTTCGCGCTTTTGAAGAGATCGCTACAAACTGAATAAAAGGTACTTTTTTGCGCTTTTGAGGAGATCGCTTCAAACTGAAAAAAAGGTATTATTTTTCGCGCGCTTTAAAGTTTGTTTGATAAAGTGAGAAATGCATGAAAAGTGGACAATATCGACGTCAAAATATTTTCATTCGAAAGCTCAAAATACCCGCCTTTTTTCTGTAAAAAGGTACCTTTTTTTAAACTTTTCACCTGATCAACTAGCCTTAACAAATAGGCAAAAATTTTGCATTTTGTTCTATGAAAAATAAATGCAGAAAGTTCATTTTTCTGCTTTTATTCAAGTAGAAGAGTTGATCTTTTTCTAGAAAAGCAGAATTGCCGGAACCTTTCACTGATTCACGTGGAACCAATCCACAGATCCTCTAGTACCAGGTAACCTTATAATTAAGAAATATGGACTACAATCAGTATGTGGAATACGTCAAGGATTCTGGCTACATCCCAGACTTTCATTGTCAGCTAGAATCTTCATTAAGCTTCATCAGATTATCAGATGATACTTATGCTGCTGCTTTTCATTATCATAAACAGCTTGCATGCACTACATTTGCAAAACGTCGTAATTGTAAATCATTAGCTACAGTAGCTTAAAAGAAAAATAATTAACATGCTGTTATTATGTTTAAATCGTATTTCTTTGTCTCTCTTAGGAGTATAAGTAAATTTATTATTTCATGAAAACTTTTTCGTGGATTCACTGTTTCTACTTTTAGTTACATGTAATGTCTCTTACTTTGTGGCCCAAAATACTATTAATCAGTGTGGGTTTCTCTAGACCCCGTGACCCCATGCCTCTTGAATTTCTGCCATGCTTAGCATTGTAGCCTTTTTGTTAGGTAACAAGTTAGTGCATGTTCAGGTTGTTCCTGGTAGTTCCATTGACTGTCCATTAAGTACTAAGAAAAACTTCATGAAATCTTAGTGGTGAAATACCCTTACCACAGAGGCTATTTGGAAATTCCAGAAAGATGGGACGTTCAAATTACTATTGTTTAAAATGTTTGAAACCCATATTTTTTGGTGCCTTCCCTTTGTGGATTAATTGGAAGTTACTCTGAGCGTGGATTCAGGTATTGGGTTCAGGTATTGGGTAGTGGGTTCAGGTATTGTATCCATTCAACCAAAATATCCGGAAATTTTGGTCCAAAGCTCAGTGGAACGATGCAGTCCAACTTTTCCTGGGCAGACCGGTCTGAATCTTGGTTGAACGGATCAACCCTATTTAAATTGGTATCCACTTTGCAGCGGCGAGAGTGGGTGAGGTTGGGCGAGGTGCGAGGTAATGCACATACATGTAGTATAGGAAAAATATATGACAAGTAGGTTTATACCGGTTAACTTGCCCTTCAGAACAATCTCATACTGTGTAGACACAAAAGTGAATATCTTCATCTGCATTCTCTGGTTTCAGAAAAACATGAAATAATCGCTAATGAAGGTATCTTGCCATGGCAAAGTGACAGATTGAGAGCGTGTGATTATGCAGTGCTTGAAGTTCATCTTATGCTGGCTCCATTAGACCTAATCGGCTAACTCAATGTTGTACCCAATTCAATTCTCCCGAGATAAAGATTCTTTGTGGTTTGTATTTGCATGATAATGTAACATTCATTTTCAAATGATATGGAGATACCTGAAACAAAACCTTCAATTCCCAAAGGATTTGAATTGGGTAGAACATTGAGTGAGCTGATTAGGTTTATCACACTTGCAGGGATTAGAGGCGTTGGTGAAAATGAAAACCAAGCAAGTGACTCAAAATCATCATCATCATCATCTTCTCCTTTTCCCTCTGAGGGAAATAGAGTCTTATCAGATAGCATCTAAAGTAAATAGTCCACTAGATTAATATTACACTGCAAATAGATTTTTCCCTATAGAAATTGGCCAATCACAAAGGTGGATGTAATCCCCTCAATCCGTTTTGCTACAGTGATTAGGGACCTTAAGATCGGAGGATGAGGACGACTACAAGTACGCGTTTTTGGTACTGAGTATGCACATAAGAATTGGAGGCCGACATTCTTCGAAGTGGGCGTGCTCAGAACGAGACACTTGTATTACAAATACTCGTAAACGGAACCCTTTTACTACCAAGATCCTAATGTTAATTCTCCTTGCTCACTGCCATACATTTTTCCATGTTAGTTACGAGAATTTGGTACTCCATAAAGACAATAAAAACCTTTAGATAGGAGGACAACTATGAGTACAAGTTTTCCATACTGAGCATAAGCGCATAAGCTTTGGAGGCCGACTTTTATTGAAGTGCGCGTGCTCAGAATGGAAAACTTGTGCTCGTAGCCGTCCTTGTCCTTTGAGTCAGTAGAGATTTCAAAACGCATACATGATAGAATCATCCTATGACTGGTATTATGCTTAAAATTGCAAATGTGAAAAATGGAACCGTTATATATTGTTGACGGGCTTTCAGTTTCTCAAAGTAATGTTTTGTACATACAATAAGCTGCATTTCTTCGCTAAAATTTTGAGCTAGTTAGTAAATGATGTCACTTTTCGTAAAATCTAGCCCTCTGAGGTCCAATCGGTCAGTTTTGAAAGTGAGTGATGGTGAACCGTGAAATACAAAACTTACGCTCAAAGTAAAAAGTCTTTGGATAAAAATCAAAGCTCATAATTTTGCCAGCCAGGTGTTAAAAAAAAACACCTTAAAAATCTCAAGGAAGAAAGGAAGTGATTTTTTTATCATAGTAGCGCTTTAAGAAACTAAAGGAGTTAAACTGGGCTTTATCATTGAGTTATCGTGCTATCTGTAGGGAAGTTTTCTCAGGCTTGCTTGCAACACAGATGGCTTCATAGCTGGGTTGTAGAGCATTGCAGTTCAATTTTGCAGTCACGATTTCGAGTCCCATTCAAGACGGCGGTTTTTGCAGTCTTCTTTGCGGCTTCCGAAGTCTCTTCGTTGAAACTGCGATGCAAGTTGAGTTTAATTATTCCATTTTTCTCCATATGAAAGGATGTTGGGTTCAAAATACCTCCAGCCCAGAGATCACCAAGACGGTGTTAGCAGTGTGGATTTTAATGACATTTTAGAGATCTTCTGCAGTGCTAGGTAGTAAGAAACATTATTTATTGAGAGGCAATAGATTACCATGACTTCGTTGTTTACTAAAATTCGTTCAAGGGCACCCAACTAGCAAATTAAACCAAAAGCCTTTGAGAGACA
>NC_090889.1:11340990-11370990 GCF_036669925.1 Montipora capricornis
CAGAACGTTACATAATTATGACAAAAAAATATAACTAATCACAACCTCCTGAACTAAATCTGCATACAAACTTGAGAATACAATAATCAGTTTAAACATAACTGGTATCCCTTCTTCATCAGTTAATTTATTAATTGACATAATGCAAATTCAAGATTCTGTCAGTGAAGGAACTCTAAAAACAATAAATGAAGCAATGGGTCTAAATGATCTTCACCTTTTACAATGAATCACACATAAACAGTAACGATTATTCGTTGTTGATGAATCAGACATAAACAAACATTTTGTATCATAACATCCCTCGGAACTGTCATCCATAGTTCAATAAACAAAATAGGTCTCACAGAAAGTTTGTTGAAGCACTCAAGGCTAGGACAAACTAGGGGATAAGTCACTGCAACAATTCGCCTTGTGTGACACTGAAAATTTTATGAAAATCCTTGTCACTGCGGCAGAATTTTGTTGCCGCGATCAGTCGCACAAATTCAAACCAGTTTGAATTTGTGTGACTAATCGCAGCGAAAAAATTAGAAGTGTGTACACTTCCGGCAACAAGTCACTGCGACCAAATATAAATGAACCAATGAGAGAGCGTCACATGGTCAGCCATATTGAGTTAGAAAACTAATTCACATTCCCTTTCATACGACATCACTCCGTATGCACCAAACAGGCGTTGTGTCGCAGTGACTTGTTTTGCAAGTAGTACACACAGAGGAACTTGTCGCAGAGACCTGTCGCTGCGACTTGTCACCTCGTGCGTCCCGGCCTTCAAGCCGTGCATGCACTTCTTAATCATTTACTGCCAGCCCCAGCTGCAGGCCTGCACAATTTTTATTAATTTTCCATGATACCCTGAAAAAAAACATAGACCAACAGACCAACTTATCATGTTGACTTTTCAATGTGATGGCCACAGGCCTGCAGCTGAGAATCATTTAGACAGATTAGTGTAGCTTAATTAGTCAGAATTAGCATCAAAAGTCATCTGTGAGACACTTTCAGCAAGTGGAGGTCGTTTCAAGAATTCCTCCTCATGGTTCCTGTTAGAACTACATCTCTTTTTCTTTTCTCTCTTTAATTGATTTAAAGGTAAGGCCAGTGTAGTTCTTGCTGTTTCTGCCAAGCAATATGCATCATGCTTTTTCACCATCTCCAAAGCTGCTGTTCACCTATTTGAGTTCAAATAATATGGGGAAATTACTAGAATATAGTGCAAGGAGTTGCAATGAGAGAGATGTATCTGCTACTGCATACGTAAACACTGTTAGTGGCATCCTGTTTGAATTTTTTTTCTTTAATAGTCACATTCTAACTTGAAAAGAGGTTAAAGAAATTTGCTTATTCCCTTGCACTCATTGTTCAGACCACAGCCTTGCACAATAATAGGGTAAAACATCGTTTTTTTTTTTTGGTCAACTTTCAAGTTTAAAATAAATAATTAAATTTGTAACTATGAGCAAAAACTTGACAAAAGTCTCCTAGGACGGTTATCCACACAATCTTTAGTTTCTGGCTAGTTACCCTATTCTACATAAAACTGATTGGAGATAACAAGACTTCAGTGAGTCAGCCGCTGACTATTCTATAATTATGCAGGAATCTAAATGAATTGTAAAGAAAATGTTCGGTCTTATCAAAGCTTTAACAGCCCCTCCCCCCCCCCCCCCCGGGCATAGCACGAGCATTTGACACTTTGCCGTCCCGTGGGGGAGGGAATCTGATAATCATAGTTGTTCAGGAAGTGGAAAGTTTGATCGCACAATCCCCTAATTTATGCATGAATAAAGAGCGCGAGAATTCAAAATTCAAAAAAATCGATCGAATAACGTAACCATGTCAATAGACATCTTATTTTAATGTGGACAGTTCCATCTTCTTTCAAAATTTGGTTTAAGTTTATTTGATTATGAATAGCCTTACATAGATCACGATTTATATGTGTAATACTTACATGTACTCTTCTGCATCACTTGTACTAGAATGGGCCGACTGTAGACAAAACGATCGCTGGACTCAGCTATGATATTGTCCCTTGCGCCCCTTCTTCAGCGATGGGGATTTTTACCACAGGGGAAGGCAACGTTTTTGGTTTCGTTCAGTGTCCTTTTATCTGTTGAAGACTTGGGCTTGTTAATTGGTCATTTCGTGTTCTTGTCGCAACCGCGCTACACGAGATCGCGATTACTCCGTGATGAGGTCTTTGAGGAGGAAAATTAAATCTTCCCATAGATTGGAAGGCACACCACGTTTTCCTGTGATTTCAACCCTCATAATGAATACGAGACGAACACTGACACATTTGTATGCAGAACGGTTAAGAAGATCGACAGGCGATACGTTGGAAAGAAATTGCGCCCAAATAATTAAAAATCTGAAGGGTCGCTGACCAGCAACACAAAGGCTCGAATATAATCCCGCGAAGAGTGTGCACGTCGGCGGAAAAAGTATCTTGCCTCAGTTAAAGGTAGGTTTACGTTTACGGAATTGTCGTTCTCACTGTCGGTCTCTCTGTGATTAACAAGCGAGTAGAAATCGTGGTAATATTGTTTTGTTTACGGTTAATTTAAGCTACCGGGGAGAGCACTTAATAAATAATGTAGGTTTAGCTGATTTTGTCGGTAATCAGCCGATGACCAGTGTGGAAATCTTGCCAAATTGTATTCAGTGCTGTTTTCAATGTTGATTTGGCGTTATCAAACAATGTGTAGGGAGGGGAGAGCAGGGGAGGAAGATTCAAGATGGCAACTCTATTTTCCTTTAAGCATTATGACTGCAAATATTATATATATTTTTTATTCGAGTTGAAATGAATATCCTGCTGACGTTGTATTAGTAAAATTCCATAGGAAATGTGTATTCATTTATCTGATATGATATTTTAAGCGAACTGGACAAAATAGTGGTGCAGTCTGGGAGGTAATTTTCTGTTGTACAGCTGTAACAATATTTACCATGTAAGGTTGCGAGTGATGGCTTTTCCTAATCACAATGCTTTTGTACCAGTCTGCACAGATTGACCACATTAAAGCCATATTTTTGAGATATTTTATAGTTTTTTGGCAAACAAGTAGATCTTCCCTGCTTGGCTTTCTCAATGTGAGATCTTTGAATGCTTGGTACAGTTTGCGAGTGATGGCTTGGCCTAATCTTTATGCTTCTGTACCAGTCTGCATAGAGTGACCACATTAAAGCTATATAATTTTTTGAGAACTTTCTTTGCAAACAAGTAGATTTTCCCTGTTTGGCTTTCCTAATGTGAGATCTTTGAATGTGCAGTACAGTTTGTGAGTGCCGGCTTTGCCTAATCTTTTTGCTTCTGTACCAGTCTGCATAGAGTGACCACATTAAAAGCCATATAATTTTTTGAGAACTTTTTTTGCAAACAAGTAGATTTTCCCTGTCTGTCTTGGGTAGTCAGTCCATTTGGGATTATTGTTATCTGAAGGCAGAACTTAAACCGCCTTTTTCCCACCTCATAATCCATGCCTTGTCATGGTGGGGTAGCTTGTGTGCCTGGATGCCCCGGAGCAAGCCTAATCAGAAATTCAGCACAGGAAAGGCAGAGCCAGTTTGTAATAATTATTATTCGGTACTAATAAGTTCTGTCTCTCTTGGGTAGTCAGTTCATTTTTGGACTGTTGTTATCTGAAGGCAGAACCAATTTTGTAATAATTATTATTCTGTACTAATGAGTTCTGTCTTTCTTAAGTAGTCAGTCCATTTGAACTTTTGTTATCTGAAGGCAGAACCAATTTTGTAATAACTATTATTCTGTGCTAATGAGTTCTGTCTCTCTTGGGTAGTCAGTTCATTTTTGGACTGTTGTTATCTGAAGGCAGAACCAATTTTGTAATAATTATTATTCTGTACTAATGATTCTGTCTTTCTTAAGTAGTCAGTCCATTTGAACTTTTGTTATCTGAAGGCAGAACCAATTTTGTAGTAACTATTATTCTGTACGAATGAGTTCTGTCTCTCTTTGGTAGTCAGTCCAGTGAATGACGTTTTGTAGATTTCTGCCTCTCCCTTGTGACTTAAAAGGTGTAAAAGAAAGTAACTGAATATTTCAGAAGCGGACTCTGATGCGACATCTTCGACACCTAAACTTGCAAAATTAGTTCTTGAGGTACACTTAATGATTAGCTAAGGGTGATTTCAAATCACCGTAAGCTCATTTGCATTTTTTTTTGTCGGCTAAGCTTGTCATATATTATTATTATTATTATTATTATTATTATTATTATTATTATTATTTTATAATTTTTTTCTTTGCTTATAGAGAAAAATAATTTTCATTGTCTTAGGCATTTTGGCTATCCAATCAGAAGCGGATGACTACTTTTCTTGGCAACAAAAATCAGTGGATTTTCTTCTCTAGGCTTTTGTAATGTGAGATCTTAATGCTTGGTACTGTTTGCGAGTGATGGCTTTGCCTAATCTTTATGCTTCTGTACCAGTCTGCATAGAGTGACCACATTAATATGCCAGATTTTGTTTTCGTTTTTCTTTTCTCATCCATAGACTTGCTTCTCTAGGCTTTCTTAATGTGAGATCTTAATGCTTGGTACTGTTTGCACAGGCTTTGCCTAATCTTTATGCTTCTGTACCAGTCTGCATAGAGTGACCACATTAATATGCGAGGTTTTGTTTTAATTTTTTTTGTCTCATCCATAGATTTTCTCTAGGCTTTTGTAATTTGAGATCTTAATGCTTGGTACTGTTTGCGATTGATGGCTTTGCCCAATCTTTATACTTCTGTACCAGTCTGCGTAGAATGACTACATTCATACATGTATGCCAGATTTTGTGTTTGTTTTTGTCTCATCCATAGATTTTCTCTAGGCTTTTGTAATTTGAGATCTTAATGCTTGCTACTGTTTGCGATTGATGGCTTTGCCTAATCTTTATACTTCTGTACCAGTCTGCGTAGAGTGACTACATTAATACATGTATGCCAGATTTTGTGTTTGTTTTTGTCTCATCCATAGATGACTGAGTGACTGCTTTGCCTGATCTTTAGGCTTCTATATCAGTCAGCACAGATTGACCACTTTGTTCTCATAGGTCTCTGACTGACTCAAGACCAGAAATCAGTACCACTCATTGGGAGTAGAGACAACAGAATTTGGCATCAATGAGAAATTTAATTCCCTTGAAAAAACCCACTAGTGATCACTAGTGGGTTTTTTTCCTTACTGAGCCATTACAGCTGTACTCCATGCCATGGGGACGCAAGCTGGGTCCAACCCACCCTTCAAAATGATCATTGGAATGTCCCTTTTTTGATAAAGAATGCTCAAGCGAGCAGAAGCTTGTGAGGGACTCAATAAGAAAAAGGGAAATATGCTCTGCTTTACAGAAACTGCTTGAGCACTGAAATCAATAAAATTAAGGTAAGATATTATTCACTGTCTTTTGATGCCAGTTGTAGGCAGATTTATTTATATCTTGTATCTCAAAATGAAATTCACTGAGGTTTTTTTGATTTCAGTCTAGTTTGATTTTCAAATTTCCTTTTGTTTCCTAGTGTAAATTATTCATGATTATGCTTAAAATAATGAGCCTAGGTTGAAACCGTTTTAACCGAAATATATATTATTTTTCTTTGAAGTGCAATAGATACCTGCAATACATGCAGTACATGGCAGCATGTGAAAACCAAAACTGCATCGTATTTACTATTATGCTTAAAACATCTGGCTACTGACAACAAAAGCAAATGATGCAATTACGTGTACATGTAAGCAGTTAAAAGTCAAGGCAAAAGTTTTGAAAACCAATTGACATAAGAGACATTTTTGTGCAGCTTGTGTACCGACTACGTTGACTTCCTGTTAAATGAATGTGGAAAAAATGTTCGTGTAAGTTCTGCTATTAAGAAATATGTGTGTCTCTCTGAAATTAAACTGTTGTTTAGAGTTGCACTTTCATCAGAAAAAAAAACCACAATATTGTGGTTAATTAATATAAATGTTAATCACAGTCATGTTATATAATGAACATTAAAGAATTTAACATCAAAAGGTGGAGTGTTTTTTTTTCTGCTTAACAGGGCTTGGTTTTAAAATCAATAGAATTGGTGCTTTTTTCCAGCTTGCTGTGATATTTGAAGGGCGGCCCCATGTAAGATACAGTGGGCATAAACTTTGATAATTAGCCTGGTCATAATTGCATCTCCCATTGAAACCTTCCTCCCTGTAAACACATCTCATGTAATACGGTTAGCATTAATAAAGAGTTAGGGTTCTTTCGTGCCTTTGAAATGTTGAGCGTGATACAACATTATCACAAAAGCTACAATACACGTATCCTTTGCCTTCGGTGGTCTCCATGATTTCCATTAACTTCAACAAAATTCAATTGAAAAGTGTACACGATGGGAATAACGCTCGGTAGTATTTTACGTTTTCAATCAATGCCGATAAGAAGAAATTAACTAGAAGCTGACCTATTCCTCCACTTGCAGTGGCTAGTGACTATAATGCAATTTGATCTTTTGCGTGTCCAAAAGGTCCAGTTAATAATACATGAAAGACTGACTAAAGGTCGATTAACTTTATGACCTTTAATTTAAAATAAAATTAGATCTTAAACGAGCAAAGTTAGTTTGAGCGCGTTTTCATCTTGAATTAAAGGGTCTTAAAGGTTTAAACATTTCGAAGATCCTTTAACGGCAAAAAAAATACTACCTAAAGTAGCATGAAAGATTAGCCGTCTGAAAGTTTGACAATAGGTCGACTAAAGATACATTAAAGGTTATTTTTACCTTTACAATATTTAATTGTACAACTAAAGACAATTAAAGGCCACATTAACCTTTTGTTTATTTTTAATTTACCCGTAAAGACATTGAAAGGCTACAGTTCGTCCTGTGGTTTCTTTTTGCTTTAAAGATAGTGAGATCAACAGCACTTTTCGTCTTTCGCCATTCCTTCTCTGCTCTTCTTCTTTCCCGTTTAGCTTCCCTTAATTCTTCATTAAACCACGGAACACGAGGTCTTACCATAACTGTCTTGGTCAACAACGGTGCGTGTTTGTCTAATGTTGCTTTCAAAGTTTTATCATAACAAGAAACTAGTTCGTCAAGAGAGTTCGGATGGTTTGTATATAAGTCAGATTTAGCCAAGTGAGACTGAAAATCCTGAATATTAATAGCTTTATACTTTCTATACGAAACAGTCTTGAAAGAAAGAAAAGGTTTTACGCTATTCAACTTGAAAAGAACAACCCCATGGTCTGAGATGTAACTATCTACACGAGGAGAGTCTCGAACTACATCGTCTGATAGTCGAGTTACGACTAAGTCTAACACTACCGCTTTGTATCCTGCTTCATTGGAAGATGCGTAAGAGTAAGGAGTTAGGTCAGGTGGCATCTGTCTTGCAGTGTTTAGTGTGTTGGCTGGCCATAGTCTTCCACTTTTCTCTGTCACTGCATCGGCAAACTCTCACGAACCCTCTTTTTCCTGTTAGTGATGTTTTAGTTAATGCCGCCAGACAGCTTAAGAGCTGACAAAACAACTATATGCCAAATGAAATGACTTTGGCCTTTTTTCTCACAGTTTACCCCATGAAGGATGGCTTACCGTCTGCTTTTGGAGATGAAAATCTGGATGATGATGCATTTGAAAGAGGTTTGCTCGTTTCTGTTTTTTATATTTGTAAAGATCTGATTATTCACTTTTCTTTTCCTTTGTACATAGTTAATGCATCGAGATGGTTATGAAACTCGACAAGTTCCTTTGTTTCATGTTTTTGTCCGTATTTTTGGTCTTGAACCTGCACAAAACACTATTTTTTTCGAGAAGATAACCAATCAAATGTTTGGATTTAAATTATGCGTAACTAATTTGCAAACTCGTTCGAAGCGAAAACAAAAGATTGTGCAGGGTCACGGTCAATTCAACAGCGATTGCCACAACATTGTTATCGCTTTTGAAGGGTTTAAGGTTTCATAACCAGTCCCTCAATTAACTATGCTTTGTACTCCAAAGTCGCTCCTCATCAATTCGAGTAAATGTGAAACTAAATTATTTTTGCATTGTGACATAGCTTACTCTTGAAATACCTGATCTTTCCAAACTACCACGTGCGATATGATTGGCCGTTCAGTATGGTGATACTCGTTCCCAGTGTCTTTCATCTCGCCATACGAGAGACAGCGAGGGAAAATTCACTTCCTCTGGGGTTGGGAGATGAAAGATGTCATATAGTCAATTCTTCTCCTTCCATGCGGTATATTAGCGCACATTGTTGGTACGTTTAGCTGTGTGTCCAACATTACAGGTTAAGATTTGGTGCAGTCCATCAAAACTGCAAACGACGCTTCCTTGCGTCTTACACAATGCAGTGTTCCCGGTCCTCGTGGGACTAACACAAGCAAAAGTGCAGTACTTGGGGCCTGGGTAGCATAGATTCTCAGTTCAGAAAGTGACATTTGTTTTGGGTCTGTTTTGTGGATCTGAAGTACTTTGGTACTGATTTCAAAATGCATAGCTTCTCAGTGATTGTGGTAAATGCCTGTAATAAAAGTTAAAAAAAAAAAATCTCGTGAGCTCAGCGATATTGTTCAAGAAACAAATGGTAGGGGTCCCTCTTTCCTGCATCTTTGCGCGTGCTTTCGGGTATCTCTCTCTCCTCGGGCCTCATTTCTCCAAAGTCCTGGAACTTTTCGGGCGTGTTTCGGGTGACATAAAACCCCTGATAACAAAAACATGTTAACAGATCAGCTTCTCAGGATAAGGGGGTCGTAGTTTTGCAAATTGCTTTTCGGGTCTTTTCGTTCTCCCTCTCTCCTGTATCTTTTCAGGCTTTTTAGGTCTTTCTCTCTGACTCCTGTATCTTTTCTTTCGTGTCTTTTTATCTTACACCACATAGAAAGGTAGTTTTGACTGATGGTATGTAACGCTGACTAACCCGGCAATGCAACAAATGTTACATGGTCCCTTGTGTTAGTGGTTGCTTATCACTTCCACTTTATTTGTTATTACTGTTTTCTTGAGCAGAATCTGATATCTACGAGGACCCGTCAGAGAAATTTGAAAGCAAGAAGATCCTGCAACCAGACCCCACGAACATGGATAATTACTTGGTAAATTAGCTGCTAGCTTTAAGTGGTTGTCATGGACTTACTTTAATTAGATGACTGTCTTAATAATCTCTTGACTATATAGCGACGCTGGATGCGGTGGAGACCTTGAAGCCCTCCAGACGCGATCAGTGATTGGGTAACGAAGCAATAGATGATAGTAATCAGCTATTTAATTAAGGCTTGGGTCTGTTGCTGAGATGCCATCATAAAGAATGGAAGACAATTTGTGACGTCACCTCAAGAATAGATTTTTTTTTGCGTGTGTCTTGCGACAAATGATTCCCAATTGCCCAGCTTTGTCTTAACTTTTTGTCAAACAAATTTTAAGGGAGATTTGTACTATAAAAGAATGATGATATTTCGCTATTGAGCGTTATGTTTGTTTTCAAATACCAATTGGTCAAACGTGGCCTATTTTGAACTTTATATCACTTGTACTGCGCACACACAGAAAAAAAGGAAATCTTAAGTTAGGAAAAAAATGTTTCATTGTGCCAGAAACATAAATTTTGTGGACCAAATTTTGAAGAGGCTGTCTCATTAAAGCAATCGGCATTCGTTACAGGTGCCTTTTCCAAACCTGCAGTTAAAGATGTCGTAGTTCATGGAAGGAAGACCACCACCAGACCTTGAGCAACAAAACCAACAGGAAGACCAAGAGGTCTGTGTTTTTGTGTCACGATTGGAGGTTCAAATATGGAGTTTTAGCGATGACAACAACAAATTTAATGGCAACGAGGTGAAACACTTGGCTTAATGTAGAAAACAGACGCGTGCTTCTCCCCTTGCGCAGCGTTCACCTCCGGCATGTATTTTTTTTTTATCACAAAAAAAAAGGTGTGAAATGAGCAAGTTCCAGGTTTGGATGACAGATGATACATCGTGAGCAGCAATTGCAACTATCGTTGTTTGAATGTGTAATGTTCCCTTGGGAAGGATGATAAACCAGTTGCTTAACAACAGGTGGAAGGTGAATTAAAAAATCAGATTCCTCGAGTCCCAAAACTCCCGAAACTTTTCGGACCTTTTTCGGGTGTCAAAATTCCCTCTGTATCGCAACAAACAAACTTGAGATACAAATTTCCTGCTTCTTGTTATCTTGAATACATCTTAGAAAGTCAGCTTTCCAAAACAAGCTGATGTCAGTTTCACAAATGGCTTTTCGGGCCCAAAAAGTTTTCAGGACTTTTGAGGAACGGGCCCCTGGTCAGGGAACTGGACCGGTCAGGAGTTCTAGTAGCTCAATGGATAGAGCATCGTAACAGTGTTAAGGAGATCATTGATTTTCAGTTGCCCTTTCGCCGCGGTTTCCAAGCAACTAGTTTATCATCGTGAACAGCAATATTTGATCCGTCGTTTAAAACCTTTTGTACCAATCCTGCCATAGGTAGCTTCGTGCATGTGTAAGCTGTGGTTCAATTTTTTGTTTGTCTTTATGGTTCAAGATTTTTGAAACTACTTCAATTTTGATTGTTCTTTGTCTTAAATTCTGATTATCATGATCTGAAACAAAGGAAAAATCGAAATTGAATTATCTTGAAATTTTACATTTTACAATAAGTACATTGCACAATTCGAAAAGCTTGGAGTAATCGCAAAATATGTATTATTGTATGCACAATTATTTCTTACCGATGTGGTTGTTTAACTCTCTCTCTCTTTTGTCTTTTTATTGGAATTTTCATTTCCGTACTTTTCATTGTAGTCAATTAGCTCAATGTCAGACAGCCTTTCCTTCGCGCCAACCGAAGTTTATTTCTCCCCGTCCTCCACACCCAGGAGATTGTCCATGGCTAGTTCAGTTGCGTTGTCCGAGCACCAATTCCCGAATTTAGTGACTCGCCTGTTTCTCCGCCACCGAGAACTCCGCCACCAGAGCCAGCAATGCCCTCCACCCCTCTCCTGGTAAGGATACTATGTGAGGACTGTTTTAAAAGAACCGTAAAAGGACCTGCCCGCACTTGAATATAGACTGTGCCTGGAAGTTCTAACAAACGCCCCCGTTTTAAAGTCCATATAAAAAAAAAAAAACTCACCCCTACCCAGTGTACGAATGTCACACAAATGCCTCAACATCACGCCACGCTGATTACCCCTACCCCCACGATTCTAAACGAATAACGCAACCGATTATTCCGATTTAGGTATAGATTGTGTGACTCTTATAGGAAAGTGTTATTTTTGATCCGTTTTTAACGTTCATTCAACACCAGAATGCGTGTCCCAATTCACTTAGGATCCCCACCCCCATGGTTCATTCGAGAATAACGCAACCATATTTACCGTTTGGCATGTGTTGTGTTATATACAAAGATTGCATGACCTGTCGATCAATGTATGACGTGTGATTGACAGTGTATACGAATTTGCATATTATAAACGAATATTGACTTCTACTTTTTTTTTTCCACCTACAGATCAGCAGCAGTTCAACTTCACTTGCTGTGAAAATGTGTTTTACGGGTGAACGAAGGTCATCTTCGGCCACTCGTCTCGATTTACTTCTGATGGATCGTATAGATTTTAGTTGGCTAAGTGACGACAATAGAACAAAATTACGTGTCGTGCCTGTAAATTTAACAAAAGAATCGCCAGTCGTTTCGCCTTTACTTAGACGTGGTTAGAAAACACACAATCACAGCTACGCGAATCGATGTTTTGAAGCAGTTCAAAAATTTAATTGCACGTCAGTCCACACAAAGACTCAACACACGCAACCCGATAGATCATCTTGCCTGTCTGATACTTTATCACATTGTGGTGATTAAAGATGGAAAAACGAAAGCGTGGAATCGATAATAACTCTTCTCGTTGGGATGATTGTGAGCGGGTGAAAATCAAAAGAGTGAGTTTTGGAGAGGCTACCATTTATCTTTTCCCTCGAAAGCAAGGTTTCGTTGTAGTTCCTTTGACGGGAGGATCAATGCTAGGAATGACAAGAAAACATACTTGCATCGAGACAGTACAACTTGACCCGGGGAAGGCGAATGGGTCAAAAAGCAACGACCGGAAACCATTGGCACCAATTTCGCAAAGTGCGAGAGAAAGTATTTTAAAAGCGGCCGGGGATCGGCGAATCGTAAAACGAGAAAAACGCGATTGCAAAGAAATCAGACAAAGTCGTGTAACATGCGGCTATGTTTACGGCGACATTTGCTCGCCAGAAACGTGTGAATGCACTTTGAATGGAATTGATTGTCAAGTCGACTTTGACTGATTTCCATCTTCTTGTCAAACCAATGGCTGTCACAATGACAATGGACGAAAAGAATGTGATCTAAGCTCCATAAAAAAAACATTACTCTGAGACATTTGTGAAAGTGTGTGGAAATATGCAAGACCACGAGAACGTGATGTAATATTGCTCATTTCAACACTGGAGAACCGTTTCCTTTGAAGTTCAAAAGAGTGTAACGACCCCGTAAATCTTTGATTGTCCGTGTGATAAACGAATTTGCATGATCGTGTCGAGGGAATAGACGCCACGGCAACAATGAAAAAAACAACGCGACTTAAGCTCCGTTAAAAATCTTCACCCTTGCAAAGGTATTTTTGTAGCGAAAAAATGCAAAGGGCCACAATAATTTTAATGAATGTAACATTGACCACTTTAACACCGGGAATTATGTCCTTTGAAGTTCAAAAGAGTAATAAAAAAATGTAACAACCCACAAATCTTTGATCGTCCGTGTGATAAACGAGTAATCAACACCTTTAAAAACTAACATGCAATTTCTTATCGATTAATCCCACTTAGTACTTTTCCTTTTTTTTTATGGTGTTAGCTTGATTCGAGTAAACCCTGTCACCAGCAGTCACAGATAATTGAAGCCACGCACACTTAGACTAGCGAAAGAATGTGCTGAATTAAAACATCTCAAGAATGTCATTTGTTAAGTCACGACCCAACATAGCTGATGAGTTAGCATGATTCGAGTAAACCCGATCACCAGCAGTCACAGATAAGTGAAGCCACGCACACTTAGACTAGCGAAAGAATGTGCTGAATTAAAACATCTCAAGAATGTCATTTGTTAAGTCACGACCCAACATAGCTGATGAGTTAGCATGATTCGAGTGAACCCGGTCACCAGCAGTCACAGATAAGTGAAGCCACGCACACTTAGACTAGCGAAAGAATGTGCTGAATTAAAACATCTGAAGAATGTCATTTGTTAAGTCACGACCCAACATAGCTGATGAGTTAGCATGATTCGAGTAAACCCGGTCACCAGCAGTCACAGATAAGTGAAGCCACGCACACTTAGACTAGCGAAAGAATGTGCTGAATTAAAACATCTCAAAAATGTCATTTGTTAAGTCACGACCCAACATAGCTGACGAGTTAGCATGATTTGAGTAAACCCGGTCACCAGCAGTCACAGATAAGTGAAGCCACGCACACATAGACTAGCGAAAGAATGTGCTGAGTTAAAACAGCGCAAGAATGTCATTTGTTAAGTCACAATCCAAAATAGCTGATGACTTGTATTCTGACCAGAGCGAAAAAAGGCGTCGGAGTAAAAACTAGTCACGACCCAACACAGCTAATGACTTCTGACCATGACACAGTGAGTGCGTGTTTTTAAGATGAGAAATACCCTAACCCCAACCCTAACCCTAACCTCGGTGACAATCGATGGACGTTTTAATATTCATATGTTCTCTCTGTAAAGAAAGGATACATCTTTCAGACTGGTTCATATGAGCCGCTGGCTTTAAATCTAGTGTAGATTTTACTCAAACGGAGTGAACAGCTCTATCATATCATATTAGGCTATCGTGTTCGAAGACTGGAACAATAATAAAATCAACGCGATGTGTTTGTGTGTTCAAATTTCCACGTTGCTTGTTTACAGGTCATTTTTACTGTGTCGCAACGATAAGGCCGATTGAGATGTTTCCGTGTTCGATTGTCAACGTTGCTCGTTTTGAAGTGATTCTGAGACCTTCAGATTTGGGTCACGGTTTTACAACTAAATCACCTACAAACGATAGTGGACTCTCGTGGCGTATGATGTATCGTAAGAGCGATGATAGCTTTTTGCTGGGAATCATGTCTGTTCAAGACTGCTGTTCTTTCTGCTTAAAGACAGAATGGGACTTACCGATTTCTAATGCTATAGGTTTACGGATTCATGAAAATTGTGCAATCATGTCGCAAGGAGACAAAGCGGCAACATTGGAAAGAGTCGCTGTCCTATTAGATATGAAATCTTTTTTTGTCGATGGTAAACATAATCCTCGTGAACTCGGGTGAGAAAATCATAGGAAGGAACATGGAAACGTGAAAAATGCCCTGCAAGTTTGATGAGTTGTCCCATAAGGACAAACAAACTCTTTGTTTGTGACTAGAGAAATCACGGGGCTTCGTTTCGATCACAAGCCAGAGGAACGCGCTCTCAACGGGGAAGAGCTTGCAAAAGTGATACTCACTGTGTACCAGAACTCCAAGACAGAACGAAAGGATCTTGTAGCTTACAAAGGTGGTCACACAGAGAAAGACTTGTTGTGATATTTGAACATCCCTTCTATAGACATTGAAGAACATGGGTGTCCTAAATATGTAGATATGCTAAAACCGGGTCACAAACCAAAGAGGAATTGCAGACACCATGCAGTAGGAAGCTGTTTTCACTGTGCGACAGAGGAATGTCATGCTTTTTTCAAGTGGATCAGACAGCGACTCAAGGAACGCAAGAACAAGAGCAGATTAAAACACGAACCACATAAACAATTAAAGGTATTCATCTGTATGTTTCGTTGCGTATTTATTAAACGTACACGATTATTACACGACATTAAAAAATCTATTCTCTGAACTCTTTCTAGTTTTATGTTTTCTGTCTAATGTGGTCAAACTCGGCTCGAATCAACATTCTATCGTCTTTAACATATCTTACATCAAATAAAACTGTTATTGGCGCAAATTCGACGTATCCATAGCGTTTATAGTTTCTTTCGGTGGTCGGTCTGCGAAATGCTAGAAGATCTTTAGTGCCGATTTGCAACGTTTCGGTGATGTGTTTGGGAGCACTTGACTTTGACGGCTGACCTAGAAGCGATAGGGTAATGTTTCCCTTGAATGGCCATTGTAGTCTGTCATCGAAATGCCCTGTCATCATGTGAACGAATAAAGCAATCTGTTTTCCCTTTCCCGAGTCTACTCCATTCAAATTAATCCTCAGGCAAAATTTGTAACCATTTTCAAGAGCCGTATAAAAGCTAGGAGAGTGGAAAGCCGATGTTGAACCCCTGATGGCTTCTCGTTGTCGCTGGCCTACATCATAGATTTCCCATATGTAAAAATAATTGCAAAGGTGCAGACGATTTCACGAAGCTTGGACACTGCGCCAAAGGTTCGATATACTCTGTTTCATGTCGGACAGTTCACGATTTCGGGCCTGTTCTGATGTTCGAAAAGCTTTGACCATGTCCGCCAAGTGAGCATTCATCACACTCTGGACATGTTCGTTTACATCTGCCCTAAGGCCAGTAAACTCGCAGCGAACCATGTTAAACGGACACTTGATTTGAATAGCAGGACATTCATTTTCAAAATGTTCGTCCACTTTATATTTCGGTATATTACTTTGACCGCAATTCACACACTTAGTGGGATAGCATGTACATTCGTTGTCGTAATGGACTTGCAGATACTTCCATTTGACTTCCATCGCGCAAAATCTACAAGCCGTTATCCGTTCGACGCAATGTTCCATGACATGAGTTAAGATCTCTCTGTTGGCCATATTCATTCCACAATCATTCGGACAATCTCTGAGAACAAATTCACACTCCGACAGATCAGTTTCTAGTTCACCAAGCTGGCCTTTCCATGTACAACCGGCCGTTGTCTTGTAGCGACAAAATACTTGGCGATCCATTATTATTTTGTTGACAAAACTATCAACATTTAGTTGTGATTCGTTCATGAACTGTTGATCATTAGGCCAGAACAACCCAGATGCCTTCAAAGAACGCATCATACAATCGCGACAAAATCGGTGACCACATGGGGTTTGCACTGCATTTCGTAAACCAAACAAACAGATCGAGCATTCATAATCGTGCCCTAATGGTGGATCGAAATTTTCGTCATATCCCTCAATATCGTTATTGAAGACAGGATCCATTGTTTTGGCAAGGTCTCAGAACTCGAATACGATCGTCTTCGTACCTACATATAGCAGAGAACGGTTATCGCCATATTTTAATTTGCGTCTGACACTGTTTCTTTTAACAACCTTTGAACGATGTTATTTTTAAACTATTTGTGTTAATTTAACCAGACCACCCTCGATGGCCCTCTTGGGTTATTTTTTTTGTTTCGAGACACCATCGCATCCATAACATGAGAAAGAAAAATTAAACGATTGTTGTTTTAATGTTGTGTAATGAAACACACAGATTTGCTTCTTTTTACTCAAATTTATTGATACGCCAACCTAACACTGTGGCGCTAGTTTGTTTCCCAGTTTCGACGAATTTTTGATTTTTCCTTTGTCTCTGTTAAAGTCTTTCACTGTGCCATGTGCAGCAAACTAAACGGTGCTTTTATGATCTTCGTTTTCAAAATACCTGTCCCAACAGAAAAATAGAGCGTTTTCTCGAGGCGAGTTCCAACGAATCTTTAATTTCTTCCTCTGCATGTCTCTCTTAATTACCTTAAAAAAAAAAAAAAAGAATAACACCCCGAAAAATTATTGGTTTACTAGAAGTTACAAGCAACGATCCCGGAGAGTACATTTAACTACGGTTCATAACATACTATATATATATATATTTTTTTTGCACAAGTATTTTAAACTCTACAAGGGTCAATCTAGGTTCCGTCATATTTTGGGGGTCTTGTATTTTTTTAGGACGAGTACTTTTAAAGGTTACGCTGCCTTTTAATGGCCGATACCTCAAAGGTATGCGTCGAAAGGCAGTAAAAATATTTATAGCGTCATTTGCTCAGTATCACGAGACACCCACACAAGAATCAATTTTTTGGGGTTCTGTATTTTTCAGGCTTTGCTATTTTTGTAATGGCGTCATTTTACTTTGAGGGC
Source organism: Montipora capricornis (assembly GCF_036669925.1). NCBI lineage: Eukaryota > Metazoa > Cnidaria > Anthozoa > Scleractinia > Acroporidae > Montipora > Montipora capricornis. The sequence goes on from NC_090889.1 coordinate 11,358,144, forward strand.
CTTGATATTTCTATGACCTACGGTATGTTACGAGTTTTGGTATTTGCAGATATGCCGTCACTTTTGTTTATGATGTAAGCTCTACTTCGTGGGCTTAGCCATGTCATACAGAACTCAATCACCAATGATGATGTAAGGTCCGTACAAGTAAAGTTTCGGCATTTTCGTGGGCTATGGTATGTCGGGAGCCTTGGTATGTGTTTGATATTTATGGATATGCCGTCACTTTTGCTTATGATGTAGGTTTAGCCATCTCATACAGAACTCAGCCACCAATGATTTCGCATTTCCATGACTCGGCATGCAATCGAGGCCCAAGGTCATTTAGTTGGCTATAAAAACGGAACACAGTTGAGCTAGAATCAAACCACTGAGAAAGCTACGACTCAGAAGAACTAACAAGAAACCAAGAGAACTCAGAAGGAAAAAAAATGGCCCTTTCCAAGGAGAAAGAACAAGACTTTCCACTGAAGGTCGCAGAAAACTGTGCTTGTATGGGCAATGAGATGCCGCAACAAAGATGAGATGTCGGATTTGAACAGTTTATATTTTCTCGACAGAATCGAGAGTATCATGAAGCGAATCAAGTTATTGGTGAAGTGCCTGTGTGAATATCATCCCACCTCGTCATTTTTGCACTATATCTTAAACAGATTGACCAGCGCCGATGCTTCGGATAAGGACATGTTGTTGAGGTTCATGATTGCATTGGGAGGTGCGAGTGTGAATCTTTCAGTGTCAGTGTTCAATTTGAACATCGCCTGTTTGTCTGAATTGTCCTTCTTTAAGAACTGTTCGCTGGCAGCAACTGTTTCAGAGTTTGCAAGCGAGTCTGTACTGTCGAGACCATGTCAAGTTTTGTTAAAAGAAACACAGTCAGAAAAGATCTTTGTCTCGTGGGAAAAAATGATGTGGAAACTACATGAATCTTTGGACGTCAAAGTTTTGAGTTTTGATGAGAGCAATGTTAGCTTGTAAGATGTTGATTCTCATCGAATCGAAAAATGGCAAAAAAGCGTTCAAGATCAACGAAAGTAGAAGGGAGTTGTTGGATGAAGTTATGCCGTGCAAGTTTGAAACCACGAAAGCGAAAGCTTGGTCAGCCAGCGTAATGTGCCTGTACGTAATTTTTAAATGGATAAAACAGACCGGTTTGTTGCAAACGACTGTAGACGAATTCGTATCAAAACACGGAGAAACCATTCGAGATGCTGGATATAATTTGAGCAAGATGAAGATATCTTCGCCTGAAAGTATCAAAATGAAGTTGGTGTCTCAGAGAACGCGTGTCGTAAAGAATCATCTGTGGCGATACGATTACGAGAGAGGTGGATTTTCGTCACCTGTGGATGGTATTGGAATGTTGGTCGGAACACCCACGCTGATGAAAATGATGACGTTGTGTTCGATGGCTCACCTATATATCTATCACAATAACAGCGGTAATTTACACCGAGACTCGCTGATTGCTTGCATGTTATATTACTTGAAAATGAGCCCATCATCATCTCCATTGAAGAAAGCGCCTTTGAACAGAATCGACAATCTGTTAAAAGAACAATTATCCACAGCGAGAGCCATGAATGTAACTTCTGTCGTCGTTCCGTTGGCTGCCTCTGGTTATCGCACGCCGGAGGGAACACACAAAAACAGAAAGAAAAAAACTTACATGCAGAATCGCAAGACCAACTGAAAAACAAGACATCAAATCGTTTGTAAGGCATTGTCAAAAATCTGAGGAAGAATTCAAAAAACAACAACATGAGACCTGATTTACTGAAAAGCGTGATTGGGTTATCGAGAAACTAATTTAAAAAAAAGCTAAAGATTTTAAACTTTGTCTGACTGACATACCCATGGAAATGGGAACCGATGGGGCAAAAGACGAGGGTGGACCAGTGGAATGTCCTCCAGAAGTAGGGGACAAGAAAAAATATTTTGCAATTAACAGTGATGATGATGATGGTTACGTCATTGCGATCGATTTGTCGCACCCGAGTTTCTCGCAAAAGAGGATACCAATTACAACCGGTAAGACGGCATCAAAAGACTTGGTTGTCGTAAAAAGACACAAACTAGATAGCGAGAGTGACGGTGAAAGTGGAAGTGGGGGGAATGGAGAGAGTGACTTCGAGAACGACGACGATGCTTACATTGAGCTGAGCGACTGTAGCGGGGTTGAAAGTACTTGCGATAGCGAAGACGAAGAACAAGTTCTGCCGACAACGCGATCTCAGAACAAGCATTCACCTCTTAACTCGCCAATAAAATTGCTGCTAGTGCAAGTCTCTAAACTGAGGGAATCATCAAATCGTCGTAAGCTCCAAAACACGGCGGCTGAGTCGAATGAATGGCAATTAACGTCACCAAGCAGATACGTTCAGTCACTACTACTTCATGGTGAACAAAACTCGGTGAGTGATTTGAATTCACCAATACATGACCGATCTCCTAATTTTGATTGAGATGAAGAAATGTTGGATGTGGAGGCTGGGACCGAGTCAGAACCAGTGCATGTATATGAGCAGCGTGTTCCGATTTCGCATTCTAAGCCCACAGACGACTTAACAATCGAAAGCACGGTGGCCGATTTGAATGAGCGGCATTCGCCATTATCAACAGCACAAAATACAGTGGGTGATTCAAATTCACCAATACAAGACCGATCTTCTAATTATAATCGAGACGAAGAAATGTTGAATGAGGAGACTGGGACCGAGTCAGAACCAGTGCATGTATATGAGCAGCGTGTTCCGATTTCGCATTCTAAGCCCACAGACGACTTAACAATCGAAAGCACGGTGGCCGATTTGAATGAGCGGCATTCGCCATTATCAACAGCACAAAATACAGTGGGTGATTCAAATTCACCAATACAAGACCGATCTTCTAATTATAATCGAGACGAAGAAATGTTGAATGAGGAGACTGGGGGCGAGTCATGTGAGATGCGTAAAGAGGAACAGCGTACCGCGATTTTATCGATTGAACTACCAGAACAAAACATTGCTTCGAATGATGTCGACGACTTATTCAACAGCAGCCCGTATTGCCCAGAAAAAGATGATTATATGTATCTCCTAGAAAAAGAGTAAGGTCAAACTCTAGCGATAGACGAAACTGCGACAGAGATTCTTGAAGGACGTCTCGATATGATAGAACCAGGAAAATTTTCGGACGATACAAAAGTTACCAAAGAAGAAAAACCAGAGTTTGGTGTTCCATCTTTCATCAGGGCCGAGGGACCTCTTGGTATAATGCAGTCAGAAAAAATTTTGAACGGTATACGAGTTATAGAGGAAGGAAAAACGACGATTGGTGTTGCGTCTTTCGACAGTGCGATACAAGGAGTTTGTATGGTGAAGATTTTACGAGACATAGCAGACCTACGAGATGTAGTTCCACAAACAAATATGCGTCACACTGCCAACGGAGAATTTGCATTGGAGGTATCAACAAACAAGGAGCTGTTGTATTGTCTGGATACCTTTTCCCAGAAATGGACAGCTTTAAAACATTCAAACAAAGTGGCCCGTTTGATTTTCATGTGTGGGGCATTACAAATACTAGATGATACTGATTGGAGTCAGTTTCAAACAGACGACGAACAGTCTCTGACATGGTTTCCGCCCGTGAGCGATCACCGATGTAAAGCACTTCGTCATCCTTTGAATATAATGAAATCTTTGGATATGAAGCATAAAATGGTGGAATTGGTGAAATCCGATGGCGGTTTTGCATCGTGGTTGGAAGAATCACTGCATCTAGAATGGACATCCACAAGAAAGTTAAGGAAATGTCACAGGGATTACACGACAAGAAGAATGGGATCGATCTAGATTTCATGGGACGTTTTTTTAACCAACTCGTCGAGTCATTACCCTGGCTAGTTTAATGACATCATAGCTTTGAATTAAAAGGACAAATTCATATCATAAAGGAACAGAAAAAAATAGCGAAGCCATTCTGCGCTCAGCTTGAGGGAGAAAAAAAAGACTTTGGTACATGCCTTACAAGATACTGAGTCTGGTTAGGGCAACAGCCAAGGTAACGATAATGCGTGATGATAATTTGTTTACATTCGTTACTTAAAAGGTACGTGTGTAGAGTGCTTATGTGATTTCATGACGGTCGTATTGGTCTTTCATGTTTTCACATGGCCTTGCCAGAACTTACTCATTTTCTGTTGTCATTTCATAATCGAGCGAAAAAAAATAACCAAGGTTACTGATCGCGCGAATAGAAACACTCTATGCAAGTGTTACATGATGTATAAATATTGCTTGCTATTTTTAGGTCAAATTGGGTAAAAATCTATTATTACTTTAGTTTATATGTACAACATTCCTGACATCCCTATGAGAAGATATGAAATGTATTTATGGCACAAACACTCATTTGTGTTTAACTTCTGTTGACTTTCTGAACACATTGTCTTCAAACTTCAAAAAACTGGCCATGTTGCTGTAATGCATTTTTTGAACTCGAGTCATATTAGTGGAAGATATATCTGTAGCTTTCTTAGGCGATTTATTTTTCCACAAAAATTTATTGGTTCCTGATAACTACCTAAACAGTCGTATATCACAGAATCCGTGTCCATTTAGAGGTTTCAATCTTGCAGAGACTGCAGACACTCCTGGTATAGCTTGAGACGTGCTTGCAAAATGAGCAATTTTTTTTTCTTTCAATTAACCTCCGTTGAAGTCCTATCCTGGATTTTCAGATTTCTTTATGTAGTATCTGCAGTTCAAATATCATTTCATTGATCTTGCTACCTTTGAGGCGTGTTTTGTTTGTGGACATGCAACATTCCTGACAAACCCACTGAAGGTATGCAATATCTCATGGCACGAAGAGCTATTCATATTTAATCTCCGGTGTCTTTCTGAAAACATCGTCTTAAAACTAGCCTTTTTTTTTTCAAGTTTCAATACGTTTCTATCCTCTTTTCTAACTGTGTACTTCAACGGTCATTGGCAACAAATTTGGCCCGGTTCTTTACAGAGATCAACATTGAAGCCTGGATGTAATTACGAAACCCTTGTTCCCCTGCATAAGAACAATTGGCAATTTTGACTTCTCCGATCACGATATATAACAGTTATATTTTCCAAAAAAATATAGAAATGTTAGGACCGACGTTAGTTCTCGTGCACTTTCATATGCATGAAACGGGTGCGCTAACACTGTAACATGGTGCACCCGTCATTCCATGCACCCCAATTACCGTTTGCCATTTTCTTTCTTTAATTACTCTGCCTCTTCTTGTTCGATGCCGTTTCACGACAACAGGGTTTTCCATGGTCGTTCGGTTTTTCAGTGACCCTTTAAATCTGAAGTGAGGAAATAGCTTTTTTCGTTCCCCTTGATCTGGTTTTACATGTCGCTGAATTAGACATGTTCAGTGCTTGACGTGGAGTTGCATTGCTGCATTTCATCTTGTGAAAGACAGTTGTCTTTCGTTTTTTGATCGATACCGTAATGTATAATTGAACTCGAGTTATTTTGATGGGAGGATGTGTATTGTCTATTTGTTATTATATAGTTTCTGTACTCGAGTGTATTTCGATCCATGATTATCTTCGTGGGTAGTGCTATTTTGAAAGTACTTGCCCTCGAGATCACATACCAGCGTATCTGGTTGACTTTGGTGGTCTAAATAGTGAATGTTGTCTCTGGTTGTCTCTTGGTCGAGTTTTATATCGCATGTAAATTGTTGCAATGTATACTTAGGAAAAAGAATATAAGCTTGTAACATTGACTGTAAGATTCCATAAGAAAAAAATTCCATGACTTTTCGGGTTTTTTTTTATGTCTACAATCGAGGCTAGAATTTAACGTCTTGTTGTAAAAAAAAAAACCCTGCCATGCATACGAATATGTTACACGGCGATGTTTGTTTACATTAGTTGACAACAGACATCGTTTTATATCGCATGTAAATTGTTACAATATATACTTAGGAAAAAGAATATAAGCTTGTAACATTGACTCTGGTATTATTATTGGAAATGTAATAGATAGGATTGTATTTTTTGAATAAATTGTAAATAAAGTGATTTGTGAGACCAAAAAGGTTTGTCTGTATTTGTTACGACCCAATAACAAATACAATATTTCAAATACAATATTAGGCACGGTTCGACATTGTGAATGTGAAGAAACTTTATTGTCTCCGCATTCGCTCCACGACTTCAAATGTACATTCATTGCAATTAAAGGGGCCCATTTCGTACCCATCAGATGTCTTTTGTGCTAAGTCGCAAAGGCATTCATGACCAACACCATGCTTTTCGGATAAAGTTTGTTTTTTAAACTATGTAACCCATGACGAACTGGGACCAAACAAAAAACGAGGATTTCCAATCCATCTCTCTGTGTTTGATGTCTTCGGAACATTTCAATGAGACATATATAACTTGTTATCGATGACAAGATTTATACCGAAAAAAACAGAAAAAAGAAACAATTCGCTATTTTGGGGCTTTCGAGGTGAGAGAAGCAATGCAAATCAGTCGATTGGCTTGGGTAAACAGTTCCAATCGCGTAAGATAATCACACGCCTTACTGTATTTTTTTGTCGATGGTCAATTAGGCACGAATCGACGTAAAACCAAAATGCACACAAGCGACCGACGTTTAAACCAATTCAGAAGCGAAAGTTCTAGATGACGACAAGTATGATCTGCTGAAAATGTGTTGAATTGGTTCACAGAACCAACCATAAAGTTAACATGTAACATGGGACATGCTGTGTTTGGCTCCATGGCCGAGTGGTTTGGGCTCTCCGTGTTGAATTCAGAGAACTGGGTTCACATCCTGGCTTTAGCGTTTTATCTTTTGTCTATGTTTTGTTTTTTTTGTTTTTTCGGTGCTCGACCAAATATATTTTTCGTGTATCACTCTACAATGGTTTGTGTTTGTCGACATTTTACGAAATATTGATCTGGGTTAAATTCGCAGGCGTCTGTTTTCCTTTTCGTAAACAAGCAATGTAGGTCTTTGTTTCGATGGTGTACAGTGAGTCGATACTAGGGAGTTTAAGAAACCACGACGGCTACGGCGACGAAAACGTCACTTAAAAATAAACGTTTGAGCTATTTTAATTATCATGATATTTCCATCTTGTTTATATTATTCAATATGAGCGAAGTGTCCTAAAACTGAATTGGTACGGACGGATTTGAAGTAAAGAGTGAGACTGAAAGATTCACGGTAGTTTGCCCACGTTGTAGTCAAAACATTTCACGTAGTAGTTTTGACGAGTACTGGACAGAATTGTTCAAAAGTGCGCGTCGCACGTGCCGCACTATCATTTTGGTTCTTTCAACCAATAATATTACTGCTTTTTGGCGTTGTCGTTGTCGTTGCCGTCGTCGTGTCTTAAACTCCCAAATGTTGACTCTTAATCAGGGGGACCGAGTCTGAGTTTGTCTGGGTTATTTGATTTTCATTGTAATTATTTTCCCATTCTTTTCATTTTTATTATCATTATTATTATATTTTTTTTTCCTTCGAATTATAGGCGACTTACCCTGTTGATCTAGTCCTAGATTTACAAAAAGAAAAATTGCCCTGTGGACTACTGGAACTCAGAGACAACACGAACAATCGTTTATGGTACATATATTTTATTGTTGACATTTATAGCATTGTCACCTCATTATTTACACTATACGAGTCGAATCAGCCACCCGTTTAAAAAATGCTATGAACAAATTCAAGCGTTCAATATAATTATTTGGAGCTACGGCCACAGGAAAACGTTCACGCGTGTCTTTGTATCGCACTCTCGTGTTTTCATCTTTGAGCGAATCGAGCCAATGACACGTTTCCCCTGCATACAATACAACTAATCCGTCTATTTGTGATAGCGTGGCCTTGTTGGGTATTTTTGAAAACGCCCACTGAAAACTGGTTCCTCCTTCGACAGATCTAGAGGCTTGAGATGTTAATTGTTTTTCTGTCATGTGCCCACCAAAATCCAGTCCATAAACGTTCTCATCGCCCTCAATCACCAACATGTTTGAACTGTTGTTATCGGAAGATTGCAAGAGATTTTTCACAGTAGCGATTTTAAGTATATCCATCGCATTGACGAGCGAGGAAATTTTCTGGGGTTCATATTGGTATAATTTACACAAACCCCGTTCTTTGTTATCGGAAAGAGTACTGGAGGGCTGGGCGCTTTCACCTATCATTGGGCTTACCAAACCAATCTTTTTTGCGTCACATACAAAAGGAAGGATATCCGTTACGCACTCAGTCAAACCAAATACTTCGTGAGCTAGCTTGGTCAACGTCACAGTATGCAAAGGCGTTCTCGGGTCACCGAACGGGCCTTTAAAGACGCAGCGACGTTTAGAATCGATCATGACTCGAGGCTTACCTCCTGTGGGTAACTGTGCAATGGGCGTGTCGAGCGTCAAGACCTCCCATTGAACCTGGTATTTCAGGTCATCTGGAGTGTGTTCTCTGATCCATTCCAAGTAGTTAGTCTCGACAGTCAAAACATTTTCTGAATCTGTTCGACGACTCCGTTTAGTTTGTGTCTCGCTTTCTTCGCTCGATGCGGTTTTCGCCAGAATAAATTTTCGCTTTCGATTCCTGACTGGCTGCAAGCGATACATTTTCATAGCTCCCTCCTTAAAAAGAGGCAAGAATCCTTGTTCGTTTTTTTCTTCGCACGATTGGATGTGTCGCATGAATTCTTCAAAGCCCTGTCGTGTTTGACTAGAGGGAGGGCCGTGCGAATAATCTGGGTTGGGAGAAAGAGGCAGACCATTCTTTTCGCAACGTTTTTCCAAATACTTATGCGTATTTTTTGCATGTTTACCTCTAAACGTGTGCCTGTCTAAGGCCACAACCGGCATGCGATAGACATGTGCTAGGCAGTTGAATTCAAGTGGGACGAACACATGCCCTGTGTGTCGCGCACGCTTCGATTTTCAACCTAGTGACGCTCGACTGTATTGGATCACGCCTAATGTCATTGCTCTTCAGTAACTTTACGACGTAGTTAAAAAAAACACACAATTTTTGTTGTCTCAAGGACTCTGGCGGCATGTATTTGCAACGATCTTTTGTTAATAGACAAATACCGCTTTTAGAAATCTTCTTGGTGTAATTTCTAGTGCCTGACCCGAAATCTATTCAGGGTCAAAGGAGGAATGCTTAACATTTGACTACAAAGGCATCAACAGACAAACGAATTTCATGTACATAATTTTTTATTTAGAAAAAATCATTGTGACAAAATCACACTTTACTTGATTAAAAATGCTTTACATCAATGAAAAAAATCAAAAGTTTATTATGTGTTTAAGATTGAGATATTACGTTTCGTGAAATATAATATTTGTTTAGGTCCGTTTTTATACCCGTTTTTATACGTCGCATTTCACACGTACCGAATTCGATACAGAAGTACGAAAAAAAAAAATAGCTTTTTATTGTCACTAGATTCGACACATAAAATGCGACGTTTAGAACGGCCCTTAATCAAAGAAGCTCTATTTGTTGAAAGAAAAAAAAAAAAACAATCATTTATGTTACATGTTTGTATTCCAAAGCAAAAAAACGACCATCACTGGGTTTACATTCTCTATGATTAAGTTTCCACAAAGAAAAAAAATACGCAATTCCAAAGCAAAAAAGATGATCACTGGTTTGCGTTCTACGATTACATTTCTACAAAGAAAAAAAATTACGCTATTCTAAAGCAAAAAACTAATCATTAAGATTACATTTTCTCTACGAGAGTACTACACTAATTATAAGGCAAAATAAATCACCCCGGTTACGTTATAGTTAGAATACGAAACTTACATAAAGAAAATCATCCCGGTTACGTTTCTACAAAAAAAAAAACCGTAGTTATTTCAAATCACTAACTTTACATTTTCTCTACGAGAGAACTACATTAATTATAAGGCAAAATAAATCACCGCACTTACGTTATGGTTAGAATACGATACTTATAAAAAAATCATCCGGTTACGTTTCTACAAAAAAAAAACCGCACTTATTTCATATCACTAAGTTTACATTTTCTCTACGAGAGAACTACACTAATTATAAGGCAAAAGAAATCACTGCGCTTACGTTATGATTAGAATACGATACTTATGAAATAGAAGCCATTTTGGAATAAAGTGTATAACAATAATCATCACCCCGCCTACATTTACCACTTATTTCAAAGCATGAAAATAGTAAACATGATTAAATGCCATAAAGTTTACACGTTTCCTACGAAAGAACTATACTAAATAAAAAAATAATAAGTCACTGTTCTCATGTTTATGACTATACCACGATACTCGCAAAGGAAAATAAACGATCGCCTTGTTTACGTTTCTTAAAAAACAAAAACTACAGTTATTTGAAAACAAAAATCATAACGAAACTTACATCCCGATTCGGGTGAGCCAGTTCATCAAATTAACAGTCTTATGAAGTAAGAAGAGGGGAAAGAAAGACAACTAACATCGCAGATACCGAAAGACTATCGTGACCATTGGCCTTGGGGTTTGTTTCGTACATAGTAACCATGGTACCCCTCATGGAGCTATCCGCTTGGGTACAATTTGTTTCTCGCACGATCACAGTGTCGTATAAAATACGACTTCTCTCTTTGAAGCCTTGTCCGTTGACGTCCTTTAGGAAAACAGTGTCCACATTGACAGCATACGTCCCTTCTTCCTTATAGTAAGAGATTACCGTTTTAGAGGAAACGATATGTTGATGAACGGCTTTTACCAGGGGCCTCTTTGTAGAATTTGTTCCCAAACACAAAGTGCCATTAGAGTCCAGCAACTCTTCTTTTTTGTAAGTGACCCTAATGGCTCGTTCCCTCGGTATGCTTAAAAAAGTGCGATACATCGGGTAACCATTGCTGTAAACAGGAGTCTTGCTCAGGACATACTTAGCAATTATGTAACCTCGAACAAACTTCTTCAGGGTACTTAATTGAGAGCCATAAATGGTTTGACTGCGGATGACCGGAGAACCAACTGTCCTGGCTTTTATTGGCGTGTACTTTAAGACCCTGGGCGACCAAGACGCCGAGCCTTTCCAACTGGCTGGTGCGAGAATGCGATCCTCCGACTCGGATTCTGCCTCTACTGGTTCCACCTCGGCTAGACCCACCTCTTGAACCTCCAACGCCTCTGGCACCCTCCGAAAATGTCACAACTAAGAGAATGAGAAAAAACCAGAAGGGTGACAGTAAATAACTTCATCGTAATCAGAAGGTTAAGAGTTCTGGAACTAGCTCTGCACCTGTATTGTTACGACATTAAAACAGTCGATTATCTAGGACACTGAACGTCGTAAAAATTCCAATTTCCCACGGTCCATCGCGCCTCCGGTAGATAAAGTCAGGAGCGAGCAGGTAAGAATGTTTCTCGCAAATACAAATAAAGACACATGTTCGAAGTTTGTGGTGGCTCGTTACATTTCGATTAGTGTGATCCATTGCGTTTTTCTGGGGGGTCGATGCAGGAGCGACTAAGCGCAACAATTTGTACCGAGACAAATGTCGATCATTTTTATGTTTAGTCAATATGGATTATCCAACATTGGACGCACGCCCATGGACTTTTTGTTTACACCACTTCATGAATGCATAACATTCGTCTGTAGCACAGTGAATATCTCTTCCCCTGTGTGCTCTCCACACGTCTTTGTCTGATCGTACCCAGTTCCTATCAATTCCTTGTACCTCGGGCATCCGAAAACTTCTAGATTTATGGCAGGGATGCCCAAAGACTCCAACAGATCTCTTTCAAAGTGACCGCCTTTATAGGCGACAGAGTCCCATTCCTTGCTCTTTGATTGCAGATATATGGTCTGCACCATCCCCGAGAGGCATTCCAAACCAAACGGAGATATTTTTGGTCCGTCGTCAAAAGATAGTCCGATGACGCGTTTGGCTACGTACTTTACATTCCTTTTATTATCGTCGTTCAAATCGCTGAAAGGCATCGTAAACTTGACGTTTCCGCATTCGTTTCTACGGTTTGCCCATCTGAGCTCGCGATAGTGAAATCTTCCGTCGATCATAAAACTGTCCTGGTCAATTGTGACGCACACCCTACCGAGAACTTTCGGGTCCTTGTCTGCGACCTTTACTGCACATTCCTCGTGAAACCGAAGACCATTGTCAGCAAAGACAGGCAAGCCCCATTCTTCCTTGAGACAAATGAAACATCGGTCTCTCTTGTGTCTAACGACACAATCCTCTTGAAATACGAGACCGTCCTCGTTAAAAGACGGTCCCTACCAGTCCTCTGTCAAACAAATACAACACTGATCCGAGGCCATGGTGAAAGAGGCTAGCCGAGCTAGATGTCTCTGGGTGATGTCGATTCTTCTCGTTTGAGTTTCTCGAACTCGTCTGAGGCCTTTGGTCTGTCGGGGCTCTTTTTATTGGGTTATTTGGGCAACTCTAAGCGCGTCATCAACTTCCTTAACGTCAACAGAGAAAAAAAAAAACAACACAGAATGACATAATTGATCTAGAGACATACGTATGCTTCTGGGCTTTGACCGGATGGCTTATCCCTATATCGTGTGGTGACGTTGATCCTTTCCTTGCCGACGTTGCATATCCAGTTGACGTGAAAACGACTTACAAAAAACGTCATTCGATCGCGATGTCTTTCATAAATGTATTAGAAACCAACGACAGCCTGTAAAATCGACCAAACAGTGAGAGCTAACCCAAAAAAACATGAGTCAGGAACTAGCGATACACCAAGTGAATCACAGGACGAACATTTAGATTTTGGTGTCTTTTGTGGAAAATTAAAGCTCACCAAAAGGTCTTTTTGATCTTTAA
>NC_090889.1:11378490-11453490 GCF_036669925.1 Montipora capricornis
GTTTTAGTAATCCGATTAGCGATAATGTATAATATAATAATCCGATAAAAGTGTAAAATTTGCGACCCGTTGCTAAAGGCAACGAGACAGATCACATCACGGAATAATTTACATCTGTTGGCCAAAAACCACCGAGATTAAAGTCAGATTAATTATTGAATTGGTATTATCCATGGGGCACTTTCTCAGTGGTTTTACCATTTTTATTCCAAACTACACTTGAGACTCATGAAGCAGAAATGAATTATAGTAGGATATGCGCTATCCATAGTAATTTTGTAGCATGTTTTTGTAATGGCACTCACCGAGGTACAGCGTATCAAACGAAGATTCTTCTTTTTCCGGCTGGTCGCCAACACTTTGTAGCGGATTTCCCAAAGAAGGGAAGTCCTCTAAAAAAATTAAGTACCAAAATATTAAAAGATGCTACATTTATTTGCAAGCATACCAATAGTACGCACGTTTAGCGTTTCTTCAGTTTGTTTCTGAAGCAGGGTTTTTGATAGGTACTATAAATTAATTAGGCGAACATGATACAAATTCTAAATGTAACTCTTCAATTGAACCATTAAAAGTTTTTTTTAGTTACAACAGGCCTGTAGCCTTCGTAAGCTCGATTTCCGCCGCGCTCTGGAGTGCGGTCTTCGTTCCTTTCAGAGAAACTTTCTGTCGAGAGAGCGCGGGCTCCTTTCCCGAAACAGCGGGCCAGTAATCCATTGCAGCCTCATAATTAGCAGTGAATTGAATATTGAGCAATCTCTAATGGCACTTGGTGAAGCAATGGTTTCTTTAGTTCTTGAAGGAATGGATTTCAGGACCTGAATTGAATAATAAAACGTCTGAGATCTTAAATTCTTTCATGAATTCTCATTGTTTCGATTGTATTTGTATCCTTCACTTAGCGATAATTTCATCACAAAGAAAAAATACAAAATAGACCCTTAAAATTGAAGTTAAAATTGAACGGAATGAAAAACGTATACCAGAAATAGAAAGAGCACCTCTATTTTAGTAACCGTGTAAAGTTTCAGCGTATTAGGTGTTATATCACCTGAGAAAATAGTAAGTTGATAATTTGACAAATTTACAAACGCTTCATGATGACTGGGGGTATACGCCAAGTCCCCAGTCACACAAACGTCTGTTTATTTGTCAAATTATCAAATCACATTTTTTCAGCTAATATAACACCTAATACGCTGAAACTTTGCAGGGTTACTAAAATAAAAGTGTTGTTTCTAGTGCTGGTATACGTTTCTAATTTTAACTTATTTGAATTTTCGGCCGCCATTTTTCAAAGGGGTCTATTATAGGAGCAAGAAGGGCGCATTGGTGAGAGCAATCGCCTCTGTCTAATGTGGCCGGGTTTCGATTTCCAGACTTGGAGTCACATGTTGGTTGAATTTGTCGGGTCTCTCCTATGCTTTGAGAGATGTTTTTCTCGGCGTACTCCAGATTTTCCCCTATCCTCAAGAACACACCTACGATTTGATTTGAGTTGATTTGAGTTGATTTGATTTCTGAGCAGTCTCCAATTAGTGCGACAGCCCTAAATACAGTTTATACTTACAACGAAGTTGATCATCATCATCATCATCATCATCATTGTTATTACCTGAGTCGCAAACATAAAGGGCAATGCGCAAGCACGCTGAGGTTCCAATAAAGCTGACGGGATGGATTCGAATGTAATGAGCACTCGTTCCATTAAGAGACACATTCTTACCAAGGATGTTATCGTTGGCTTTAAACTGCAGGTAGATAGAGAATTAATCTTATGTTATTCAAGCCTTGCCCCAGGTTAACGTGAGTAGTACTCTGCGAGTGTGTTAAAGACAGTCGATGTTTTAGCCATCCTTTGTAACTGATTATACACTGGAAAACTTGATCCATTCACAGACTTCAAAAAAGTTGGTAAAATCTCTGTTAAATGTCCACATTTTCTTTGTAAATTACAATCTCTGTAAATTTGCACACTTACAGAGATTTTGTAACTCCATAAAAAGTCTGTAAAATTTAACACATTTTCGTCCTTACGATGACATAAAATGTGTACAAAATCTCAATAAAATCTATGTAAATTGAAGGAAAAATTTACAGAGATTTATGCAATAAGTACAAAATGTCTGTAAAATCTCTTTACTTTCTCTGTAAAATTTACACGAGAAAAAATCTCTGTAAATCTATCCACATAAAATCTCAGTGTTATCTCTGTAAAAAGTGAGTGAGAAGAATGCATGAAATGTCTATAAAATGTCTACAAAAACCCTCAAAAAACTGGAGGGGAAAAGTATGTGAAATGTTTTTAAATATTGGTGTTTTAGTGCACAAAGTCTCAGCAAAATGTTCACAATATCTCTGTAAATTAAGTATTTAAAACCTGACAGAAGGCAGGAAATGTCAATAAAATGTCTGTAAAACTGGAGGGGTAAAGTATGTGAAATGTTTTTAAAATGTTGGTGTTTTAGTGCACAAAATCTCAGCTAAATATTTACAATATCTCTGTAACTAATAGCATTTAAAACCTGACGTAACCCAGGAAATCTTAATAAAAAGTGAAATGGATGACAGGTTAGTCGATTTTACGTAGAAAAAAGAACAAGTTCTAGAGTTTGTGAATGCATAAATTTTTATTTCAAATCTAAAAATAATCATTTCTTTATATTACTTTCAATAGAATCTAAGTGTACAATAAAATTCTTGCAATAAGTTCAATAAAATAATTCAATTAATCACATGAGTTACCATGGCAACTCTTTTTACCGTGCCAAAATGGTGTCCACTTTCGAAAAAACTCACGTCCTATGATTGCGATTTGTCAACCATGATTTATAGCTGATGAAATGGTACAATATATACTCGTGAAACTTGGGAATAATTCCACTTGTATTTTGTCCAAAATCAAATAATTTTTCTTGCCTTAAGGCTTATGAAATTATTTGATTTTGGACAAAGCGTGTGTGAAATTATTCCCTAAATTCACTCATCACTATTTGATAACCCATACAAATTCATCAAAATAAGGAATAAAATATATGCAAGGGATTTCATTATTATTAAATAAGTATAAAAATCTGGCTTATGTTACCCCAATTACAAATATAGTTGTTAGAAATGGGCGTGGCTTATCTGCGGGAAGATCTGAAAAAGCCTGCCTCTGGTGGCCAGTTTTCCATCTTTGCATCCAATTTTATGCCTAGTTGCATGTACTAAGCTACAAACGTTCCGCTCATATTCTTGTTGTAATGCAAAAAAATCTATGGCAAAACTGTGTTTAAGAAATTCCTGTCAACAAATACCAGAAAAAGATCAATCATATACGTCCAAGTTGGTAAAAACGATGTTAATTACATTAAAGTGCTAAAATTACATTAAAGTATTTTCCGTTTCAATATTAGTGAATAGTGAGTTAACGTTTGACGAACAGTGGATGAACTTGACTTCTAAAGACTAGACTTTGGATTTCTTTTGTTTTCTGTCAAAAAACTTTTTCCATAAATTTCAGCTGGTAAGGTAAGGGTGCGGCTTACCTCCGGGTTTACAGTTCACCTGCCAGTTCAGTTGGGTAATACTAGCATACTAAAACAAATTAACCACATGGATTACTTGCATGGGTACACCTACTTTTCAAGTTACATCGAACTGTATGAGGTGTGCCACCTGCCAGTTCCAATAAAAAATACTACAAATTAGTATACTATGACAAATTAACTGCATGGTTAGACCGAATTTACAAGTTACATCGAACTGTATGAGGTGCGCCACCCGCCAGTTCCGATGAAAAATACTACAAATTAGTATACTATGACAAATTAACTGCATGGTTAGACCGAATTTACAAGTTACATCGAACTGTATGAGGTGTGCCACCCGCCAGTTCCGATGAAAAATACTACAAATTAGTATACTATGACATATTCACTGCATGGTTAGACCGAATTTACAAGTTACATTGACCTGTATAAGGTGCGCCACCCGCCAGTTCCGATGAAAAATACTACAAATTAGTATACTATGACAAATTAACTGCATGGTTAGACGGAATTTACAAGTTGAATCAAACTGTATGAGGTGCGCCACCCGCCAGTTCCGATGAAAAATACTACAAATTAGTATACTATGACAAATTAACTGCATGGTTAGACGGAATTTACAAGTTACATCGAACTGTATGAGGTGCGCCACCCGCCAGTTCCGATGAAAAATACTACAAATTAGTATACTATGACAAATTAACTGCATGGTTAGACCGTAGTTACATGTTGCTTCGAACTGTATGAGGTGCGCCACCCGCCAGTTCCGATGAAAAATACTGCAAATTAGTATCCTATGACAAATTAACTGCATAGTTAGACCGAATTTACAAGTTACATCCAACTGTATGAGGTGTGCCACCCGCCAGTTCAGATGAAAAATACTACAAATTAGTATGCTATGACTAATTATCTTTAAATCATCGTTGCCACATGCAGATGTGTTTATTAGAAAGATATCACTTGTATTTGATGTATTTGCCACTGAACGATGACTGACAATTTCCTCAGACCCAAGGGACAGTGAAACCTTTCTTGATTTTTGTCAAAAAACTTACAGTATATGAACAGAGAAGTCACTGATTGTTGCAGTGAATATTTCTCCCTTGTATTCACCCAGTTCAATGTGAGAGCATTCGACTCTTCCATAATTACCTGATGTCTGGAACAAATTTACTTGACCCAGCTAAAACAGTTTGACGTAATAATGTTCACAAGGTATATCCAAAATGGCAATGAAACCTCTACCCTCCCAAGTTTTGACACAAAGACATCAATTATTATTTACAATTGCATCACAATTTGCAATCAGCACTATCTGTTTCTTGCATCTCAGGAAATTTCAATGCTCAATTTCCTTCAGCACTGCATCTTGTGGTTGAAGTACATGAAGGCCCTGGAAAAGAGTCACACCAGTCAATCAATCAATTTATATAATTTCATAATATCATTTCCAAGAATGTTGTAAATCACTTTGCCATTCACAAGCAATGTTCCTGTGTAGGTAAAACTGAATAATGGAGCTAAGAGCTAAAGGAATTATTGCAAGAAACTTGTATCTTACCATGACGAGCTTAGGCCGACAAAAACATATATGCAAATGAGCTTACGGTGATTTGAAATCACCCTTAGCTAATCATTAAGTGTAACTCAAGAACTCATTTAGCAAGTTTAGGTGTCGCAGATATCGCATCAAAGTCTGCTTCTGACATATTCAGTTACTTTTTTTACACCTTTTAAGTCACAACGGAGAAGCATAAATCCACAAAACGTCATTCAGGGAACGTTTTCCAGAGACTTTGCCCCGTGTAGCTCGTGTGGGGTGCAGCAATTCTCACGAGGATTTTTGAGTTCAGTTATTTTCAATTTACGTATGCTTTGTATGTACAAAATTGGTTCTGCCTTCAGATAACAACAGTCCAAAACTGGACTGACTACCCAAGAGAGACAGAACTTATTAGTACAAAATAATAATTATTACAAAATTGGTTCTGCCTTCAGATAACAACAGTCCAAACTGGACTGACTACCCAAGAGAGACAGAACTCGTTAGCGCAAAATAATAATTATTACAAAATTGGTTCTGCCTTCAGATAACAACAGTCCAAACTGGACTGACTACCCAAGAGAGACAGAACTCATTAGCACAAAATAATTATTATTACAACATTGGTTCTGCCTTCAGATAACAACAGTCCAAAACTGGACTGACTACCCAAGAGAGACAGAACTCATTAGTACAAAATAATAGTTATTACAAAATTGGTTCTGCCTTCAGATAACAACAGTCCAAAACTGGACTGACTACCCAAGAGAGACAGAACTCATTAGCACAAAATAATTATTACAAAATTGGTTCTGCCTTCAGATAACAACAGTCCAAACTGGACTGACTACCCAAGAGAGACAGAACTCATTAGTACAAAATAATAAGTATCACCAAATTGGTTCTGCCTTCAGATAACAACGGTCCAAACTGGACTGACTACCCAAGAGAGACAGAACTCATTAGTACATTTGATGATTATTATTACAAAATTGGTTCTGCCTTCAGATAACAACAGTAAAAAATGGACTGACTACCCGAGAGAGACAGAACTCGTTAGGGTAAAATAAAAATGATTAAAAAGAGACTGGTTACAAGTGCCTTTTGATAACAAAAGTCAAAAGTGAGTTCTATCACATACAAGAAATTATTTAAAATGCAATTTGTTTTGCAATAATAATTTAATATTATAGATACTTTTAAAGATTACATTGAAATTGATCAATGTACTTCAGGTCTGGTATCCAGCTACATAGCAGCCTAAGGCTGTATTCTGTCTATTACATATATGTAATCTGTTTCAGTCTGACCTCTACTCAAAAACAACAAAGAGCACTTTCCTATGCTGAATTTCTCATTGGGCTAGCTCCGGGGCATTGAGGTACACAAGCAACCCCACCGTGATAAGGTATGGACTATGAGGTGGTTGCAAAGTACAAAATGATCAGAAAATCGTCTGGCATTACACAGAGTAAACTCCCAGGAGTCAATCGGTTTAGTAAAAATTTACAAACTAACAAACAAAACAAATGACAAATTATCCTAATGATCTTTTGCTTATTAGCTTGGCTCCACATAACATGCTTCACAAATTATTATTATTATTATTATTATTATTATTATTATTAGGATATGTTGGTCAACTTTATTTTCCATGCTCGACTGGTTATTTCATATCCAACAGGCCTGAACGCAATAATATTGTTTTATTGAAAATGTCCCCAAAATAGAGAGAAATCTACTGACTTCATTGTGTAACTGTATATTTTCAGCTGACATGTACCCTTTCCATCATTTTGTAGAGCATGGAATATTAGCTCATATACCAGGATGGCAGGGCCAATGAAAACTTCTCAATTGTATTACACAATGATAATTTTTTAATATTTATTATGTTTATACAAGTAGACATCACAAAATTGACACACAGTCTCACTTTGAAAGACAGCAAAAAACAATTTATCTTATTGGTCTCTGTGCAATGTACATGTATGTAGTGGTTCCATGGTACTTTTAAAAATACAAGAGTTTCCTTAAATAACAGTTACCTACCTTTTAGAAAAGTCCCATTCAAGGCAACCTCCACCAGCCCTTTTTAGCTGCCAAAGACCTAATACATTGCCCTGAAACAAAATATGGACATCTAAAAACCCTA
Source organism: Montipora capricornis (assembly GCF_036669925.1). Taxonomy (NCBI): domain Eukaryota; kingdom Metazoa; phylum Cnidaria; class Anthozoa; order Scleractinia; family Acroporidae; genus Montipora; species Montipora capricornis. Next base: position 11,385,725 of record NC_090889.1, read on the forward strand.
CAAGGTCAGCTTCATGACCTGACATAATGGTTATGGTAGGTCCCCTGGCTTACAAACTTACATGGAAGCCTGTGACAACATCCCAAAGTGTCCACCTTACCAAAATGACCATTTTGTACATGTAATAAAATCAATAATAATTATTTATTGTTGAATTTTTCATACCTTTTTATTGATAATGTCTGAATTAGTGTTTGAAGGGTACAACTCAAAACAAATTTTGTATTTCACTCATAAATTTGCTCTTTTTTTGAGGGTGCCTGGGCATAAAGCACTCAAAGCACTACATTGTAGCTTGTGAGATTTCCCATATCCAATTAAAACAGTGGAGCAATCATGCCAAAAATTGTCTCAAAACAAAAGTTTTGAGATATAAAAATTCCTCAAGATGGCTCTTTGTGTATTGTTATGAATAGGCCATTTCCGAGTTCCTGTCTGCTTCCTCTTCAAAGCGAGTCTAAGTGCGAAGTCTTTGTGATGGTAATGAAAACTAATTTTCAGGAGAAAAACTTCGCACTTAAACTCGCTTTGAAGGGAGGGGGGGGGGGGGGGGGGCAGACATGAACTCAGAAATGGCTTAATAGATTAACAACCCACTCCCTCCAGAGAGTGACACTTATAGATTTTACTCTGTCTAATGCCAGACGATTTTACTCGTCAACGGGGGCCTCTGAAGGGATGAATGGGTTAAGTATTCATCAAATAAAATTTGAGGTTTTGGTGGGAGAAATTGCAATATTAACTGCATCACAATATGATTGGTATATTTAAATGGCTAGCTCTACTACAAACAGTACATGCACAGGGTTCTCCCTAGTTTTCAGCGCAACAGGTATGGCACCTTTTCATACGGGTAAAGCAATTGGTTAATGTTGGAGGTTCTGCAAAGGATAAGCGACTTCTGAGTGTTTGCAGGCAGTAATAAGTGCTCTTACAAGCAGTAAATTTTACCGGTAGCTTTATCAATGTAATAAGTAATGTAGTAATGCAAATGCCTTTGGAGTAGTCTACTATGGAATACCCCAGAAGACAACTGAATTTTTTTTTGTTAAGGCCCACATACATGTACATGCAAACAAGCAAGTGACAAGTAACAAGCGAGAAAGCTTGTATACCATGTCATAGGAAATAGTTACATATCACCCTGCACAAGCAATGTGGAATACAGGCAAATATATGCTGTGCAGTTATTGACTGATTGGTTAAATCTTTTTATGACTTGGTATAAAGGGCTTCACATTACTGAACATGTGACATTGTTTGCACAAGGAGCCAGAGCCAGCCAAATTTTTGCGCGGCCCATCAAAGAAATTTGAACGCAAGGTTAAATTCCTAGAATACTTTTTCTCACAGTCCAGGAACGAAGGTGTGAAAAAGCAACGTGATCCCAAACCACACGTCAATAATAATAACACCGTAACTGTTCATTAAAGTTTTTAAGATCGAGATCACGTAGTGCAGTATGACACAGGAACAAAAAATAGTAACAGTAGAACCGAAAGAGTTAATTCTTCATGTGAATCGTTCCATGTCTGTTTATATTATTTTCGTGTCATCATGTCACACACCAGGCAGTTACTTTAATGTTTAACTCCTCATTTCACAACAAAAGTAAATGCGATTGCCAGGCTTGCGGATTGTTTAATCTAACAGCAGTACCGCTAAAAGTGAGGGCCTATTTTCGTCACAATGAGGAGATATGAGCTTCTGCATTTACTGGCTTGACGGCGCAGGATAAAATTGCTTCAGTTGGGCAGCGTGCTGGCAGTCGTTGGGGAAAGACAAGCACTGATCAGATCGAGAAGTCTTCTTAGATGCGAAGAGGGTGAGTGGTCACGTAGAAGAGAATTTCGACTTGGTGGCCCAATGTCTATTCGCAAGCAAAGGTACTGGACATTTGTGACAGAGATTCTTTCTCGGACACACTGCACTCGTAAATTAACTCATTCATGAGGATTTGGCGTAGTAACTTTTAGGTCTAGTGAAAGGGCACTTGAATTCTCCTTCCCTCTTTCTCCTCTGATGAAAAGACAATAAAACATGTGCAATATATAGGATATGCAATTTAAACAATAAAAATTGTCAATGTCAAGTGTTTGTCTCTCTGTAAAGAATTCTCTATAGGATAGACATTGAAAGCTATTTTGTTCAGAAAATTGTTTCATTCATAAAAGGAGTAATTTTCAATAATGTACATGTACAAACATTACCGTGACTTTCTTTAACTGAGCTTGTGTTGCCTGAAAATAAACCTAAATGGTATGATATGAAACACCAAAAGCACCCATTGAATGAAAGTCAGTATTACATGTAGATAGTTATAAACTGCATGACAACGACAGTGTCAGCAATTATTCGGTGCCCTTGAATTAAATTTGATTTTTGTCAGCCTTTTAAGGTGATCAGTTGTTTCTTTGTTGTACTTACAACTGTACATCCAGTGTAAAAAATATGGGAAACATAAAAATCCCAGTGAGTTAATAGATTGTATACCTCAGGTATATGCTACCCAAGAGGTTACAAAGTGAACTGGTGACACAGTGTGTTAATCGATTGTATACCTCAGGTATATGCTACCCAAGAGGTTACAAAGTGAAATGGTGACACAGTGAGTTATGAGATTGTATACCTCAGGTATATGCTACCCAAGAGGTTACAAAGTGAAATGGTGACACAGTGAGTTAAGTCTTGTAAACATCATGTATATGCTACCCAAGAGGTTACAAAGTGAAATGGTGACCCAGTGTGTGAAGGGATTGTATACCGCAGGTATATGCTACCCAAGAGGTTACAAAGTGAACTGGTGACACAGTGAGTTAATAGATTGTATACCTCAGGTATATATGCTACCCAAGAGGTTACAAAGTGAACTGGTGACACAGTGAGTTAATAGATTGTATACCTCAGGTATATGCTACCCAAGAGGTTACAAAGTGAAATGGTGACACAGTGAGTTAAGAATTGTATACCTCAGCTATATGCTACCCAAGAGGTTACAAAGTAAAATGGTGTGATAGTGAGTTGAGGATTGTATACCTCAGGTATATGCTACACAATTAATTATTAATAGCATAGCTGTAAATTTAATTTTGTACACTCTTTTGCATCAACTTTTAGGCCATGCTTTAACTCGCTTTTTCTGTGCACTTAGATCGCTAAGAAGTAATTCCAGGTTTCACCTGAAAGGATTGTGATTGTGCATAGACCTCAAAAACCCAACTCCTCCCGCTCACCTCCCAAATACACAAGAATGTCAATTAAAATAGCTACCAGCTTCGTGTACTTACTCCTGTTCCACTTAATTTTGTCAGATTTACATGTATCATCATTGTCTGCCACCCTTCATCTGGGATTCTGGCCTCAAAAGAACCCAGTCGGGAAGTCGAAAGTTGTGCAAATACTGTTGCAGCACATCTGGAACAATAACCTAGCGATCAAGTCCACAGAACCACCTTATCTTGGACAATCAAAGAAATTAGATAATTTATATTTTGGTCAAATTGATGGAAATAAGATTTGTCATCAAGCTACTTTATTTGGGTGGGATTGACGGAGGTATTGACAATTAATGGGAGACCAAAGCGAGATAATCTCCCAGGCGGTTTCTTCTGAAGTGTAACCGACCTTTCAGTGAAATCTAGTGTCAAAGGAGTAATCTTATTAAGCGCCCAGTCCAAAATTTAGCTTGCTCTGGCTCCTCGTGTATGAGAAACCAGTGAAGGTACAGGTGACAAGGGAGTAACTATAGAATAACCGGCCACTATTGTGCTCTTGTAGTGGCATCGTTTGAAGAACAAGGCATCTGCAAGTGGTGAATAAGGGGCTGGGTATACAGAGATCCATATATTACATGTAATTCCCTATTCGTTATTATTGTTATTGCCTTAAATGGCCTTAATACAATATAAAGTGAAATTACTAAGGGAGTAGGTCTGCAAAAGTAATGACTGTGCTGAGGCCCTCCTTGGTGTTTGGGAAACGAGGGAAGATGGCTATTTTGAACTGGGGAACAGAGGAAAAATGACAAAATGTCTTAGGAACAAGGCGACATAAACAATTTTAGGGAGCAAAAAGCTGGGTACAAGTTTGAAAGTAAATTGGGCGGGTAACAAGGGAATAAAACTTTAAAATTTTAAGCCATTTAAACTTAAATCAGGTTTGTAAGTAAGATGACGACTTACCGAAAACTCCTCCGGCAGTCTTTTGCTTTTCGGATCTTTTGAATCTTTTCGCCCATTTGCTAAATGTAGCTGTTCGCCAGGCCACCCTTTGTTCCAAACGTTCGTAGAACTCCCTTTACGTTTTGAAGAAGGTCTCTATTTTTGTCATGAAGTCTTCACCGATTAACCCTTTCGGAGACTGTCTGAAGTTGAATCATGTCACTGGCGTGTATGATTCACAGGAAAAAAAATTGAAATTCCAACATGGATTATTATTGGAAAACATCTGAAATAAACTATCCAATATTGGAATAATATTGGAATACTTAATAATTTGTAAAGGGGACAAATATGTTTTGGAATATCATTGGTATATCAGACATTTAACAATCCAAGATGGTCTTTTGATGGCAGTTTATTGGAATATCAAGTGTAAGAGGTAACAGTCCAATAAAATACCATAGAACTAAACTTGGATTGTCAAGTGACAAATAAACCAGTTATTTACCAATATTACTCCGAGTTAGTTTTTATGGTAGTTTATTGGGAGATCAATTTTATCACTGATAAACCAATAAAAATTGATAATTGATAAACCAGCCATTCAGACTGTAAATGCCGCCATGCGGTCATACGCCAAGTTGCCCGGCCACTGCATTTGTGACATGGACAGTGCACATGAGGTTTTTCTCCCTTCTTGCTGATATCTCTAGCTTCGGCGGTTAGCTGACAATAACAGGAAGTAAGTGAAACGTCTTCTTCTACTTCCATATTACATTTTTCCCGGGCGCCCAAAGCAAAAAACCGATCGGCAAGAAAGAAAAGAATCGCGACCTATCGATACCGCCATGTTCTCTCCATTTGGCGCGGGGTCTGGTAAGTATAATTCAAAGTGGATCAGGAGATCTGGGATTGAAAAAGTAAACGCGCCAAAACACAACTGTCGTCGTCGGACTCGAAGAACTACCACAGGTTGTCCCACAGGTTCTGACAAATTTGGAGATTATTTCCTTTTGTCATGGCTGAAAATAGCGACGCAGTGTCTTCAAACAAACCAGGTAGATATATTTTGTAAATGATAGTACTTGGCAGTCTTCATTACTTGTTCAACTTTTTTGCTGTGTCGATCTTGTAAAACATAAGTTTAATTTTGGCGCCATTAACTACCCCAATAACTTAACTTCCTTTTCGTATTACGGAAACAGCTATTGCCAGAATTAGTGGATTCTTAGTTTAATGAAAGATAACCTTGTAGTTAAATACAGAAAGTGTAAAAATGAGATCCTTAGATTATAGAAACCAGTGGAAACTTGAAGTTTGTGTCGCGGCCTGAACTACACATAACTGCAGATTTGGATTCACCCTTTGTTAAATTAAAAAAGGTTCAGCGTTCACATTCCTCTCTGCTCACTCTCAGATAACTTTTCTCTGACTTTTACTTTGCCCTTTTCCTGAACAATCAGAGGAATGGAGTCCTGCTGAAGTAGCATCGTGGCTAAACTCTCACCATCCAGATTTGAAGGATGAAGCAAGACTTTTTCAGGGTAAATTATATGTATTTTTGATTGTAGTTTGAATTGATTTTTTGTTCTTCTTTTCGGTTTATTCGTTTGCTATTTGTTTGTTATAAGGAGTGAAAGGAAAAGAGGGAGACGAATAAACCAAATTGAGAGCGGCAAACCATACTTATGGCAAACTGAGAAAGGCTAATTCCCCTCACAGCTGAGTGTTTTCCTCGCTCATTAATCTGATTCCTTCCAGAGTGGCAGATGCTGTATTAATATTTTAATGTAAACGCTTTGAATTGTTATCTTTTCATTGCTTATTACAGTGACTTCTTTTTAGATAATGAAATATCCGGTAAAACACTGGCTCTTGTAGACAGGCAGTGTCTCAAGGACATTGGTATAGGATCAATTGGAAAACAACTCGCTGTCTTGGCATGTATCAAACAACTACACTGTAAGTCTCGGCTATCTTCCTCTGATGAGATTGACTGCCCTTTAATCAGGCAATCAGGCATTGCCATTGAGCATGACTTTAGTCAAGTTTTAGTCCAGAGGCAAGGACTTCAATAAAAAGTGAAGTAATCACCAGGTTGATTAGTACTTAAGAGAAACTGATTTTCTTTCTATGGGATCTTGGAAGTTCCTCCAGAAACTTTAAAGTTTGGAAAAGTTGTTTTCCAGTATTATGGGCACTAAACTGAGGACAAACTCTTGCCAACTCTCAAAAAACTCTTGCCAATTTCTCTGAGCAAAGTAGTAGAAGTAAAAATATGTAGTTAATCACACTAAATTCCCTTGACCTTTGCAGTTGAGGGGAGTGGGTAGAGGTTATGTTAAGAATTCAATTAGACGCAAACATTTTTTAATTCTTTCATTTAAAAAAAAAAAAAAACAGCCAGTGGCCACTGTGCACTGATTAAGAGTACAGCCTGGTATCACGTTTTAAAGGAACACTAAGGTGCTTGTAAATTCCTTTCTAATAATGCCTGACAAACATCATCTTTTAACTACCTTTTCTACTATTTTTAGCACATGTTGAAAGACAGTCCAGTCCAGTGTCTGTCCATCACAGTCCTTCAAAGGGTATGAAAGCCAAATTAACAAGAAAAGATAAACAAGAAATGAATGCTGAAGACAAACACTTGTACCACACCAAGTGAGTACTGTTTTATTAATTGCATTACCATTCATAATTAGCACATACTTAATGACATAATTTATAGTAATTATGGACTAGTACATGCAAATGCCTTATTGTATTGAAATATTCATTGTGTATGCTGCAGGATCAAGCTAATAAGAAAGGAATGCTCTAAGAGATGGCCTGGAAACAATAAAGTGTATTTCCGGAGTAACAATGCAAACAGCTTAATTCTCTCAGAATTAGTGTCTTCATTGGAACCCATATGCACATTGAAAAAAATTGGCTTTGGGCAAAGTAAGTGAATGTTTTTTATCCCTGATTGAGCCATGCCACAGTAATTTTTTAGTAGATTTTGTTAAAATGCTAGTGTACACAATTATACTGAAGCATTATCCTTTGACTTGATATTCAAGATCAGTTATTGTCTTTTGTTTGTTTGAATTTGTTTGATTTTTTAATTCATGTGAATTGTTTTTGTTTGATGTTTCAGGTGCAATCAGAAACCACATCTTACAGTGGGCAGTCGAAAAGAACAGAAAACTTACTGATGGTTATGATTTTGAGGTACAACTAGTCCTTGTAAGGAATACCAGTACTACTTACATCCTATTAAGCTTGTAACTTAAGAATGGAGCATTAAGCTTTTTCTCTCTTTTTGGCAGAAATCCAGGACACCTGCAAAGAGAGCTCTGTCAAGTCCGACAACAGATGCAAACGAGAGCATTGGTAAGGAAAGGATATGGCCACTGACAGCCATTCCTTTCTTTTATGATAAGACTTTTATCTAGTATATGTAATAAAGTTAAATTTGAATTGGGGAATGAAAATTTTCACAGAGGAAAGATCCTTACAAGACAGTTAGGTATAAAATGTAAACATGAGATTTTACCCTGAAAAAAAAAAATACTCAAGGCTTCATCCTGGCTGCCAGACTTTCTTGCAAAAATGCAGTTTGTGAATTTTTATGACTTATTCATTGTGCATTGTTAGGAACATCAATTTTAATCTAGATTCGGTAAATTAGGTATTTTTTTAAATAAAGCTTTTCTTTTTATATTTTATTTTACATGTACATGCCTATTCACACTCTTTGCAAGAAATCAATATTAATGAAGGGAGCTATTGTTACTTCAAGTCATTTGATCAGATTTCAAACATGTAACAGGGTGTCTTTTGTTTTTGGCATTTAAGATGAAACAGACACTGAAAAACCCAGTCCTGACGAAGCCTGCAGCAGTGATGGTGTTAACGACATATCCCTATTATCTGCATACAGCTCACAAATCATCTGTGCAGTGTTTTTCAAAAAGCCAACCTTCAGCAGTTTGAGTGTGAAACACCATCTTGCTCCAGCTGCTAAAGAACTAAAAATCAAGCATAGAGGCAAAGGAAAGTACGAATTGGCCCTGAAAATTGCAACTGAACTTGTAACGAAGAAGATGATTCAAGTTGCTGAAGGTGCAAATTTCAAATGCCTTTCAAGAAATGAGGTTCTTATTGAGAAGGAACTAGATGTGTTATCAGTTGAATCCAGCAGTTCAGATCGTATTGATTCATCCTCAGGATCTACTATGTCTGTTGATGAAACAGATTCAGGGCCAGATTATGATTATGATGATGAACCAGAGCAGGCTGACTAATGCAGCTTCCATTATATGTGTTATATATGTTGCTGAAAGTGGCTGATGGCTAATTACAACTGATGATATATTTTTTAGCTAATTTTGTTTTGTCTGGTGATGCTCTTGCTCTACATTGTATAAAGTTCACGTTGGAACAGTAGATGATGTAAATGCTTTTTTTCGGTTCAAGTTTCTTATGTTTGTAAACTGGTTGATCTGTAAACAGGACACAACAGCGATAAACTGGGAAGAACAGTTAATCATGATAAAGTTAAATGTGGGAGTTATTGAATACTGATCAAACCACTAATCTTGCCAGGAAAGATTGAATTATGGATAATCACTACATATTTAACCAATATTGGAAATGAAGCTTCCAATGTTGGAAGTTTAAATTACTGGCTGTCCAATCTTGTAAATGATTTTTCCGATATTGGACTTCTGTTTTATTCTCCAACCTTGAAAAGACTGTTTCCAATGTTGGGGTCTTATTTATTTCAATTTCCCAACCTTGGGAAAACAGTTTCCAATATTGGACTGTCATTACAGTTACCAATCTTGGAAATGCTGCTTCCAATGTTGGACTTTCATTGTACATCTACCAACCTTGGAAATGTTCTTTCCAATGTTGGATTTTTTAAAATTTACCAACCTTGGTTGATTAAAGTTAGACTACCAACCTTGGAAAACTATGAAATGTCTTTCCAATGTTGGTAAGTGTATCTCTTTTTCCAACATTGGTTTTACAAGTGAATTTCCAATAATCTTCCATTGTTTTCCCAATGTTTTCCCAATGTTTTTCCCACATTGGAATGTCAATTTTTTTTCCTGTGATTCTTTGTGGCGAATGCTGATTATCTGATCTGAATTGTAGTTGCCCTTTCTTCCGGATTCCGTCGATGTTTACTGGGTTTATTTGGTGGAATGCGTGCCACTTCACCCGCACAAAATGTTAAGGAATCGCAAAGATCCAATCTTGGTCGTCCAAAGGGAAAAAGAGAGGAAAAAAAAAATGGTATCATTGCCTTTTTTTAACGGATTTTTACCCTAAAAAGGTCACCTAGAATTTTCGGGAGCCTTTTTTCTGGCTGAAATTTTCGAAAAGGTAAGTTTTGATCCCTATAAATTTCGGATCACTAGACTTTCAGCTAGGAAATCCGAACAGATGAAAAATTTGTAGGGGATAAAGATATGCCTATATCTACCGTTTACATACTAAAATACGTTTAACAATGCTATGTTTAAGTGGTTTTGAACTTTTATCTCGTTGGGTGCCCCTGATTGATCGCCCGCGCGAAAAACAAACAGATAATTCAAACCGATCTCGTTCCCAGAGTCTTTGCGGCGGGGCAATTCATAATGGCGGACAAAGTTGTTGCATCATGTAATCATTGTGAAATGTCCACAATCCTTCTCTTTGTGCCAACATCCAATCACAACCCGTTGCGAGCCCAGTGCGATTCCTGGGGCGCTTTCATTTTGGGTGGAAAAACCGGGGAGAATTTTCTGCTTTAAAGGTGCAGAGCAAATTTCCTCAATCAAAATATGGAACGGGGGAAAGTGTGTTCCTTTTGAGATTTCCTTTTCTGTTTTTCTCAAGAGACTGGATACTAATCATTTAGAATAACAAATATGGCTGCCGGATTTTCGATCATTAAAACGGTCTAATCTTGTGAGGCCCTAAATACCCGTTTATATGGAGAAAAATTGTCCCGGGAAGAAGGGTCACTCGCTTACCGGAGTTACCCTGGACCAGCCAACTTTTCCTACATTTCCCTATAAAATGCGGTTTAAGTAAACTGTTTACATGAGGAAAAAAGATGGCTCGGCTAGAAGGGAAACCCACCTAGCCGGGTCACCCTTTGTCAACGGTAGGGTCGCCCTCCTGGCCAGGCCAACTTTATTCCATGTAAACACTTTGGCTCGCTCAGTGGAGTCAACTTGGTCGAGGCAAGATGATGAGAGAATGCACGAGTGCTATCTTCCCAGTCTCCTGATGATCGAAACTGAGCCGGGCAGCTCTTGACTCAGGGAAAAAGGTTAGTTCTTTTCTCACATAAACGCTAGCTAAAGACCCGGCTGGGAGGGTGACCATCTTCCGAGGACAACTTTTCTCCATATCAACAGGGCCTAAGACTTGATCCAAGTCGAACTATTAAAACACATACCGATAGGCATTTTATAGGTTGCAACCGGCGAACTTTTGATAAACCGAACTCAGTGCAACATGCAGGGCTAATTCAACAGTTTCCCACATAATTTAATTAGGTAATAAATATTCGACACTCAAAATCATCGTGAACAGGGCATACAGATCCAAAATCATTTGGTAACTTAGACAGGACACGCATTATGATAAAGCGCAATTTACAGACATTTTATGAGACATGACCAAACGGCGTAAAATCTTTGTAAATTTTCGATTTATAGACATTTATGCAAGATTTTATAAAGTCTGTAAATTTCAAGTATTTCCACTTGTTGTAACTCCAATAATTTATAAACATTTTACAGACATTTTATAGAGCTTTACTCAACAAAACTCTGTAAAATATCTGTAAAATAAATTTACAAAGATTTTATATTAATGGGGTTAAATGTTAAAGTCTGTAAATTGATTATTTACAGACATTTTATGAAGTCTGTAAATCGTCCAAATGTTCCAGTGATAGCCCATTCACACCACCGAGACATGTTTGATAAACTGGATTTTACAAAATGAAAATCAGTCACAGAAAAATGTAGGCCTGGCCTTTACATGAGATTCAGGTGAGTTTCAACACATGGTTTGATCTGTGCTAAATTTGTAGTGAACAAAAATCAGGATCAAAAATTACCCCCAGAAAACAATTTGGAACGGCGTTTAACTAAACATGTTCAAAACATGGTTAAGGCTTGGTGTGAATGGGACATTAAACACATACACATCAATTTGAACGGTTTCAGTCTATCGTAAGTGCAACACAGTCCTTTAAACAGAGGTTCGGTAAAAAAGAAAAAAAAAAACCTTTGTCTTGTGCAACCTTTTTTGGCATTACCTAATGTAGTTCATTTTGAGCACTTCATTAACAATTCAATGTAATTGACTGATTGCCCTTCGGGGCATTTTGGGAAATTATTGCAAAATGTAATTGGCTTGCATTTTCTTTACTAAGGTAGATGCATGGGCTACTCTAGAATCGTGTGGTCATCTTATCGATCACGGGCAATAAAGGCCTTCCAGGAGGTGTTTCATTGCAAACGTTTCCGTTCGAATTCCCTACTCCCCTATGTTTGAACTGACTCTCAAGACATCGCGTTTGCTTCCATGCTCCCTTGTCCTTCACGTTAAATGTTTACTATGCTCGTCTACGGTGTTTAAGCCCAAAGGGGAAGCCTCTTTAATAATCTGAAACGCTAGTGGAAAAAATAAAGGACTAAAGGTACTCACAATTTTAGTTTCTCCTCCCTCAGTGTAATTGACGAAAGACTCGGGGTCAGAACTGTTACTTGTTGAACATAGTAACTTTCAACCCACGCATCCGTGTTTCCATCTATGACTCCTTCAGTCTCTACTACGGTCACATTGGTTAGAAACCCTAATAAGTAAATTATAAAGTGGTCACACTAGTAAAACACAGCAAGCTGGTCACCAGACGTTGTTAACGGAGGTTAAGATGAGGCCCCGCAAAGCTGGCTTTCCTTCTTCCTGGGTATCTTCAGTGAGATATATGAAAAAAAAAAAAATCCGGCACGTTTTTGTAGCGTGTGATCTTGTGGCTTTAATAAGTAATTGAAGCATCGTTATGGTGCGACTTTTTCGACAACTGTTCATTAAAAATACTTAAAGCTCCGTTTTTGCTGTTTATGTAAAGAAACTTTAAGACCAATCTAAACTACAAAAAGTTATCAGTTGTCACATAAGGCACCCAGTATCCGACTCAAAGGTAATTGCCTTTGAGAAGCACACAATATGTGAAAGCCATATCTTTGACTGTGGAATGAATACTAAGTCTTGAAATGACCTTGGCAGTTTTAAGTCTTATAAGCTTACTTTATAGCAGCAACATAACTGCAATAATCATTTTAAGACTTGCTTCTTGCCAGAGTATGATTGCTAAACAAGAGCGACTTCACAGAAACTACTATGCGGTCAAAAATCTAGAATTGTGACCTTTTTAACATTGATAATTAACGCCGGAGAGAATGTCTTTGTTTCAGTGTGATATAGAAAATAGAGCACTTCGCGCACATTTTGTCACAAATGTGAAACACACTCGCTCTGTAAGACCCCTAAAAGATATTCTACCACGTTTACAAGACCATGGAATGAAACTTGTAAATATCAATGCAGTTAGCTCAGCAACTTCGGCACTTGGAGAGGAAGCGGAAAAAATCCGGCCTTGCACGGATTCGAACCCATAACCATAGGATTGCGCTGCATTTGCTGTACCGAGTGGGGTAGAGGGTCTCCCAGGGGTACTTGGGAACAGGGGAAGATGGCTAGTTTGACGTGGGGACCAGGGGGACAAAGACAAAGAGAACCCCCCTGGGAGGCCCTCGCCAAAGGGCTCGGTTGCTGACCAGTTGGGAGAACAAGTGCATCGCAATAGCACGGTCATGGGTTCGAATCACCTTCAAGCCTGGATTTTCTCGGCGTCCTCTGCAACTGTCGTTCTATTCCGTAGTTCAAGTGTATGTAATTTCATATATTCTAAACATCAAAGCCACGAAACTTGTCAAGCTCCTTGGGCGCCTGGACTTACCAAAGAACACTTGAAAGTAGGGCTCGGTGTCCGAAACTGCAGCGCACCATCCATCTTCCCAGTCACCTATGGTCTCTACTCCGATTCTACCACGAAAGGCATATCGTCCTTTGACTCTTTCGGACGAAGCTGTGATGTCGCTGTCTGGAATTCGACGGCTACTTGGTACTCTGATGCCTAGCTCTCGGACCTCACAACCTTCAAGACATTATTAGACAGTATTATATAAGAACACGAGTTTTGCATTGTCATACCATCCTCTAAGGAGTTTTTTCACTGAGGCTTCTTCTTTGAAGGATTTCTATAAATAATTAATGTCCTAACCATTAGTGAAATAGGAATGTATCCACAATCTAAATATGAGATAACCAAAATCACACAATATCAGGAAAGCAACAAAATGTAACAAACCACCCTCTAACAGCCTAAAAGGTCATTTGAAAACCACCCATTCAATAGCTCTATTCTTAACGTATTTTATACCATTAACATTCCTGGAAACTTGAGGAGAGAAATTTCAGTTGAGTTTAATTAAACACAAGATAATCTTACCATCCATATTCAATTCACGGCATTTTTAATGTGTATAAACACAGTGTGTTTATTAAAAACGTTGACAAACTCTGTATTCTAATTAAAAAGATCAATTAGTTTTTAAGATTCTTGGTGGCGAAACAAGCATTCTTTTTTGCCCGTTGATACACATAATAAGCATGAGATACCGTGAAACTGACCTGCCCTCCAAACTCATGGCCTGAAGTGCTCCTTTGAAATGCAAAACGCTGAATAATAGTATTCACGAACAGATGAATAACTCGCTCTAGTTTTGGAAATGACAGGCTTACCAAACTGACACTGGCTTCCATAAAATCCTCGCCTACAGTCACAAAAGTGGCCACCTTCAGCGTTTATACAGGTCCCCTCATTCAAACACGGAGAAGAGGCGCAGTTGCTTTTGTTTTGGTCTAAAGAAAAAGAGAGGTGGTCATGTAAATTTCATTTTTTTTTTTTTTTACCAGAATATAATATTTCTCAAAGCCAAACCACCACACTAAAGATTGCGTTTGATTTATCGAAAGATAATAGACTAAGGCCACAAAAGGTCCATGGGCGGGTTATGTCAATTTCAGTTGTTGGTTATTAACTTGTTTTGAGATTAAATCTAGATGGGATTATCGTTCTCAAGACGTACAATAAAAAAGTAAGGGTAAAGTCTCTGTTACGAGCCTAGGAAGGCCCAACAGGCCGGCACTTATCTCCGGTTTCCGTAGCATGAAGCGACTAGGAGTATTTACACTCCCCCCTGGATGGGATGCTAGTCCATCGCAGGGTTACCCCCAGCATTTTCGCCGGTACCCATTTATACACCTCAGTGGAGAGAGGCACCGTGAGAGTAAAGTGTCTTGCCCAAGAACACAACACAATGTCCCCGGCCAGGATCCGAACCCGGACAACTCGATCCGGAGTCGGGCACTGTAACCATGAGTCCACCGCACCTCCCACAAGACGTCCAATAAGTATAGAAAATCGAACGAACGCGAGTGAATTTTGGGATTTATGGGAAGGAGTGAAGTTTTGGAAGTTCTCAAATTTGAGAACTTTCAAAACATCACGATTGACCGTAAATCCCCGAGATGCCCGAGTAAGTTCATACGATTTTATATTTACTTAAAGTGGTACTCTGACGAGAATCGCATCTTTCCTATCTAAGCCATTTTGAAACATAAACAAGTAGTCTGCGCGAGAAGAAAAATGCTGTTTACTTTTTTCAAATATTTCTTTTCGTTCCAGAGATATTCGAGTTTTTAAAATATGCAAATGAGCCAAGTGATGACGTCATAAACTCAACCAAATTTTGTTCAAATATGATGAAAAGAGATATCTCAGGCAATTTGTATCAGAAATTTTCGTTTTTTTGCAGTACGATTCTACTAAATGTTCTCCACAATATGAGCTTAACAGTTCTGTTGCCATGGCATCATACTGGGTTCCAGACCTCCCACATATTATGAGCTTTTCTGGCCACTTTTGGCGTTCCATTTTGATATTTGTTAACAGCACTTCATATGCATGATCCAGCAAGGATATAAATATGTTGGCACGACTTTGTGGACTTGTTTAACATTTTTCAAGCTGAAAATTACTAACATATTGAAATCAAGTGGGTGGTGACTGGAAAAGAGTGAGTTCCCATGGGAACATAATTTTTTATAGCCATAGGTGTGTTTCCTGTAGAACTATTAGACTACCAAGTTTCAATGGTGTGCGCTGTAAATTGGCCAAGGTAGCTGTATTTATATATTCAATATAATATTGGGTTGAGTGTATGACGTCATTAGTCATCTCATTTGCATATTTTACCCATTTTTCAAACTTAAATATCTCCGGAACTAATGAGGATATTTGCAAACGGTAAATGGCGTTTTGTGTTCTTTCATGGAATTCTATGTGATACACTCAAAATATCAAGGGGTAAAAATTTGATCATAGTACCACTTTAAATATTATATACTCAACAGAACTATTATATATATATATATATATATATATATATAATATATATATATATATATATATATATATATATTTGAATGAAGATTGGCTTACCAACGGTGATGCCGCTTGGAAGAAGGATCCAAAGGATACTACACGCTTGCACTCGAAAATTGTAGTTTGTGTAGAAAGAGTAAACAGCGAACTTCTTCCGTGGCCAAAACTCTTTAATAAACGTTTCGCCCTTCGGGCTTCTTCAGTATAGAGTTACAGGGATTCCAAGTATTTTTAACCCTGTAACTCTATACTGAAGAAGCCCGAAGGGCGAAACGTTTATTAAAGAGTTTTGGCCACGGAAGAAGTTCGCTGTTTACTCTTTCTACACAAACTATATATATATATATATATATATATATATATATAATAGCGAGCTACTTTGTAAGCCTTACGTACTTCACAGAACGATTAAATGGTTTCCCAAATGCCCACATGTTTTATTTGAACCAATCAAAAATCAAAAATATAATTTTGTTTTACAGGGTCAATTAAGCGTGAAGTTCTCGAAAGGTTTTCAAAAAAATATAAGCTTACAAGCTCAACTCAAAAAGTAAATGTTAGATCTTAAAAGCGGCAAGAATACTGGACCGCTAGTTTTTAATCTCAGTCGACCTCAGTGATTTACAGACTTTGGAGAATTGAATTGCCCCTGAATCACGTTAAATGTGACTAGACAGTAGTGGAAGTTGTTCATGGTGAAAGCATGGCCACTTGAGTTCACCTGTTCACGAGTTGAAGTTGTCGCAGGAACACCTGGGAAACTGATGGAAGCTGCTGACTGTGGAAGCATGCTGATAATGCTTTAGAGCTCTTGCTTTTCCTTCTCGCTACCTTCATCGTTGTCATTTAGAGATTTTTCACCTGCGTGGCCAGTCGCGTGGATTATCGACTGCCTCTCGACGGTTGCTGCTCTGAGATTTTTTTTGCATCTGTTTTCCTTGCGGTGTGGTTAGTCAATTTCTTGTTGCTTTTCTGCAGTGGCGTGTTCTTAACGACGCTCTTCATCATATTGTCGGTGCTGTTTATGCCGGGCCGTTGCTTCTTGTACCAAACATTAGTTTTGAGGTTTTAGATTATGGCGAAGTAAAAAAAGGATCTTTGGCTCGCAGCTCCAGAAGACGTCTACTATGGTGTGGACCTGCTATACCCACCCACCCATATACCCACAGAGGACAGCCACAACACCGGGAACTTTTTCCCCTAACCATGTAATTCAACAGGACATCTCTGACCACCAGTAGCCTCCTTACGCGTACAGGCCTTGGGCTCTGTCCAGCTGGCTGTTCCTCTTCTACCTTGTGTTCGTCTTCTCTGTTCTCCTTCACGCTCACGTGATCATTTTGAACGTCTTCAGACAGTCTACCTCCCTCCGTACCTGGCATCTCTACTACCTGGTTGTATTCACCACCCTGTTCGAACTCTCCCACTGAAGCCGTATCAGCCAGGCAGGACCCATACCCACTTTCGTCTTGCACATCAACAACCCCGTCGACAAACTCCTCCTTTGCCTCAACCCCGATAATCTCATCTTCCGTTCCACCTTGAACCCCCGCCATGCTCCATTGGTTCCACCTCCGCACCGGCTGGTGCTACCCGTTTACTTTCCTCGCTTCCACCTTGAGATACATCTACTGACCCTCCAGCAACTGGTTCCTCCGACGGTGTTTCCTGCCTCTTCTGATACAAGCGCAGATTGTTGATATGAACTGCATGTACTTGAGATCTCCTGGAACGTCCCCTGACTTTCTTCACCCGGTACATGACATCTGTGACGCGCTCCACTACCTCAAATGGGTCCTCCCACTGCCGATGGAATTCGTTTGCTTCACCCGGCTTCAGCTGTGAAGTGTAGCGTAACACTAAATCACCAGTCTGAAGCACCATATGTTCTACGCCCTTGTCGTAGCAATCTTTCTGTCGACGCTGAGCTGCTCGTAGACTTTCCCTCACGTCACGGTACGCAGTTTCCAAACTACTCTGAAGATCACTGACAAACTCCGAGTAGTCCCTTTCATCGAATTTGGCCCTGCCCATCATTACATCCGGGGTATTTGCATTTCCCTGCCAAACATGAGTTCAAAAGGTGTATGTTAAGTGGAGGAGTGGACACAAATTCTAAAAGCCATCATACAGTAATCTAGGTGTTCATCCCAACTCTGTGGATCATCTTCAACTCTGGCCTTCACTATGCTCTTTAAGGTTTTGTGCAGGTTCTCAATCTGTCCATCGCCCTCTGGGTGGTACGAAGCTGACCTCGTTTTGTTGGTCCCCAGCAAATGACAAATTTCCTCAAACACCAGGGACTCGACGTTTCTTCCCTGATCACTGTGTATGCTGTCTGGCACACCATATCGACACACCCAGTTCTTCACCAACACCCTTGCACAAGTAGTGGCACGTTCATTGGGAATTGCAAACGCATCAGCCCACTTTGTAAAACTGCACTGCACAGTCAGAATGTAACGCTTTCCGCTTCGAGACCGTGGCAAGGGACCAACAATGTCAATATGGATTCTCTGCATAAGGTTCCCCGTTTGTATTGGATGTAGTAGAGGTGCCTTTGGCTGAGGTCTGGACTTGCACTTGGCACATGTCAGACAACTGCTACAGTACCGATGCACTGCTTTTGTCAACCCTGGTCTCCAGAACCTGTTTGTCATCTTTCTCAAGGTCTTCATCCTTCCTAAGTGGGCACCTGCTTGACCATCGTGAAATTTAGAGAGGGCTTCTTTAATTAATAAGCCCTTGAGGTAGGACTATTCCATATTCCCTCGGTGGATCGCAGGTAAAGTACTCCCTCTTGTAGCGCCAGCAATTCCCACTGTGCCCTTATTTCCCTTGTTGCTCGACTCAAGGGCTGGAGCCCCTCAACAGTCGGTTTCCTCCACTCCCGCAACACCTGATCAACCAGTTAACCTATATCTGGATCCTGAGCTTGAGCTCAAGCCACATTCTTGGGTGACCACAGGTCCTCTTCATCGCTCTGGTGTTGAGCACTCGACATTCCGCTGGTGACTGTTGCTATCTGTGGTGCTGTAAGTGGGACACACGAGGGGCAGTCTCCATGATTTCACCTAGGCCGTCGAGACGAACTGTCTGCATTGCTGTGTTGCTTTCCAGGCCGATGTTGGATCTCAAAATCATACTCTTGGAGGCATTCAAGCTAACAGGCTACTTGTCCGTGGGGTTCTTTAAAGGAAGTCAACCATCGTAATGAGTGATGGTCAGTTCGTAAACAAAACTTGCGCCCTAACAAATAGTATCGGAAGTAGTCAATGTAAGTAACTAAAGCAAGCATTTCCAACCGAGTGGTGCAATAGTTCTTTTCATGATTGTTCAGGGAGCGACTACCATAAGCAATCACTCACTCAGTCCCATCCGGTTGCTGCTGAGACAAAACCGCTCCGATTCCTAGGTACTGCAATACTGGAGAATCCAAGAATGAACTTCCTGTAATAGCTGGCAAGGCCAAGGAAGCTTTGAAGCTCCTTTACATTGACTGGTACTGGCCATTTTTTGATGGCTTTGACTTTCTCCGGATCGGTTTTAGTTTCTTCAGCGGACACAACATGTCTGAGAAAAGTGACTTCTTTCTGAAGGAAGTGACATTTAGTGGGCTTCAGTTTCAAACCAGCAGTTCTCATGCGATCAAACACCAACTGTAGTCGGTGGATGTGATTTTCAAAGGTTGAAGCCCAGATGATAATATCGTCCAAATACACTAGATTCAATCCTGCCTGTAGTTAGTAGCTCTCGCAGTTGCTGATCAATAACTTCTCGCTGATAGGGTGGGAGTAGTTGTATGGGCTCATTCAGACCGGATTTGACAGGTAGTCATCAAATGACGTCATCAATCAAAAGACAAAAGAAGGGGGCGTGCATAAATTAGGGGCATGTTGGGGCATGACGCAATGTGTCGGTTTTAACCCTAACACGTGAAAGAAGGGGGCGTGCATAAATTAGGGGCAAGTTGTGGCATGACGCAATAACGGTTGTAACCCCAGCATAACCCTAACGCGTGAAACAAAAACACGCGCGTAACCCTAAATTATGTTTCGTAAGTATGACGCAATGTCGGTTGTAACCCTAACGTCGCATAATTTAGGGTTAGGTTAAATGAGATGCCTGTCATGTTCCAATACGAGGATATTTTCGTCGATGAGAATGACAAAGAAAGAAACGTAGCCCTAAAATAATGTTTCGTAAGGTGCGCATAAAATAGTACTGTGTGTGCATATCATTTTTATCGGTATGTGGCTAGCACGCAGCAAAGCAAAGACAAGACTAAGGAAAACAAACCAATCACTTCACAACGAATATATATATATATATATATAATTACAAATCGAGAAAAAAATGATCTCTCGTTTTAAAAGAGTGAACCATTAACATCATCGCGGATGCAATAAGCTACAACTTGAAAAAAACCTCTTCGTATACTACAAAGATTTACTTGCGCGATTCGTTTCACTTACATAAAAATCTACTGGAAAAAAGTCATTTGCATTGTCAACTTCACGCCTTAAAGAAGCTGCGAACTTGTCCAATTCCCGAAACGGATCTATGATACATGAAGCGATGACTTCTCTTATTATGTTATCAATCATTTTTGATCGTTCTCTTGATTCCCTATCGCGGGATTCTGCTTTTGCGCGATTCGCACGTATTTGAGCCAAACGTTCTTGTTCTGCGTCAAAGAGGTAGGATCTCACTCTTTCCTTTTCTGTAATTCTGTCCTTTCGTCCCTCAGTCGCCAGTCTGCCATAAAAAGAAAATCAATCAGCAAAGAAACATGAAAATTAAACCCTTTAACACCACCAAATATGTTTGTAAGAGTCTCTCAGTTAAATCATTTTGCGAATCCGTATCAAAGAAGTCAGAAGAATGAAAACGTTTTTTATCATCATCGGAATAAAACTTAACATTACCAACTTAGTTTAAAAATTTGTTTGTAAGATCATAGCGCAATGTACGAAAACAAAACCTACCTTTCTGCAAAAACATGTTTGCTGATCTTGCGTGGCTGGAATTCTTTCGTGCAATAACTTCTTTTCTGGTTCATAGCTAATCTGTCTTGAGATGTTTGCAAAGCGCAACAGTTCTACTCTGTTCGTTCCTTGAACTAAATGATTGCGTTGACGCGCTCTTGATCACCGACGCGTAACGTTTGGAAAAAATGCAAGTCGTGTATTGTTTCATGGGCTCTCTGAATTTACTAATTGTACCGGGACAGATTCCGCGAAAATTTTTGTTATTGTGAATACAGCCTGCAATTCATTGTTTTATAAACTAATTACCTTTCCTTTGTTTTTACCGCAGTACCGCCTTTTGAAGGTAAAGACAGATGTAGAATATCGGTTGAAAGTCGTTTCACATTTCCAATACAATGTTGTTTTTGTATGAAGTACGAACAAGACAGGGCATGTTTGAAACGTTACGGGCGATTTTTGGATTATGTGAAACCAATTTACTTCTTACCTAATTTTAAGACCAAACGTGTGGTTGATAGCAAATCTGGACAAAATTAAAGACTCTTCAAAGCCTGCTAATGTCTCACATCTTTTTAGAAAAAAGGCTCTCTTGTACCTATTCAGACGTTTCGAACTAGAAAAAAACCGCATTTCAAACGCTTCTTTTTTCCTTGCCTCTGCTTTGATCGCAATTAAGAAAATAGTGTTATTGTGAATGAGGTGAGCTTCGATTGAAAAGGCGCTGTTTTGCGCTATTATTCCTTCAGAGAGGCGTAACGTCCTAAAAAGCAGGATTGCCGCTTTTATTTACATCGAAACCTCTAAGGAGTTGTAGAGAGCATTTTTTATGTCGGCAAAGGGTTTTTTAAAAAAGGGATTTTTTTATGCCGCAAAAAAGTAGATCAGCCCTAATGTTTCACATCTTTTAGAAAAAAGGCTCTCTTGTACCTATGCAGACGTTTCGAACTGGAAAAAAAAACCGCATTTCAAACGCTTCTTTTTTTCCTTGCCTCCGCTTTGATCGCAATTAAGAAAATAGTGCTATTGTGTATGAGATGAGTTTTGTTTGAAAAGGCGCTGTTTTGCGCTATTATTCCTTCAGAGAGGCGTAACTACCTAAAAGCAGGATTGCCGCTTTTATTTACATCGAAACCTCTTAAAGGAGTTGTAGAGAGCATTTTTTATGTCGGCAAAGGGTTTGTTTAAAGAAATTTTTTATGCCGCAAAGGTAGATCGGTTAAATCGTTTTTTTAATTTTCCAACATACCCCCTATATCATGTGCTATTATAAATAGTCTTGAAAAAACTGATCACCATGTTCCAAAACCATGATGAGAGTGATCGAAACAGAAACGCTTATCTTGTCGGAGAAGGCTGTGAACCACATCATAGAGAGGCATATCAAAAAGGCTGTGAGAGCTTCCCAGTTTTATGATAATGTGGATGTTTCCAGTTTAATTCTCGATACCATCACAGAGCTGGAGAGAAGAAAGCGGGAAGAAAACAGCAGATTGTACTATCCGCCTAAAGAGGAGCAAACTGTGCCTTATGTTTATATATTGCCCAAAAATGGTAGGGTCTTTAAAGTTCGATACAGAAATATAGGGTACAGTATTGGAAAATCTTTAGGCGGATGTGATACCGATCAAATGGAAATCGTCATGGTTAAAACATCTGGGCGTTGGGACATCGTCACTGCGTATCCTTGCTCTTGAAGCAGAAACCTTTTTTTAAAAAAACGGCTCCTTTAGGAGCCAACAATTCTTGAAAAGTCAATAATCTATGGGTTTCAAGCAAACTTATGGCTTTACTTTGTTTTTTATCTCTAAATATTGACGGATAATTGGACAATACCATCAAAGATTTTTTCTTATCCTTACAGGATAATCTCTGTGGGAAGTAAAAAACATTA
This sequence comes from Montipora capricornis, assembly GCF_036669925.1. Lineage (NCBI taxonomy): Eukaryota > Metazoa > Cnidaria > Anthozoa > Scleractinia > Acroporidae > Montipora > Montipora capricornis. The sequence continues at coordinate 11,408,336 of NC_090889.1, forward strand.
AAAGCGTGTTGTGTAGTAATCTTTTCTAGTAATTCCACCAATAAAATATAGTGGTATAATCCAGAACCATATAAAAGCGAAAGACGGTCCCACACAAACCACTTCTATTTCCAACTCATTGAGTGAAACCAGAAAAAGATAAGCGAGGACGTACAAAAAAATGGAGAATAGGCCATGGATTGAAGAATTGACGGACAGCGCCCTGAATCAAGTTTATGACGAATTCGAAGATGATTTGATGCTCGTGCAAGCGCTGGAACAATTTGAAGAAGGTAACTGAAATGCGTAAAAAAAAACAAAAAAAAAAAAAACATGATTTCCATTGCTTTTTTGTAATGTTTACATCGCGGGGAACTCAGATGTCGATGGTTCGAGATTTAATCGCAACAATTTTTTCGATTATTTTTTTTCCTAGTTTTTTCCTACTAAAATTTTTTTTTTCGTTTAGTTACAACAACTGTTATTGATCTTGTTTTTCAGAACAAAACGTACAAGATGCAGTTGAGTTGTTGCGTGAAATGGCAGAAAATGTTGACAGAGAGTTAAGAAATCTCCCCGAAACATCATCCTCGCTTGATAGTCAGCTCGTGCAAGCGCTGGAACAATTTGAAGAAGGTAACTGAAATGCGTAAAAAAAACATGATTTGCATTGCTTTCTTGAAGCGTGATATTTTACACGCGGGTACTTTCCATGAAGATGAGAGTATAGGTTTATCGTTGCGCAGAGATTTTGGATTTGTAATAATGCAAACTATGACATGGGAAAAAAAGTCGTAATTGTTGATTACATTTTTCATGTTTCTCTGCTTGAAAATCATGATTTGCGATGCTGTGTTGAGAAGCGTGATATTTTACAAACGAGTACTTTCCGTGAAATGTGCAGAAAACTCGGATTTGTTACGCAAATATTAGAACTGATTTTGTCGCAATTGTCATGTTTTTTTTCTCTAGTGTTGTAATGCGTACATCGCGGGAACTCGGATGTCGTTGGTTCGAGATTTAATCGCAACAATTTTTCGATTAGTTTTTTTTTCCTAGTTCTTTCCTACTAACTTATTTTTTCGCTTAGTTACAACAACTGTTATTGATTTTGTTTTTTAGAACAAAACGTGCAAGATGCTGTTGAGTTGTTGCGTGAATTGGCTGAAAATGTTGACAGAAAGTTAAGAAACCTCCCCGAAACATCATCCTCGCTTGATAGTCAGCAACACGGTGCTGGGGTTTTACAATCCCCTCAGGGATCTGGTCGCATAGAATTCACCCTTGAGCCCGTAGTAGAACGTCAGTCGAAAAGAATGGGAGTTCACGAACGCGTCTTTGAAACTAGAGTCCAGCAGATTGGGCCAATATTACAAGGGCAGAATTTAACGCATGCACTGATCCACGGATTACGCAGGGCATTGGAACGCTTACTCGATAATCCTGATATTGATGATCGCGACCGTATTTTTTTTCGTTTAAGTTCCAATCGACTCGATAACAATTTTCACAGCGCGCGATTTCAAGCAGGAGAATGGCGAAATGATGTTAGGCGGGTCGACGAATTCATGAATGTAATGAGTCGAATGCTAAACTCCAATGAACAATTTGAACTAAACGATACCTTTCAATTAGAATTTGTTCACGTGCGCGCCAGTCCACAGGGTGGGGGACATGGTAGAGATTATAAGCCGGGTCACCAAGCCTCAACCAAGTTTCGATTGAAAAAAAAATGTATCGTAAAGATCCCAAGGAATGAACAGAATTTGTGTTGTGCTCGCGCCATCGTCACAGCAAAAGCTCACGTGGACAACCATCCTAAATGGCGAAGTTTCCAACGAGGTTTTACCATTCAGAGCGATGAAGCGATCGCTTTACATACAGAAGCCCACGTGGAACCCGGCCTCTGTGGAATGGACGAACTAACTCGGTTTTCCCTCGCCCCCTCCCTATTTTTAAAATATCGAGTCATCATGGTAGATGTAGATCGCGCGTACGCGTGTTTTGCGTTTGGCGAAGGCGAAAAACAATTGGCGATCCTACATGAAAACGGTCATTACGATACTCTCACGTCATTGCCAGGGTTTTTCAGTACTAGTTATTTCTGCGGGCGGTGTTTACACCCCTATAATAATTTGGGGCGGCATGCATGCCCTAATGGACCGGAATTCACTGCCCTGTCAAGAATCATGCTCTGATTACCATGAGGCATACAAGACGAAACGGTTGGCTTCCCACATTTTCAATAGCTGTCGCCGTGTCTTCTATGGACCCTCCTGTCTGGAACTCCATAGTAGCAAAGCACAAGATGGGAAACCTAGCGGTCCTCAAAAACCATCCGTCTGTCAAGCGCGACGGAAATGCGCCCATTGTCGAAGACTCCTCGTGGGAAGCAAATTACAAGGTGATCATTGCTGTGGTTGGGGTGAATGTCCCTCGTGTCGCGAGCAAGTAGACCTTAACACGCATCGATGCTTCATTCAGAAGGCAAAGGACCCTGATGAGATCCGGGAAGAGAAACGAGCTGTGCAACTGGCCAAGCGGAAAAAACGGCGGCGTCAGCAAGGAGGAGACGCCTCAAAGGGGCTACAAACCCTTCGATCCAATACGGAGACCGAAAACCAGGAACAACCAGACGAATATAAGGAACCCCTTTTAGTGTTTTTTGACATAGAGGCAATGCAAAACACCGGGAAACATATCGCCAATTTGGTCGTAGGAATGACCTCTGAAAATAGCGACCCCAAAATCTTTCGCGGACCCCAATGCGTTGATCATTTTTTAGAGTGGTTAGAAGTCTTGACAGAAGAGGAAACGCGCGAAATCACCGTTTTGGCCCATAATTTTAAAGGGTACGATTCTTATTTTATCGTCGACGCATTGCACCGTCGCAAACAAGCATTAAAGCAGGTTCGCAATGGCGGTAAAGTACTGGAACTGACTTATCTGGGAGGCTACATTCGCTTCATCGATTCTATGTCGTTTATCCCTGGACCTCTCTGTTCTTTTACAAAAACATTTGGACTCGACCCCGATCAGTTTAAAAAAGGTTACTTTCCTCATTTATTTAATACCTACTCCAATATGGAGAACGATTACCGCGGTGAACTGCCTCCCAAGAAAGATTACATGCCCGAGGGAATGAGCAAAGAAGGGAAAGAAAAGTTTGAGAAGTGGTATGAAGAGCAGAAATCAAAGGGGGTTCAATTTCATCTGCGCCAAGAGCTCGAAGATTATTGCATCGATGACGTCCGGTTATTGCGCGAAGGCTGCCTCACGTTTCAGCGCGATTTCCGCAAGCGCACCCGATTTTGCCCCTTTGAACAAATCACTATCGCCTCGGCTTGCAATCGAGACTTGCGGCTCAATCGTATGCAAGAAAACACCATTGCCTCAGAACCTCTCTACGGTTGGCGTTTAGATGTCAATCATTCCAAAGCTGCTATGGAATGGTTAACGTTTGAGGAACAGCAATTGCGCCGCGACGCCTGGCTTGCATGTAGCGTTGACGAACGAAATCAGTTGGAAGAAATTTTCTTGGAAACAGGCGATGATAGCTCCGACCCGCGGTTCCGTCAGCGAATACAACATGCTAGGAATCAAGGCGAATATCGCATTCCAGACACCCGGTGGACAGTCGATGGCTATGATGTTGAGACCAACACGGTTTACGAGTTTCTAGGCTGTTTTTGGCATGGTTGCCCGAAGCGTTTTCCTCAGCGCTCGGAAACCTACCGACGACTGAACGACCGCTCCATGGCCGACGTTCATCAAGAAACCGTGCTACGATTACAAAGTCTCTCCCATCAAGGCTATTCTGTAAAAACCATCTGGGAGTGCGAATGGCAGAAATGTAAGAACCATGATCCGGAAACAGCTGAGATTGTAGCAGGGTACGATTTAGAAGAACCGCTTTCACCTCGCTACGCTTTTTTTGGTGGCCGCACAAATGCTGTTCGTCTTCATTACGAAGTCAACGAACATACCGCTGAACAAATCAAATATTATGATTATACAAGTCTCTACCCTTGGACCAATAAGACCCAGAAGTATCCGGTGGGACATCCTGAAATGATTTACGCCCCGCCACGAGAGAAACCAATTTCCGATTATTTTGGCCTCGTAAAATGTACAGTAGTACCACCGTATCGCCTTTTCCACCCTGTATTACCATACAGAACTCATAACAAACTCACGTTTCCTCTGTGTCGTACCTGCGTCGAAGAAAACATCGACCATCCTCTCCACGGGAAAGTCTCTTGGTGTGGCCATAACGAACAGGAGAGAGCATTGACCGGTACGTGGTGTACACCAGAACTAGAAAAAGCGGAACAGATGGGTTACGTGATCCAAACCATTCATGAAGTGTGGCATTTCCGAGAAACGCAAGTAGGCCTGTTCGAAGATTATGTGAACACTTGGCTCAAATTGAAAACGGAAGCTTCAGGCTGGCCCGCATGGTGCGACACAGAGGAAAAGAAACAACTCTACATAACTCAGTTTCAAGAGAAAGAAGGTATTTTCTTAGAATATGAGAAGATTGCCGTCAATCCTGGTCAGCGGGCTTTGGCCAAACTGATGTTAAACTCCATGTGGGGAAAATTTGGGCAGCAAGTGAACAAATTGCAAGTGAAAGAATTCATTGAACCTCAAGCCTTTTGTACTTTCATGGACAGTGATCAACATAATGTTCGTTTTGTCAGCTGTATCGATGAACAACGAGTGGAAGCCCATCATCGCGAGGAAGCGTTATGTGAAAATATCTGCCCCAATCTGAATATCTTCGTGACCTGTTTCACTACCTGTTGGGCACGCTTGCGTCTCTATGAAGCTCTAGAACTGTTGAACGAACGGGTGTTGTATTTTGATACAGACAGTGTGATTTTCGTGCAATCCCCGGGAGAAATGAAACCAGTGCTCGGCGATTATTTGGGCGATTTTACGGATGAATTAACCAACGGAGATTTCATCACAGAGTTTTGCTCGGGGGGGCCGAAGAATTATGGATATCGTACGAAGAAAGACAAGTATTGTTGCAAAGTACGAGGATTTTCATTGACCATCGAAGGGATGGCACAACTCAATTATCAAGTGTTGCGTGAAAACACCTTGAATGAAATGCAAAAGCCTTTAGATTAACCGCGAAAAACCACCACACACAAAATCGTCCGCGTCTCGAAAGAATATCAACAAGGGAACAAAGAAGCCCACAAAGAATACAAATTGGTGTTCAATAAACACGTTCTGGACCCACGAACAGCGATCACTTATCCATATGGATATCGAGGACTGGATTCTGAAGATGAAGATCTTATTGCCACAATGGTCGAACTAATGGATGAAGATGATGAATAAAAACGCTCTAATTATGTAGGCTCTTTAGGAATTCAAAAGCAACATTTCAAAGGCGCTTACAGTTTTTTTTTTAAAAAAATGATTTTCATTGAAAAAATTGCTATCACAAGGCTCTCTTAATTTGTTTCACTGGAAAAAAAAAAAAATTGTCCACCCAGTTGGATTTGAACCAACAACCTTCGGATTTACAGCCCAACGCTCTAACCGATTGAGCTATGGGCGGCAACTTAGCGAGTGACAGCACACGTTCCTTGGTGTAAATAAGGCTATCTTTCATCATGATTTTTAAATGAGCATAGGCTATAAGAGATTCACTCAATCACAGGTTTCACTTTTTCAAGTTTTTTTATTGAAAAAAAAACAAAGGGACCGACTAGTCACTAGGACCGTCGACACGTTCCCGCTTGTACATAAGAGTATCATGAACAAACAACATTACAGTTTTTTTTTTTCACAATTTGAGTTTGCGCTTAGCTTGCATGATCCGTTTAACAATAGCTTCCGTCCAAGTTTTCTTGCCCGGCAAACGGCTGATGGCGGCAATCATCTTGTCATCGGCTTTCCATTTGTCACGCAAATTCTTAGCTCTGGCGTACTCAATATCGTGCTGCTTGGCAATCTTATCCAATCGATTGATACCTGGATCCCCGCGCGTTAACCGTTTCTTCAAATGTGTTCCAGGCCCCATGTATTGATATCCCGGCCAATGAAATTCAATCCCAGTCTTCCCCAACCATTTTTGAATGTCTAATCCTTCTCCACGTTGTGGGCGTTTGCGCCGAAGCGATCTGCGTGCTGGGGCTTTTCGTTTTTTAGTAGTCCTTCCCATCAAGTTTGCGTCGGGTTCGACGTCCCTGGTCAAATGCTTCCCACCGTGGTAAAGATTTCAAACGTTCTACTTCCGTAGCCGCTTTCTTACGCTGTTGGCGTTTGAGTTTATTTACAATAATCTAAGCTTTTTCTTTGGATGTACTCCCTGGGGATGATCCCAAAACTTCAGCAAAGGGGAGGGGAGCTTCTCTTTGTTCCTCCAAGGACAAGGACGGTACTTGTAAACGCACGCGTTTGGGTTTGGGCGGTAAGGCGGGACGATGTGGTGTCTCCGCGGCGTTATCTGGCGTTATGGTAGCACCTTTCTTGCGATGCGCTTTTTTAAGCAAACTCCGCACCAGTGTGGCTGTGGGTCCTTCAACCATAGCATCTGTTTTGTCATCTTCTTCTTCTCCTTCAGGCAGTGGGGCTGCTACTGGAGGCCCCCCTCGAATCTTTTTGATTAATCGATTTAATGGACGCGACACTTGTTTGACACGAGCTTCTTTCAAACCGCTTGGCATGTTAGAGTCCAACAATAAGTGTTTTTCAGCTGCCAAACGAGCCGCTTTAGTCAATCGCATGTTCTCGGTCAAACGCCCTTTGTATTCATCGGTCAATCGCGACATTTCGTCCGCAGGAACCATGACATACTCTCGAAAAGTACTCATCGTTTTTGGGGTGGCGAAATGAATAACTGTTTACACTCTAAGCACGAGACTTCAAACGTTCCTCCGTCGTTGAGTGTGTCCCAATAATGTCTACAGGCTTCGCACATCAAATTATATCTCAACACGCTTAGGTCGCGCTCCAAGGTCTGTACCTTTTTACTAGAGAGCTCTCTTTCGTCCTGTAACGTTTGTATTTTAAGTTGCAACCCCACAGCTAGTAGTTTCCACCGCCTTGCTTCTTGATACGCTTCAATGAGATTGTGCAATGCTGCAAAACAATTCCTCGTTCAGTGCTTGACGAAAGTCATTAGCTCTCTGTCGTATCCACGCGCGACAACGGTTTATCAAAGATCTCACATTTAGAGCTTCAAAGAAGGTGGGGCGGAATACAAACTCGATCATGATGAACAACGGTGAACACAGCAACCATCTAAAGCATTGTTCAGTCCCCGCCAAAAGCCAGCGCCTTTCTGATTCATCAAGTCGCGTCGCCTTTTTAAGGAAGTTTTGCAGTGAGCCAGGGTTCGCAAAGTCTGTTTTTGAGGACGCCATGCGCGTACCGTGGTTGGCGATAAGGGTACTCTCCCTTTCAAAGAATTCAAAATGACTTCGCTGACAGCATTGATTTGATCAGCGTTGGCGTGACGTAAAAGATCTTGACGCTGTAAATGACGCGCTTCTTTAGCTAGCTGTCGTAGGAATGTAAATTGTCTACGTAAACGGGGAGGTACAAACACGTGCAGGTACCCTTGCGAAGGTAAGAGGTTCGTCCACAGACGGCGGTCATCTGAAGTGGCTGGGTGTAAGTCAAACATTAAATAGCCAAAGGGGTGTTCTGTAGCATGATGAAATATCTGCATAACACCTTTGACCTCGGTCGGAAATGCCTGATACACCAAAGCTCGTAGCCCCGTGCAATCCCGAGGATTCTTGAAACAAACTATGTAATGCGCATTGCGCGACACGGTCTTTGTGTAAGGGCCCGGTGGAAACAGATCTTGACACAAATACAATACGGTAATGTTTCGATGGTGGGAATGTTTTGTGAATAGGTCCAACACACGCTTGTCTCTTCCTCCTTCATCCATCAAATCATCCAACACTAACACCCCGCCACCTTGCGGTGCAAACCAATTCCTCTAAACTAGGAATGCCTTCGTGAAAATGTATTGCATCCTCCTTTTGCATCTTTTTAAATGTAGGTTGCCATGCTCCGTAACAATAGTGTTTGGTTCGAGGTGGTGGGTCCATGAAATGAGAAGCATGTTTCAATAATTCCCGCGTGAAGGTGGTCTTACCACAGCCCGAAGGACCGGTCACTAAAAGACTGCAGGGGGTTCGGAAAAAAAGCCTTCTCTCTCCGGTCATGGCTGAGTTATAGCCTTATCTGATCCTCTTCCCCAGGTTTCACCGTCTTTTATTCAAATCTTTTTTGATCCTGTATCCTGCCGCGGCACTTACACCCCCTAAGGCGGCTGCTTTACCAACGGTGGTCAATGCAGGAAGGGCTAACGCGAGTAAAGGAAAAATACCTCCCTTCTGGGGTTTGGTTCGCCGCCTCTTTCGAGTCACCCGTGTTTTATGGCGAGGAGCACGTTTTCCACGTGTTCGTGTTGCAGGCATGATGTCAAATGATATAGTTCTATAAAGTGGGGTCTTTTAAAAAGAACAATGACCACGAGACGGTTTTATTTTATTTTTTTTTTTTAATTGGAAACTTTTATTTCAATGATACATAGCTTCGCGCCTAGAACAACACGCCTGACTATTTTCTACACCGTCCACGATATCTGTTTGAAGTGATGGGGGTAACTGTACTAGGATGCGATGGCCTGCTTGGTGATCGTTGGCTACTAAATCATGTAAAGAAAAATCAGCCATGAATTCATGCATGCTCTTGCCTCGACACCGTGCTTGTAGAAATAATAAAGCGTAATGCCCGCAAGCGCGGCTGTTCAAACTTTGTAAGCTTCGCTCGTTGCGGTGGATGACGGGAAAATAGCGCCATATCCATTCCAAGACATGAGGTACTCCGTACGTATCCATAGGAAGGCCATAGCTGTCGAGGATCTCGCAGGTATCTCCCGAAGTCCATAAACCCAACCTATGACGTCCAGGTTCTCCTTTAGGGTCTGTGTTGACAATCATAGCCCTATGCATTTGTCTCCCAGCGGTTTGACGGAGTGGTGGTAATTGATCTTCAGGGTATACACCCCAAAACACGCACCTCAATACAGGGTCGCGTTTTGTCAATGCTGTTAACTGTCGGTCGCTCAAGGGTACTAGTTCCAGCGATGCTTGTTGTAGCAGTGATTGATGATACTGTTACACAAGTAATGCAAGTGGTTGTATTTAATACAGAAAGGTATGAATTTTAAACGTCGTAATTCACCACGCCCGTGCCACTGATATCCATCACGCTTTCAAATTCGCCCCAGACCACCACCGTCAGATTTTGACCAGGATTAGCCCCAAAATTGATCTCCAGGGTGACATCGCCTTGTTGTTGCGGATTTCGCAAGGGGCTATCTGCATCTCCTCCTGCGACATTATTAAACAGGTACAGCGTGCAATTCTTGGTGTGGCCCCAATCCCCCGGTTTCAGCATACTTTCTTGGTGTTTACCCAGAGCACCGCTGGCTTGCAGGAAGCGATGGTACCCCCACAAATCTTTCTTGTTATCATTCTGATTCAGTTCCAAGGTTTCGTAGGGATATTCCTCACCGCGTATGATTTGACGAATGCGGGTCACCCCAAACTTTTGGAAGGAAACGGGTAATGATCTAAATTCCCGTTGTAGGCGCGACTGTCCAATAATCCTACCATAACACGGTCGGGTACGCGGCCTTGAAACAGATCTGTTTTCTTAAACATGGTACTATCCCCATCAAACGTGAATGTCCGGACATCCATATAGACGGTAGGATAACGACCCCACATGCCTTTGTTATGTCTTCGTTTAGTCAGTGCAGTGTAAGTGGTAGGGTTTAAGGTCAGCCTACAGAGATAAAATTTGGCTTGGATATCATTCGGACCCAGGGTTGGGTACTTTTTGCCCGCCATCCTTGTACCAAAGCAAAAGAACTCGGGACTGTTAAAGGTGATACGCAGCTTGATTTCAATACCAGGAACTAACACGGTTCCTGTATGAAAAGCTTCCAAATGCGGTTTCATGATCAGCCGCACCCATCCGTTCCCCAAAAACTTGGAAGTTAACACTTTCAAGGGATTCGTCTCTCCAGTAGCAAACATACCAGCGTTAACAGGGCGGTCATCATTCACAGCATTGGTGGCTTGCAGGGAAGCATTCACATTCAAATAATTCACCCATCCTTGTGGGGCCAGCAATTTTTAACATTCAATTGGCGTGTAATTCAGCAAGGTTTCACCAAAGGCTCGGTAGGCATACATGCCCGTCTGTTTAGTCATTAACGTACCATTCAACCGCATGTCAAATTGTTGGATCATGGTGTGCGCCACATTATTTACCAGGTAAACGTACTTGGTGTAATCGTCTCCCGATTGATTTGCTTCAGCTGCCGTGACTTGCCCGTCCGCATACAAACCATCATTGTTCGCACCGGTAGGTAGTCTCATGTCAAAGGTTAAATAACTTTGATTCAAATCGACAAAATCTTCCAATTCGGAAATGGTGAATTCCAAGGGGGTAATACTGCTATTGTTGAGCGGGGAGTAACCCACCCATCGAGATCCTTGAATAGCCACATCTTGCGCTGGTAAAGCCCAGAAATTCAACGACTTGCTCATGACGAAGGTCAACGTCGTTTGTGGATTGTTCGTCGACGTTGCCTGGGTTTTATCTCTTTCGTCCACCGACGGAACAGCTCGTAGTCCATGGTTGTTGGTGGTGGTGACACGTGATTGGAAATCCAGCCACCACGCTGCCCCCACCACCGCAATCGCCGTTCGCGTCTAGGAATGGATCGGACTACTAATCGCGGCATGATGGAGTCCGTGTTGGTGGTCTAGTAAGTCTGAGATCATTTGGAAGGGGGAACGGCTTGATATATTGGCCCATTGACGGTGTGGGGAAGGCCGCTGATTTAACCATAGCAAGAACACAATCACGCGCCCTACATTGATGGGCGACAAACTGACCCATAGGTCTTGTGGGACAATACCCTCTGATGGCCATTGCTCGATAGTGTCTAAGAGCTCTGTAGGGCAACAAGCACGCAAGGAGCTCACCTCGCGGCTCCATCGCCAACAGTGCCAAGTATCGCACAACAACACACACAGAGACCACATTGTATCATTTGAAACGAACAAGCTTTATTCAAACCATTTTATACAAGAGGAAATGACAACGACACTGTCTTGGTCTGAAACGGATTCTCCTAATATGTCATTATGCTCCAGCATGCGTTCAGTCAACTTTCTAAGCTTCTGTTCGGCTTTTCGTTCATCTTTTAACATCTCTTTCAGTTTGGCTAGTGCTAGGCGAGCAATGAGTTTGCTGTGTTCCTCTTCTTTCGTTCCTTCTTCTTGCAGGTTCATTGATCGCTCACATTCATCCGTTAACTTTCGAGGTGTGTTGCATTTCCGTTTTGGAGCAGGGGTGCGTGGCTTTTGGGGCACTGAGATCTTCCGTTTCAAATTTTGGGGGTCTCCATTCACTTCGGCCGCGGGATCTTTCCTTGCTTGCTTGACTTCACCGATACTTATCTTTGGCAGAATCATCACTTTTCTGACCGGTTCTCGGACGGTCTTCTGCATCGTTTCTTTCCTCTCTGCATTCAACGGTTTTAATAGGTCCGTGTGGTTTAATGGTGCGCCGTGAGGTTCTTGTTTCTCTGCACAGAGGTCTGTGTGAGAGGTTTCTTTGTGAATAGACATGATGGAAGGTACTTTTAGATGGAGGTGTTTGTGCTCTGCACATGAAATGGTGTATGACTGTCAGGGAATGAAGTTGTCCAAATCCTTTCTTGCTTTTTGATTGGTCCACATCACACACCCAAAACATCCCGCACATGATTGGTTGTTTGACGGACCTTTGATTTGATGTTATTCCTAGCTCGTTTAGCTGTTTTTTGCATCGTAGATCTTACCGATTGACTGGCTTTTCTTTTCAACCCGCTGACTCCTGCTCGCAAAACCGTGCCTGCTGCCGCATCAAGCGCTTTACCTTGTGCCAAACTCTGCAACCCTTCTGCTACAGCAGGAGCCCCTATCTCCAATAGAGTTTTCCATAATCCATCTCCCACTTGCGGGGGTGTGTATCGAGTCAGACTTCCTCCTCGCATGTTAACCGTTTCGTACTAAAGGTGATTCCTTCACGGCTGCTCTATTTATCTTGGATGAAATGCAGGGTAACCAAGGTACGGTTAGATTTGTTGTTAGGAAATGCAACCAAGGACCCGTTTGTTTCAGCTACGTCCACTTGCAATGTTTCGTAGGTGTTTTGGCGCACTGGATGAAATTGTTTGTGTTTGGGTTCGAAATACATCACACCTCTTCCTCGTCTCTCGTACCAGACTTCGCGCAATAAATCCGTCTTCATTCCTCCCACAATCGTGCTCTGCGCTACATTACAGTACACATGCAAGGTGCGAGAAGGCTCCCCAACCACCATTCGAAAGGCATGGTTCAGGTTGGTGAAACGCCAATTACAACTCATGCTTAATCGAAGGCAGTGTTTTTCTATTGCCCAGAACACACCATTTCCATCTTTATCCAGCAAATCTCGGTACTTCTCAGAAGTTGTCAGATCAGGCACTTTGTCATCTATATACTCTCGAGACAGGTTATGGCCCAACTCCCCTGTTTCTGTCAGCCATCCCATCTTGATAGCCAAGGTACCAAATTTCTGGAGTGTTGTCTACACCACCGAGTTTGATCTTTGTATTGTCAATCAGCAAGTCTTGCTCGTTTCCTCGCTGTATCCACCGAAAGGTTATGTAGATACGTTTTCCCGTGTCGTCCACAAAATGACTCCCTTGAAAGTTATCCCTTAGGCGCATTTGGGTGAGAAAATCAATACAGGTTTTCATGAAACTTTCTCCATCCACCACCCACTTGAATTGATCGATATTCATCATGTTAACTTGCCCCTCTGATCTAACCCCAGATCTCATCAGTGTTGTGTAAAACAGAAAATCGTATTTTGGTACCAAATGGTAGAGGTTGACACGAGTGTCAGGCACGGACATACTGCTCAAGGCAACTCGCCAACCCTGCCCCGGCAATGTTAGTCGCTGGGGCAACCGGACCTTAAAACTGGATGGTGAGTTATCTGGAAATTCAGGTGACGGATCACTCGGTAAGGTCACGTAGAAATCACCCATAGTTCTGTCACCCTTTCCACTTGCGAATGGTCTTTGCATCGATCCAACTGTCGTATTTATCAGACCATCCTTGCCAACGCACTTTGACCTGATTTCCTTTGCGTTGTAAAACCTTTTCTATGCGAGACAGTCCGTCATCTGGTACGGTAACTGGTTGCAAATCTTGTCTGTAAAATGTACCTTCCACTGGAGTCCCATCCCATTCTTGTACTTTGTAGGTGGGTACTATCCCTGGAACGACTCGCCGGATCACAAAAACCTCTTCTGTCCACCACGGCAAATACCCTTTTTCAAATGGTCGATGTTTCTTGTTCAAACGCACCCGTGTCCCTTTTACCAAAAGCGTCTGCTTGTTCTTTTTCTTAGCTAGCAATCGTTTATCGTATAGACGGTGCCATACTTGGGCCTCGTTGACGCCCGTTACGTCTTTTGGAGCTATGCCGATGCTCCGATGAACGGTAGCGTTGTATCCCTGCACGATACTCTGTAAGACCTGTAAGTATGCCCGCGTGTTCTTGGCTGTCAAGTACCGGTACAGTTTCTCTTTCAAGGTGCGATTGAACCGTTCCGCTAGGGCTGCTTTAGCGTCCCCATGCGTGCTAAAATGATGAATACCGTTCGTTTTCATCAAAGTCTGGAACGTCCGATTGTAAAATTCTTTGCCTGCATCTGTCTGCAATTTTTGCGGTGTGCGCCCGGATCGTGTCAAGATGGTTTGCATGGCCTGTGTGACCGCTACCCCTGTCTTGTTCTTCAAGGGTTCGACCCAAGCATATTTGGACAACACATCTACTACCGTTAAGGCGTATCGGTTCCCTTTGTTCCAACGTGCTAACCCTTGCAATTCAATCAAATCGGCAACCCATTGTTCATCGATGTTAAACACTAAGGTGGGTAATGTAGGGAAACGTTTTCGGCGGGGACGGTGTAACGTGTAGCTTAAGACCCCTTGCAGTAGGTTTTGGGCCTCGCGTCTTTTTAACCCATGTGCTTTGGCAAAAGCTTGGACCCCGCCCAAACTACCAGGCTCTCCGGGGAACTCGTACGTTAAGGGTGACGGTTTCATGACACTAACAACTTCACAGTTTTACATCAACATTTTATTTATCTTGTAAAATGTAACGCACAGTCTTGCATCCCCCAAAATTACAATTGCACGGTTTCCAGCAAAGAATCTCTTCGGGCGTGCCTTCCACATAGGCTTCGTTTTTCTCTTCCATGCACAGTTCACGCAACAGCAAGTCTAACACATCACTCAACCGCGAGTGCCACAGGATCACTTCACGACATTTGGCCTCGTACAATGCTTGGTAACTCTGATTTAAACGTTTCAGACCGTTCAGTTCTCGTCTCATTTCCAAAACGCGATTATCTATCTCCTTTATATCCTCCTCTCCTTCTTCCTGTATGCGTTTTTGCGCCATTTCCTCCTCTTCCTTGATGGTAGCCCATCGTATGGTATGTTTGATGATAGACTTTTCGAGATGGAGGCGACGCTTATCCAGGTTCCGCACTGTTTGGTGTTGACCTTGCATATCATTGTCTTTCATACAATCATCCACAGACTTCAATTCCTTGACTTTTTCTCTCAATGCGTGTTCAACGTCAAAGGCTTGACGATGCCTTATTTGTCTTGTCCTACGGGCCTCCTCTAAACTCAATGCGTCATTCATGGTCTGCTTCTATCTCTGTCACTGTAAACTATCGTTTTTGTGAAACGGTGAGTTCTTTTTACACAGTGATCTGGACATTGATTGGTTGAGTGAGACCATCCAATGACACGCTTCGAGCAATCAATCTTTCTTTCATCTTCTCAATGCTGTATTTCTCCGTTAACTGTCTTTGCACCCATCGATCATTAAAGGGTATCATATGGTGTTGTTCTACAGGGGGAAACATTATCATACACTCTTCATGCCACGGTTTTAAAATATCATTTTTGTTCACCGATAAGATGGTTGCTTTTAGACACGCATCAGATTCTTCTGCTCCATTAATCTTTGAATAACGCTCCCTAACATGATTTTCATAGCTTTTCCAGAACGCTTCGAGTATGTCCTTTCGCATTGGAAGGCGACATTTCTTTCTTTGGAGATGGCGCTCGTGTAACTGCTGCTTTTGAACTCGAACCCTTCTTTGAAACTCTGAGCAACGCGATGTAACTTCGTCTTCATCCACCAGGTTTGTGTTAGGAATTCTTTCAAGACAGTCCCGTGTCTTTTTTCTCTTTTTAAAAAGAGCTCTTGAAACCTCACTGTAGAAATGAACGTTTCTCATCCTCAGGAAATATGAAAAAACAGTGAGCAAGAAGGACGCTTTTCAAACATTGTGTCCCTCAATGTATGATGGACCGATGACATCATTAGGAACCAATCTTAGGAAGGTATATTTTGCTTTTCATTGGAACTCTATTTTCCCCAACGATTCGAAAACATGTTCTGTAAACTGCGCCACGGGTCTGTATGAGCTTCCATGTTTCGCGTACCGATGATGGCGCATGTCTTACCCATCAATGACGTAATAGGTTCGAGGCAGGCTTCAAACCTGTCCTCAACACGATCATACTCGAACCAGCGATTATGCGTCATCGAGTACAGATACAAGGGTTTATGCATCAGGCGTGCCATCTCTACGCCCCACCCCGTCCCACCATCCACACACTCTAATCCTTGACTATTTTGTGCAAATTTCCCAAAAGCGTACACAGTATCAGCTTTCTTTATAATCCAATAATTGCGCCGCAATAACCCGTTGACTTACAAGAGGAAGAATGATATGTACGCTGTAACCGTTTATTGGCAGCTCGACAGGCAAGATCCGCTTCCGGGGAGTTACACCAGATCATGTTTATGCGCGGTACATCAAGAGATAAATCCCCCGGATGTGAGGCTGCTGAGGCCTGAACAAGTTTGGGATCATGTCCGCCACAGAGACGCAAGCCTTTCTCATTCACTCGGGTGATAGGGTGATTGTAAGGGAGAATGCACATAACACGCACCGTATGGCCCAGGCATCGGTGCCTCCAGTGATCACTGTGATCTCGCTCGGTTTCGACATTCGTTCACTCTCACTCACAACGACAACTACATCAATCATATGGTTGTATTCTCTTTTTATTGTAACATTGAACCAATTAAAAACTATTTTACAATATTGAACACAGTTCATGCGGTCTTTGAAAAACATCCATCAGATAGGCGTTGGGCCATGCGAGAGGCCATTTGAAAGGCGGATGGCGCTTGGTATGTGTTCTCGAACGATCTTCCCTTCTGCTTGTATGGGTGATGTCGAAATGGTACTACGTTCTGTTTCTTCTTTGGTTGGTAAGCCACCAGGCGTGGTTTAAAGTTTGGGTATCGAGGATGTTGCGGTGGTGGATTCAGTTTCTCTAAGGTGAAGACTAGAATCTTATGGTTCCAGGGAGTGTTCAGCCATTGAAAGTAGGGGCATGTGCGGCTCCGACAGCTGAAATACATGCGGCCAGGGTTCTTCTCAGATTTGCTCTGTTTTAGAGTGGAAGGTTTATCGCAATAACATAGCATCTTTGGCCATTCGGAATGCATTTTGTCGATGTTAATCACAAGCTGAGGGTGCCGTTGTTTCTCCACGGCTTGTACGTACTGGTTTAATTCTTGTTGGCTTGCAATGAAGGCACAGGGGTACTCTGGACATTTCACGTAATTAAAACCGTTGTCTGATGTTCGGTACTCCAACAAACAACTATGAAAAGGGCATGTCGTATCAACTTCCATTGGCACGTCATCAGGGATCTGCCCCATGAGTTCTTCAATAGTGGTGGGCTCGTTGGGCTCCCATCCTTCCCCTTCTTGGTAGGTCTGCTCCACGACTTGCACAGCGGGTGTGGCTGGGGGTGGAAATTCCTTTATCTCCTCCATGGTCATAGCGTTGTTTCCTCCGCATGTTTGTGTGACTTCTGGCTTCTTGTTGGTAGGTGGTTTGGATGGCCGAGTGGGTTTTCGAATTGGAACGATTTGTTCTTTCTTCTCAGACATGATATAGTCTCATGAAAAAAAGTAAGCTACAGCGACGCTTTTATAACAGCGAAACGTTTGTCCCTCAAGGTATGATGGGGTAGTGACATCATTAGAAACCAATCATAAATGACCTCTTTGCCTTTTGATTGGCTCTCGATGAGGTAATGGTTGTTTCTGATTGGTTTCCGATGAGGTCATCTGGTGTACTTGTGATTGCTTTTGCTGCGATCTCTTATTCATAGTTCAACTCCTGAGCAGGCAAGAGCTCTCTCTCCAAACAAGGCTAGTCACATACCGATAAAAATGATATGCACACACAGTACTATTTTATGCGCACCTTACGAAACATTATTTAGGGTTACGCGCGTGTTTTTGTTTCACGCGTTAGGGTTATGCTAGGGTTACAACCGTTATTGCGTCATGCCCCAACTTGCCCCTAATTTATGCACGCCCCCTTCTTTCACGTGTTAGGGTTAAAACCGACACATTGCGTCATGCCCCAACATGCCCCTAATTTATGCACGCCCCCTTCTTTTGTCTTTTGATTGATGACGTCATTTGATGACTACCTGTCAAATCCGGTCTGAATGAGCCCATACAACTACTGGTGGTACTCGAAGAGGAGGCTGCTTAACTGGCTTGCAATCACCCGTGTCAATTGCATGTTCTAAGAGACCAGACGTCCCTAAATCAGAACTGTCCTTCGAAAAGATAGCCTCATATTCCGTCACCATTCCAGAGACAAAAACTGCTCCGTTTGGTCGTTGTCCCTTTCAGGTTACGTTGCAACTCTGACCTCCGCTTTTCATCCTGTTTTAGCTGCTCCCCTTTAAGCCCTGGTCTATCGATAACAGAACAAGATGGGCGAGAGGCTCCTGCTGAATCCGGATCTGGTTCCATTGGAACAACACGGCCAACCCCTCTACTAACAGGATGATATTCAGCAAAAGGAAGATCTGCCCTCAGTCTGATTGGCCTACCCGAAAAGTTAGCAAGTCGACCTAGAGTCAATCCATTCCTGGGGATAACTAACGAACCAACTATAGTGATTTCCGATTTGTCTCTCCGTTCTCTTGACTCCTCTAAAAATCCCAGAAGTACCAGCATTATGTTCAAATCCGTTCGCCAATTTGGCCTCTATTTCTTCCTCAGTTCCAGGTTCCACTTGAATATCATCACACAGAAAAATTCGACAAACACTGGGTGTGACCTTGCCGTACCTGATTAAAAGTTCAGTGTTTCCTAATACAAAGGTTCCTGAATCATAGTGAATTTGACATTGAAAGTGCTCGAAAAAATCAGAGCCAAGTATGCAGTCATGGGATAGACCCCGTGCAATCATTACTGGCCAAAAACAATCAATGTTTCCAAGACGAAATCTAACATTTGTTTCACCCAGAACTGTTAATTCATTTCCATTTGCTGTAGTCAAGGTCCCGGTGACGGGCTCGATTTTAGTAACAAGCCCACTTTTCTTCCATGTTCCCTCATTCAAAACACTAACAGCTGTACCAGTGTCTAGTAATAGGCAAGTCACAGTATGATTTACAATACCTGTAACATAGATACCGGAGTCCGATGTTGCTGACAACACCCTGTTATTTACACATGCTGGGTTGTTTACCTCATTGGCGACCACTGATTCTTGGGCCACTACTCCAGGTCTCACGGGGACTGCCTGGCCCATGGCAGGCCCCGAGCTCTGTTTCCCCCTTCTTTGTGTGGACAATTTCGAGCGAAATGGCCAGGTTTGTGGCAAGCAAAACATATCACCTAATCCGGCGCCGCGAGGTCGAAGTTGTTTCAGCTTTTCGTTCCAGCTCACGAATCCCTTGTGCTCATGAATCTCAGATGAAACTTTCTCACTCCCCGCTGAACCACTCACCGCATTCACAGACTTTTTCTTCTCAGCCGACGGCACTGCCTGACAAGCTTTACGGACACTTTCTAATCCACGAAAAACACGAACAGCCTGCACAAGTGACTCCGGTTGACTCATAAATACTTTTTCCCGCAAATCATCACTGAGTGTCACTCCTTGAAGAAACTGATCTCTAGCCAGCTCCACCTTAAACTAATAAACTGTCTCTGGGTAGGCATTTTCTACCAATTCCATCACATTATCAGCAAATCCTTCGAAATCCTCATTCGGCCTTTGACACCTGGCTCGCAACTGCAATTTATAATCTTCCCTTGTCTTGCCCGAATAAAATCTTTCGACCAGCTTCGACGTGAACTCTTCAAAGGTTAACGATTCTGAAAGCTTCAGAAGCTCAACTACTTTGTTGGCCGGTTGCTCAAGCAGGGTCAGCAAATACGCTCGACAATCTGATGGTTTGATATGTACCAGATTTGCATACTGAAGAAACTGGGACAGCCATGTTTTGAAATTTTGACCCGCGGAATAGACACGCGGTGCTCGTACATTCCTCTCGACACCTCCATACTCTGCGTCAAAGCCTGAGACAAGGTACTCACCAGCTGTTGAATTTCGGAGCTCTCTTCTGGCAATGCACTCTTCGGTAGTTTCTTCGGCACCTTCGGGCATTTTATGTCCATCGTCACTCATTTCTGCTCATTAAAATCGCACCGCTGCCACGGTCAATGTAATAAATGTCACACTAAAAAGGGTCCAGACGGTTGCTGAAGTAGTTTAAATCGCTTTAATCCAGTGGTCGCGAACACACAATTACTGACCACCGAGATCGACCAGTTCTACCAAAATTCAACGAATTCCTAAACTATATATCAAGCACGAAATGTCCCATTACATTTTCGTTTGACAAAAAAGACCGACTGTCAGCCTTTTTGTTTGAGTGTATAGTAGTGCATAATACATCAAGCCCTGTTGCTGGGAACAACCAAAAGTAAGTTGTGAAATTCACATGAAGAAATCTCGATCATCTCCCCACTCACGTGCATCCTGTCTGTCGTCTCGTTTTCTCTTGGTTTTACCACAGTTTGCAAGGTATTTTAGGGTCCTACATAGCTTATGAGCTCTGAACTGCCTTGATTTCTGTTGCTTAAGGTTGTCCGGAAAAGGTATTGCATTCAGTTTCCTGGCTAACAAGGTGATTTTCTAAAAAAACTGTTATCGCGTCAGTGGGTGAGTGAAGAACGCACATTGGGTTGTTGAATTGGCCGGAGGAGGGGATTGTTAATTCTTGGGTTTTACTCACGCGATCAACAGCCATGTTTTTCAACGAAAACAAAAGAAGACCTTAGCATAATAATAGCTTTCAATTCCCGGAGGATTGGATTGGGACACCAACATGGCCGCCATTTCATTGTTTGGGGACACCAACATGGCGGTCGTGACGTCATGTGAAATCCAAGAATAACAGTAAATTAACCAATGAGGTATAAAACTAAGGAAGGTTTTGCTTTCGATGGAGAGACGAAAAACAAAAAAAAACAAAAAAAAATTAAAACGGCAAGTTATTTTTCCTGTAACCTATGTCCCCACAGAATCAATAGACGCGCCTTATTCCATTAACTTGTTAACGTTTAGTTATAAAAACGAGCGATAAAAAATAGGAACGACTTTTCGACCGCTCATTTTGAAGTTAGAGTTCGTGAATAAAATTTCCGCATATATACAATTTCAGAAACAATGGAATGAAGGTAAAAGCTAAGTATTTACATACGAACATTAAAAAATAACAGAATGCGAAAATAAAGTGTAAAAAAGAGGTAAAAAGAATGAAAACTATTGGAAGTGTTAAGCAAACAGTTTTGCGTGTATTGTCGATTCGATTTCACACGGCTTTACAAACCGACACTTATATCAACGTGTCGAGGAGCATAAACGATCGGTAATCGGCAATCATGTGAGAGAACAACATGAAATCGAGCCATGTGAAATCGCCAAGAACTTTAGGGTCCTGAGAAAGTGCTCGAACAAGTTCGATTGTTTGATTTTTGAAATGTTTTTTATTCGGGACCTTAAGCCAAAAATACGCAAACAAAGTGATTCTATACGCGCAAAACTGTTTGCTTAACACTTCCAATAGTTTTCATTCTTTTTACCTCTTTTTTACACTTTATTTTCGCATTCTGTTATTTTTTAATGTTCGTATGTAAATACTTAGCTTTTACCTTCATTCCATTGTTTCTGAAATTGTATATATGCGGAAATTTTATTCACGAACTCTAACTTGAAAATGACCGTGGAGCTGTCGAAACGTCGTTCCTATTTTTTATCGCTCGTTTTTATAACTAAATGTTTTGTTAACGTTCTTGTTTTAATTTCTTGTCACTATGCTCTTACCAATAACGTTGCTCCACTTTGCCAAACAAAACTCTTCACGACCCACTATCCCTTATGTTTTTCCGGGCAACCGTTCGAAACGTTGGTTTTCCGATCTCCCTACTGTGGCCAATCTATTCATATCCGCTGAATTGATACGGAACCAAACTTCCGGTTAGCACCTCAGTTTCCGCTAAAACCATAAGAATTGGTCCTGTCAGAACCAAGTGTACTTTACAGCTAATTATGAAGCTATGGTACCTTGCAAACTTTCGTTACAGTGTGTCCCCGTGTATCCAGTATGACAGAGGCATTCGTATCCATTTTCTGTATTATTACAGCTGCCGTTATAGCAAGAATCACTCAGACAAGAGTCAATTGCTAGAATGAAACAACAAAATCATGATTCCTTTTGTTAATTAACAACAGTTCACCGAAGTATAGGTGGCTAGTGGTGATTTTCTGACTGCTTTAGAACGTACTAAAACAGTAAGATAATACGGCACAAAAAGATGATTTTAAGTGATTTATTCCTGCGATGATTACATCATTTTCGGGCGCAAAACCCGGGCAAGTTGCTAGGATTTGAATAGCAAAGGATATTCGGAGTTTGAGTAGCCAATCAGAGCGCGTCTCCAACGCTATCTACGGTTTACTAAGAAGTATAGTATATTAAGAAGTGTTAGTATTAGTATTAGTATTAGTATTAGTAATAGTATTAGTATTAGTATTAGTATTAGTATTAGTATTAGTATTAGTATTAGTATTAGTATTAGTATTAGTATTAGTATTAGTATTAGTATTAGTATTAGTATTAGTATTGGTATTGGTATTAGTATTAATATTAGTATTAGTATTAGTATTAGTATTAGTATTAGTATTAGTATTAGTATTAGTATTAGTATTAGTATTAGTAGTAGTAGTAGTATTAGTATTAGTATTAGTATTAGTATTAGTATTAGTATTAGTATTAGTATTAGTATTAGTATTAGTATTAGTATTAGTATTATTAAGAAGTAGTATATTATGAGTTAAAGGGTGATAAGGAGATTAATCTCGGATTAATCTCGTTCTACTGGTCTTTGCATGCTCCTCCTTGAAATACATACATGAACGATCACATCCGTTTTTCATAGCATGTAATATATCACATCAATACACTAAACGTTTTCTTTCAAACGCGAACGATAACATGTTTTTTCTTTAGCCCTTCATTCCATTTTCCTATCACCGAGTGTTCCACGCACACCAAGGTAGAAAACGTCCTAAAACTACAAGAATCCTTCTATGTGACTGCGTTGGAAAGAACGCCTTCGTCAAAATATGAGTCTACCTTACTTGGTTTTGCACACAAGCTTAAAGTTTATGCAATAAAGGTAAAGCAACAGCTTGAAGAGTTTACGGTGTTGACGATGATTTTATGATGACGATGATGACGATGACTGATGACGACAATGATGAGGATAATGTTGACGATGATGATTATGATGATGATAATGACAATGTTGATGACACTGATGATGACCATGTTGATGATAATGTTGATAACAGTGTTGATGACACTGATGACGACAATGATGAGGATAATGTTGACGATGATGATTATGACGATGATAATGACAATGTTGATGACACTGATGATGACAATGTTGATGGTAATGTTGATAACAGTGTTGATGACACTGATGATGATAATGTTGATGATAATGTTGATGATGATGATGACAATGATGAAGATGACGATGACAATGATGAGGATGATGATGACGATGATTATAATGTCAACGATGATGATGACGACGATGATGATACCCATCGTTATCATCATGATCATGATCATAATCATATCCTTTAATTCACCTAACAGAAAAACGTTACCTTGTTCACAGTTAACACCTTGAAAACCGCCAGGACAAGAACAGCTGTAATTACTACCAGCACTACTACAGTTTCCTCCATGGAAATTTTGTGCAGGGATCTACATCTGTTAGATTAAAGTGAGGCAATGGACATTATTCAATCTCAAGAGCAATAATATGAAAGAACCAATTGTTCTGTTCGGTAGAATAAAAAAAAAAAAGAGAAGAAAAACACATTGTACACATGTTGAAGAACCACAAGATTAACGGGAAAATCGTCCAAATGTCTTGAAAATCCCTTATCCGACCTTAGGTCACCCAATTAAACTAATAATAACTTCTGTTGTCAAAGTGTGTGGAATTACATTGGCAATTGACCCCTTGAAAACCCCAAAGACTGTCGACACATGTTCAAGCATTACTTATGAGATTGGTTCACCACTAAAAAACGTATCTCTAGTATTGCAGTATATCAATTCGGTTTGTTTCTTAAAGTGGCTATGTCACGAAAAACAATGTAATTTCATGAAACCCAAAATGTCCAAAATGTAGAATGAAACATTGCAATAACCACTTAAAACTGTTGGACAGCGTAAAAGAAATACAACAAAAGGAAAGGAAAGCATGGGTAGACAGATATGGACAAGATTATTGAAACGGATTGCATTTCGGTAATTTTGAATAACGTCGGCCTGACGTTTTTCAAGTGTAAGGTAAATGGACTGGATAAAGGTCGTCTTTTTTCTCAGAATTATCTTGTTTGTGATGTAACGATAATCTTATCAGTAGAGGAATTCCACATTAACATCTTCGAGATTTAAACTCGTGATTAACTAAAGATTTCCCCTAAACACCCTAAAATAACGTGTCATAGCCCCTTTAAATGATATTAAAAGGAAAATTGTTATAGGGATCCATTTGTTCAGTTTTCGCTTATTTTCGTCTATTATTTGCTGTAATATTTCAAACTTTTGTGACGACAAATGCTTGATCCAATTTCTCCCTGTGGACCCTAAACCAGACACTTTTCATTGGTGCATTCAGCTCTTTTCCTGAAATGAATAAATGCGCGCTGTGGTGCACAAAAGTGTACTTCACTGAATGGGTCACCATAAAGTTCTTTTAACAGCGCAAGGTTGCATTTCGTTAGTGGCTCACGATCGATCGATATCATTGCTTTTCCCTACCGCCCATTGGAAGACTGCTATCAATTCCGTTTCACCGGGAGAGATCGTTATAATAGTGACCTAACTCGGTTCAGTTTTCAAAAATCCAAGTACAACTATACTGAGAATTTCTTCGATATTTCAAATACAAAAGCTAGATATGTGCATTTACCTTGACAGTTAACTCTTTGAAATCCTCTTAAACAGTCACACTGGTATCCATCGACATAACTGACGCATGATCCGTTGTTCACGCATGGCCCGCTGTGACAATGGTCTACCACTAAAATTAAAATGATTGTTCAAGTAGAGGCATTCGAAGACAAAAGTTACACTTTCATTGAATTGTGTATTAATTGAAAAAAATGTACGTTTCTGGTTGTTTTTGTTGTTGTTGTTGTTTTTTTCGTTTTCTTTTGGATGTTTTTGTTTTCATCTCTTGATGTGATTGATTCTTCAGTTTTTAGCCTGTTTCCCTTTGATTTTTTATGTGGTTTTCTATAAATTTCTCACCATATACATAGTAGTCATAGTAGGTTCAATTGTCTCTCATTTTGATTTCAACCAAAAGGAAACATTCGTTCGTCAGTGCATTATTGTTCTTTGTTATTGAAAGGAAAATGTTAATGAACGAAAAAAAGGATTAATAATTGCTTAGATTCGATCTGATTACGGTCATTTATCACATACTGGGCAAAGTTATTAAATGCTGATTGGCTGGGACAGAGGGAATTTTTTCTTAATCACGAGGGCACTTTTGGTAATAAAGAGGGCATGATTACCTGATCTTGATTGGTTAACAGATGCCTAGCCAGAGCAAGCGTGGGTACAAAAGAATATTTCTTCACGATTCTGACTCTGATTAAACGATTTTTTGTCCACATATCATTAAATACATTTTTAGTTCTATTTCTGTTGACAATAACGTCTTATTGAATTGAACTGTATCCAAATGAAAGCGTGCTTGTTGTGATTTCCAAGCTTAGAGTGCTCATTGAACCGATTGGTCAGTTAAGTTGATTATCATTTGTCGCGGCATTGAACGAGCTTCCCTCAAGAATGTTGCCCTCTATTTGATAGCTATGTAATCGCAATGTGCCCTCTTGCAATTAAGGATTAATTTCACTTGTATATTCATCCTTTTCTCCAAATTGCACTCGTCGCTTGGATTCGTGACTCGAGCAATTTAGTGAAAACTCCGAAAATACTGTTGAAATTAATCCTTAATTTTCCTCGGAGCCATTCGGCTAAATCATAATCCATATAGATGGACTGGTTATGAAACTCTAGAAAATTAAAAAACAGTAACATTGCGTTTCGTGTTAACTTGACCGTGACCATGCATAATCTTTTGTCTTCGGTTCACAACTGAGATTTGAATGAATTAATGGAAATTTTAGGTAGGCTGTCTTTTAGAAAAAGGGTGTTGTTTGTGCATGGTCGTGGCCAAAACAGTGAACAAAAGCATAAAGCATCTCCATATATTAACAATGATTACATATAATTTTCAGTGAAAAAAACCCCTTCCTTTCTACTGTTCCTTATGTAAGGGGTTACGATATATTGATGTAACGAGATTGACTGTGTTTGTCGAGTATGCGTGCGAGATTGAAAGTGACGAAGGCCTTACAGACCTTCACGATTCTGTCCCTGAAGTCCTTTGGGACACTCACAACTGAAGCTGCTTAGATTGCCGGAACATGTTCCGTTGTTTTGGCAGGGGGTACTGGAACATGGATCCAAGTCTAGACAAAAAATAACAATTACTACATAGTTCAAGTATGTTTACTTGAATAAAGATCGCATGTTTCGTCGAACGTCAAACTCGACTAGTTAGGTTCTTCTCGCTTTCCTGATTTTAAGGCCTTTTGCAATAAATGTACAATCCTGGATAGCCTAAACAGGTGGAATAAACGCGAAGATAATCATGATTTCTGGTTTTCTCGGCGTTTCCATATTTTCTTTCTGCCTTGGGAGATGACGCTTATTCAGTTTCGCTGCCAGAGACTATTGATTTTCGAAAGTGCAATTGGTTCATGCTTCTGAAGATTAAAAAGGAATTATCCTTACATCTGAGGACAAATGCCATTGTGTTCGTACTTTAGGTGACCTTGTGACACTAACATACCAAAAAGGTGAGTTTAAATCTACCTTGACAATTGTTCCCATGGAATCCCCCAAGACAATCACACTGGTATCCATGAACGGAATTGACACATGATCCGTTGTTCAAGCATGGTCCACTACAACAATGGTCTACCACTTAAGAAAAAAAGAAAGAGAGATTTTCCAATTAAATGCTCTTTTTTCGAAACATGAAATAAATCAAATAGCAAAAATGTTGATTCCACATCATGCTCATAAAAATATGAAAGAAACGGTCAGCCTTTATCGGTCTGTTTATATAGGAATGATTACAAGGCGCTAAGATCTGTAACCACTCGTTCAGAGCAAGCTCTTTGATTTATCAAATTTACAGATGACACATGCAGTGTTCATCCCTTTTTTGCGCATGCTCAGATAAAATAAGATGTCAAGGATTGAGCCTCCTAATCGTTTAAAGGGAAAGATGTATGGTACAGACCTTCACAGTTCTGTCCCGTAAATCCATTTGGACACTCGCAACTGTAGTTATTCAGATTTCCTGTACATGTCCCGTTATTCTTGCAGGGGTTGATGAAGCACACATCTAACTCTATTGAATAAGAAACAAGAGCTCATCAGGTTGAGTTCATCTACATCATCATTATTATCATTTATCGTCATCACCAACTCCGTTACTATTGTGATCGTCATCTTCATCAATGCTGCATGGTGTATGAGTCCGTGGTACAAGCCTCTTCACAGCTATATGAAAAACGTGGGTACTACAAATTTAACGCAAATCCATTCTCACACTCACAACTGTAGTTACTCAGATTTCCTGAGCAGGTGCCGTTATTCTGACAAATTGAACCGTTACCTAGTTAAAGATATGGATTTTCCGTTGACTGTTTATGAGCCAAGGTAAATTTGTATTCATTATTGTTGTGACTGTCATATTCATCAATGTTAGTGTATGGGTCTGTGGTAGAAATCTCTTCACAGCTAGCTCTCTGAAAAGAGTGAACAGTACAGACACAAACCTTCACAGTTCTGTCCCTTAAATCCATTCCCACACTCACAACTGTAGTTACTCAGATTCCTGGAGCATGTTCCGTTATTCTGGCATGGATTGCTGAGGCATGAGTCCAATTCTAAAAGACGAATGGAACCGTTACCTATTTAAAGATGTGGATTTTCCGTTGACTGTTTTTGAGCCAAGGTAAATTTGTATTCATTATTGTTGTGATTGTCATATTCATCAATGTTAGTGTATGGGTCTGTGGTAGAAATCTCTTTACAGCTGTCTGAAAAGAGTGAACAGTACAGACACAAACCTTCACAGTTCTCTCCCTTAAATCCATTCCCACACTCACAACTGTAGTTACTCAGATTCCTGGAGCATGTTCCGTTATTCTGGCATGGATTGCTGAAGCATGAGTCCAATTCTTAAAGACAAATGGAACCGTTACCTAGTTAAAGATGTGGATTTTTCGTTCACTGTTTTTGGGCCAAGGTAAATTTGTATTCATTATTGTTGTGATTGTCATATTCATCAATGCTAGTGTATGAGTCTGTGGTAGAAATCTCTTCACAGCTGTCTGAAAAGAGTGAACAGTACAAACACAAACCTTCACAGTTCTGTCCCTTAAATCCATTCGCACACTCACAGCTGTAGTTACTCAGATTCCTGGAGCATGTTCCGTTATTCTGGCATGGATTGCTGAAGCATGCGTCTAACTCTAAAAGACAAATGGAAACACTACCTCTTTTATGGCAAATTAAACGTTTTTGAGCAAACATTATTGGACAGGGCATGCGTTAGCACGAAGTGTTGAATTACCATTTATCTTCTTTTCTTCCTTCAGTTATATTTGCAATGGTACATTTCAATGATTTAGCCACACTAACTGGGGCGGATCCAGGAATTTAACACTACAGAAACTTTTTTTCAGATTAGTGGCAAAATAGAATGGCTCTCCATCAAAAAGCAAGTCAACCAGTTAAGTAATAATAGGCGATCCTGCAGGTGTGAGAATTTTATACTCAAACAAGTAGTAAAAAAAAATCGGTTATTCGGTTATTATTATTCTTATTCTTATTCTTATTCTTCTTCTTCTTCTTCTTCTTCTTCTTCTCCTTATTATTGTTATTATTATTATTATCATTATTATTATTATTATTATTATCATCATTAAGGCTAGTTAACAACTATTTATCGAACGCTAACCCTAACATTCTACCACTAGCGACTGAGGTGAATAGTTGTTTTAGTATAATTATACTAAAACGCTGGGCTAATATAGGACAAAAAAATGATTTTAATTAATTGAATTATTCCTGCAACCATTGCCAAATTTTTGGGCGCAAATCGCGCGTGAGTTGCGCGGAGGTGCGCAACTCAGAGTGCGCCTTCAACGTTATCCACTCCAGGTGATCTGGTGACGGAATTCGGAGGTCTGGGGAGAAAAATTTTAACGCTGTATCCCACAACCGCGCGCGGCCGGAGGTGTTATTTACAAACATCTTGGAGTATTTACATCGCCCAAACTCAACAGATAATTACGTGTATACCACAATTCCTGTTACTGAAATAACATTCAATTAGCCCTGACTAGATCTAACCTCGCTTCTGCCATGTTGAATTCGAAAATAAGCCAGCGCGCTTTTGTGGGATACGGCGTTAAAATTTTTCTCCACAGTCCTCCAAGTTACGTCACCAGATCACCTGGCTATTTTAGTACATTCTAAAAGGGTTGTTATTTGCCAGCCATTATGAAAAAGAACTATTCCGTTTGTTTCTGCAACCTTGCTCTTTCTTGGTTACCGTTACTTTAGCACCTAGTTAAAATTTCTTTTAGGCAGACATGTGGGCAACAAAAGTACCAACCTTCGCAGTTATGTCCGTGAAATCCAGAGGAACATTCACAATTGTAGTTACTTAGATTCCCAGAACATGTACCGTTGTTCAGGCATGGGTTACTGATGCATGGATCCAATTCTAGGAGAAAGTTAGAGTAAAAGTTACCCAGTGTACGCCATCATCCGCGTGATGAATTTGTGAGTCCTTTTTTTGCTTCAACGTCTGGATGAATGAATGGATGCTCCTTAAAAATGCTTCAGACCGAGTATAGCTACTGGCTCGTTTGCACACCATCATTACGTCACACTGAACAATTGAATAACCATGAAATGATAGGATTAGTTCCTGTTCCTTTGTTTGTTTTTAGCATTGTAAATTGATTACGTTATACAGTACTGTTCCGCCTTCTTTTTTTATGGAAAAGAATAAAGAGTGAACCCGTAACTGAACTAGTTACATTTTCCATGAAACGTAAGCCTTGACCATCCTTCTCTTATTTGTTTTTCCTTGGAGATTAATTGATGCACCGCATGATATTTAAATTGGCCCAGAGTTTCGAGATATTGATATGCAGCATACAGTGAATGATGTCACGAAGGTTCGCCTCAACTTCAACTTCACTTGCTTCCGGAAATGTCAGTAATGTGCCCCTTTTTACTCCTCAACTACTCACAAAATGTTAAAATATCCCTAACCCAAGAAGAGACTGACGCCGGGTTGACGGCGTTTAATTTTGAAGAGACACTTTGTAACTTGATTACCTCTTCAATTAAGTGGACATTGAACCAGTTTTTGCCGAATTTATGTATAAAAGGAGTGGGAAGTGCAAACCTTCACAGTCCTTTCGCTTAAATCCTTTTTCACACTCACAACTGTAGTCACTCATATTGTCGGTGCATTTGCCGTTGTTCTGGCAGGGATTGCTGAAGCATGCATCCAATTCTACTAAACAAAGAACATAAGTTTATCTAGGTGATGTCATCATCATTGTTACTGATCGTTGTCATTATTAACTCAGCCTGCTATTATCGTCATCTTCATTTTCATACTTTTTAGTGTAAAAGTGAGCCTGCAGTGGTAACCTCTTCACAGCTGCATGTCTCAGGAAACTAAACCCAGCCACGGTCCAGTTCTGATCCTATGCAATCGTCAAAGACAATGTTTTGCACCATAAGGAACTCAAGGAGGGCAAATATGTGCTGCGCTTCCCTATCTGAAAACCAATGGCCGAAGGAAGAGAAAACCTAAGTAGAAAACTGTAAACAAATCTTACCTCGTTCACAGTTTCTTCCACTGAACGTTTCAAGGCAATGACATCAGTAGTCGTCAGTGTTGCTTTGGCAACTGCCATTGTTTAA
This sequence comes from Montipora capricornis, assembly GCF_036669925.1. Classification (NCBI taxonomy): domain Eukaryota; kingdom Metazoa; phylum Cnidaria; class Anthozoa; order Scleractinia; family Acroporidae; genus Montipora; species Montipora capricornis. Next base: position 11,439,028 of record NC_090889.1, read on the forward strand.
ACATGGACTGGAATAACAGTAGTTGGTCTATGGAGAAATTTGAACAAGAAACAACATAGCTACAGTTGACTGATTATCTGCAGTCTATATAGTTGTCGGCCGTGCACAATATATTTTGCACTGAAGGCTTAAGGTTTGAAGCTTAGTTTCCTAACAGAAAAATGAATAGCTCATTTCTGGTTTCAACTTTAGTTACAATATGTTTATCATTTGTCAAGCCACTGTTCTTCATCTAGCAGTTACTTTTGTTTGTCTCTTTGTCGTTTTGCTGGTGGTCCCTTTCGTTTAGTCTTGACTTCGTCTCCTCGCCGCAGAAATTTAATTAAGCCCATGTTGTTTGCTGACAGTCGAGACCAACAGTACTAGAAGAGAGTATCTTTCAAGGCTTTTTAAGCAATTTTTTGTGCCAAATATACAGGACAGGAGGAGACCTTTTTATTTCTAAAAGAAAGTTGAGAAATGAGATCATAGGTATTAAACCTGATTACCTTCACTGTTAAGTCCTTCATAAGGTCCCAAGCAATCACAGGTGTCACATATGGGTGACTTGTACAAGTTCCATTGTTTTGGCATGGATTTTGAAAACAATGATCCATCTCTGAAAATAACAAATGATAGCTTTAAAATCAACAAGTTAAAGGGATAGTGTCTCGCTATTCTAGTAAAAATTCAAAACACTTAAAGACGTCTTTGCATCAATGGTTGCAGGTCGCATTAGGGAGTTAACCACTGGTGTCAAATCAATATAGTCTTAGCGTGTGTTCGATTGACCGTATTCCGGAATAGGAATACTTGGAATAGAAGTTAGAAATCCTTCGCTTTTACGGAGATTCACATTAAAATTGTCAAACACCTGCTAAAGTGATTATAAACATATATTTATTATCCTTGTTGGTTCAAAACGACATACCATTTTAAATCATCACTCCACGTATTCTTATTCCGGAATAGGGTCAACAGATCGCACCCTTAAAGTATGGTCCCGGGGGAAACAGTTAGTTTTGTTTTTTCCGAAAGTCTTGACGTTTCCCGAGACGAAGTCCCGAGGGACCATACACTAAGTGCTTTGTTATATGTTTAGACTTTTCCTTCAACAATCGCAGCAAAACATCCGAAGCAGGCAACAACTGCGGAATTGTATACATTTGAATTTGATCAGGTGCACGTGACCAAGAATCAATCAGTCACAGTGCTCGTTTTGTTGAGTGAAAGTCTAGGTGTATAACAAGTTCTGTTGTTCAGTGTTCACTAAGTGATTCAAAACACCAGAGAGTTGACAAGCGTGTAGCGCCAACACCAGAGTTATATGTGTTTCTTTCAAGTATGATCACAACCAATGAGGACCAAGGAATAATGGTATAGTTTTTTTGACAGTGACCACTGAAGTACATTGAAGCTATTCTTTGTTGTTTGCAGCTAAGGATGGAAAGGGTGGAAATGGTTGACACTTGAAAAAACACCGTCCAGTATTTTCAAGTTTGGAGAAGTTGTCTTCAGAAAGTTGCCAAAAACTAAATGCATCTATTTGTAGCTTTTTTCGCCACAACTGTATTTTATACATTTTCAATTGATCGACTCAGTCAGTTGCCAGGAATGATGTACGTGTGAGCAAAAGTACAAATTTTGACTTTTTTTTCCAGTCTTCGGTACAAAGACCGCCATACTGGAGAGCAAGTTGCGTACTGAGACATCTAAAACGAAAAAATGTAAATTAAGTTGCTTTATTTTAGATGTCACAGTGCGCAATTTGCCCTCCTGTATGGTGGTTTTTGTACCATGTGATTGCCAGCTGCAAACTTAAGGGCCCATTTAGCATAAAAGTGCCCCTTTAAGCAAAGGTCAAGAAGATTTTTCTAGCAAACTTGGCCAGATAAACGTTGTTGTTTTTATCCAGTTGTGTGGCCGATCTAAAACACACAGTCAGTTACTGTTGAAAGAATATGGAACACCTCCTTAGCAGTTAAAGGTAGGAAAGATTGTATTTTAGTTAAAAACATTGCAGCCTGTAGGTTGAATTACGTTCAGAACTTACAAGGAATAATATACAATGAAGTTAAAAATACTATTAGATATTGAGGATAACTTAAGAAATTTTGTTGCGAAAAAAGATATTCATTGTTCCTTTTTTACATATAATGGTTTTCCATACACTGTAGGAAAAAAAACTGCTATTAATTGCGATTTTAACCATAAAAGAGTTCTTTACTCTGTCAGTGTTCAGTTTCTGGACTGAAAAGGTGCTCTTTCTTCTGAGGTTTATTTTGCATTGGTTGGGAGACGGGAGCAAATGATTTTAATGGTTTGGATCATTACACACTTCCTTGAAAATCTTTACTACAGTGTTCTCGCGGCGCTCATACAACGGTTGCAATTCCCGCCTTTCCAAGCGCCCCGTGGTATAAGCATCGCGGAAAATTATTCGTAAAGCGCGCTTCTGGCACCTTTCTATGTCTGAATGCAGATACTGCGGGAGACTCATGTTACACGGGACAAGCGTATTCAGTAACGGGTCTTATGCACGTTAGGTAAAAGAGCAGCAGTTCTTTTCTTTTCAAGCTAGAGCACTTTAGTTGGCTTAAAAAATACAGGCGAGAATTAATTAACCTCCTTGATAATATCAGATATTTATGTTATTTGCCAGCTGGGAGGTCCGTATAGCGAAAAACCGTGACCGAGGTCTTGAAAATGCTGCCCGAGGCTGCAGGCCGAGGTCCGCTTTTTCAATACCGAGGTCACAGTTGTTTGCTATACGGACCAACCCTTAGCAGGTAAATAACTTTTTTTTTTTTTCATGTCTCTCCCTTCCTCTCTGAAATCACTTTCTAAACTGTTGACTCGCATCGCGCTTAAGAGCGAATGTAGTATTAAAGTGACTTACAAACTGAACGTTTCTAAGAGATATATTTTTCTTTATTTGAATTCTATTTCCAAACCTCTTGTCTAATACAATAAAATGTATGTAAACGGATTCGGTGTCAAAAAAATGGAAATTAAAGGTCGAGGAAAAAACTCTCCGAGCGTTACCGTGCCCGTGGGCAAAGATAGGAAAATCCAGACCCCGTGAAGTACCAATCACCTCTCGGAAAATATGCGTGGGCCAAGAACTTTTGCGTTATCTACACACTCTAATTCCTTATCATTAATCAAAATGGGATCAAAGATCACATCTGGAAAGACTGAAACTAATACGCAGTTCGTTACATTTAGTTTCGTTTAACTGAAAATTGTAGGCAGCAACCTACCTAGCTAAGTCGTCCACGGTGTCCTGCAATTTTGACTCGTTCTTGTTAACTGCTTCGGCGATATGGTCGTATCATCGACATACTTGGTAAAGGTAAAGGTACACCTTAATTATTTGACGTCGGTAATTCATTTAACCTCAAGGGCGAGTGTATTCTCCCAGTAAGCCGACGGTGCGCTCATCTTACCTCCCTCTTTCCATCAGTGTTTCGTGTTAAGGGTAAATAAAGCTACTTTTTAGCTACACTAAAAGGAAAGAAGTCGAAACAAGGATGAGATCCGGGGATCGAGGAAAGAAAAATGAAGCACAGATCTAAAAACATCATCTAAATAAATCTCCTCGTTGTTTGAACGATTGCAATTGCAAAAATTGCGTTCACAACGGCGAGGATCATAGCTTCACTTGATTTCATATCCACAGTTCATATATAATCCATTTCATATATCATCTCATCGCTAATTCTTTTTTTGAAACTGATTAAAGCGGAATGTCAATCAAACCTTCACAATGTGATCCTCCAAATTGGCCTATGCAATCACACGTGCAGTTGTTCTGGAGGTTCGAGCAAGTCCCATTGTTTTTGCAGGGCTTATCAGCACAGTAATCCACACCTTAACTATGCAAAATGAAAATTTTTAATAATATCTCTTGTTAATCCTTTTATGAACACCCTTTTTGTTGGCCAAGTAATGGGGTGCGGAATCTGACTACAACTATTGCGTATTTATCAAATAGATTCCATGTTGCTGTACGTCTGTAGTAGAGCTGTGGTAAGAACATTATTGACACACTAGGCGATACTCTTGTGTTCTTACCACATTTTAACTTCATCTGTAATATATTACTGAACAGACGCACGGCGACATGGGATCCATTTGTTTTATATAATTAACCAATAAAAGTTCTTGATGATCACGTCAGCTATGCGTCTGTCCCCTTATGGATCATACGTGACGAGAACCAGTCAAAATGCTTGCGTTATTGAACTTATTATATAAACTACCGCATATCTGCCAATTCCCAGAAAGTAACAAAATGGTTTTAAAGGATCAATAAAAGAAAAATTGCAAATAAGTTTCTAGAAAGAAATATACTCAAAACGTACCTTTACAGTTCCTTCCCGTGAATCGAGGAAGACACTCGCAGACGTAACTTCCATTTACACTTTGATATGAGCCACCATTTGAACATGGATCGTTGGAGCAAGGGTCTGTTTATCCAATTAAAAAAAAAAAGGCAATCACACAACAGAAAACATAGGAGATCAGTTTAGTTCTTTATCAAGATTACTATTTTTATTTTTTGAAAATTTTGTGTGATCTTCTTGGCCATCATTACCAACGTTATCGTTGTCACCGCCGCTTCCACTGGCGTCATCGTCGCCGGAATGGTTCGGATCATCGTAGGTACCACCGCTTTCACCACTTCCGCTGTCTTCGTTCTCTCCACTTTCACCATTACCACTGTCAGGGTCACCACTTTCACCGCCTCCTTTCTTTACCACTGCCACTGCCACCGCCACTACCACTGCCACCGGATCCGGAGTGGTGGCCCTTTTTCTTTTTCATTGCTAAGGTAGAAACACAGAAACACGCATATACGTTGCATTCTTGAAAATGATTGACGTTGTAACAGGTTAAGATGCAGAAAATGTGTAGAGTGTTGTCACGTGACGTCAGGGTGGGCATGTTAGTTTTCCTAAAGAATACAATAGCTACGATGCGCTTTCTTAAACAGCTGGCTGCATCAGCCACAACTTGAAACGTTATCACTAAGGGACGAATTCTGTTTTTCCATATGACTCGTTGCTCACTAGTTTTTTTCCCTTTTCAATTGAAACATGCTTCAAAGAAAAGAAATGCGCTAAATGGAAGTTAATGGTCTTTGGTGCTATGAGCCATTTGCTTGTTTTTGTACACAGCGGCAAGAAATCAAGCATATTGCAAAAATTGTTGGAAATCGAAGCAAGTTGGATAATCGTGTGATGAAGCCGAACTGTTTGAAAACTGTACATGCATCCGTGCGCCATTTGTAAGACATCACTTCACATCACCGCTTACAACTTTATACAATGATATAATTAATTCTCCTCTTCATCCAATGTATCGCTGCTGGATCCTTCACCTAATATCTCTTGTTTAAGATTACCTATTAGTCTTTACGACCAATATATAGAAGGCCCCACTGAATACCAGATTCGATTACTTTCAGCCAATATCTGTGACTTGATGACCTTAAAAAGGAGAATATCAGCCTAGCCTTGTCGCTAGGATTTTTATGAAAAAGGAGCATATTTCTCTCTTTATAAAAATTCCTTTCAGTTAAAAACTTTTTTTTTCAACCCCGACGAAGCAGGGATTTAGAAAAAAAAGGGCAAGATTGAAACAGGTCAAACAATTGCTTTAGGGAAAGAAACTTTAGAGCGTCCGAAAAACTTGGGCTCGATATTATACTAGCGCAGACTTTCCTATTTTGCGTTAGCAACATTGAAACTACGGATAATCGGCTTGCTCAAAATATTATCGTTTTCAAGTGGATTTCTTGATTCTGGTTAATTTTGTGCATTATATTATCCATATTCTGTGGGGCAGAGTTTTCAGGATCAAAGTATACTGTTATTTTCTGCAATTGTTACGTCATGGGGGTCTCCAGCGAGTTAATCAAGACCAAAAGGGAAAGTGATTTTCTTTATTTCATTTATAGTTTGTCTTTTGTGTAGAGATTATTCACTCAGGATGTCCAAAATAACTATTATAAACAACAGTGAACGCTTAGTTTCTCAGGTCATTGTCTCATTTAGTGAAACATTTCTCAAAGTTGACGAGGATCTTTTGTTCCATAGAAGACTATCTGTTTGAAATTAAGGGAGCGTTTCGACAAATGAATCGGTGCGTTATTGTGATCAAAGAAATTCCTTTGTGACGGTTTATGGCCCCGAAATTCCAAAAACTTTATTATTATTATTATTATTATATATGTTTTTTGTTAGGTCTTTTCAATATTTTCCAGCACAAACGAATATCTGAGAAAATGATATTTCAAGCCACATAGCTTTGTTGCTCAGTTTCCGCTTTTAACAAACTAAAGTTTAAATATAGAACCTATTATTGTTCCTGCTGTAAGTTACGACAAGAAATCCTATTGAACTTTTTTTTTAATTTTTGTCTTTAATTCTTATCAGCTTGGCGCCAAAATCTTAAGCTCTTCGTATGTAATAATTGGTGAAAGTTGCACGTAGTGGTCTCCGCTGTAAAACTCTTTTTTTTCTCTCTCTCTCTCTTTACCGTACGAAATAAAAAATTGGTCATCATTTTCAATTGAAAAAATAAGGGACTAGGACACCCTTAATTGCTATTATCTTAGCACACGACGAATGCTGTTGGATAAGCTAACTCAATGGAGTCGTTTGGGCTAAAGTTACCCAGTTTTTTTAGAAAAGAAACCTTCTTCAATTGTGTTATATCTCTCAACTTAGTCTTACCTTCGCTGGTTTTCAAGACCATCAGCAGACAAAGACAAACAATGAGGTAAGCTCCTAGTTTCGAGTAGAAGAACATTTTTTTTTTGAGAAGGAAAAGTTATTTCTGCCCCAAGTTTCGGCTTCGAAAGATCGTTTGTTCTCAAACAGATCAATATCTCGAAATCATTGAGCACAGCAACATGTGATAGTTTTAGCCTAAATGCAATTGCGCAATAGCATTTATATGAATCAGCGATCACAATAAAAGTCAAAGGCTGGTTTGTCATTGGTGCTCGACATATTTGTATACGGCTTTCCATACCAACATAATGTACGATTCAGGAGATGAGACACCTAATGTACATAGTATTGTAGTACCGTACTTCCTTAATCTCGACTCTAGGGTTGAATTAAAACGACGCGTCGTTGTTTTAATTTTACCCCAGACTGAAGATCACCGTAGACATTTATCATGGCACAAATTATCAACAAGGAGTTGACTTGGTTCTATGGAAATCCAAACAGTAATGGACAGACCTAAACTGTGAGCCGAGATCAGTAGATATTACCAGAAATGAATACCACATGTCACGAAGTGTCCGTTTATCTTTGACTCCTACTTCACGCCGTCACTCCAACTTTACATCAGGATTCAACATAAAAAAACGATAATGACCCTTTGCGTTGCTTTTAACTGTAAGGTAGGTTTAAACTAAAAAGGGACACTTCGCGATGCCTGTCAAAATCGAGTTTCCACAAGCTGCAGTGTTATGCACCGATGAACTCGAAACTTCAATATCCCCCCCCCCCCCCCCCCGGGGCAAAGCCCTGGCATTTGAATTTTTGAAGATTGGATCGTTCAAATTTCCTCCCCCTCGGGCCAACATGGTGTTCAAATGCCCTACCCTATCGTCGGATTTGTCTGTCATACCCTACTAAAAAACAGTCGTAGTCGGCTGCTGTCGTCTTTAATAAAGACTTTAAAGACCTTTTTTGTAAGGCAATCGCTCACAAATGCTATATCTCTTCTTTTAAACTCTTCCATATCGTCCAAACACGTGTTTTAAAGCTGTTAGCGGCTTCGGCACCCGGAAAAAAAAAATGATTTGAAACCTGACACTTTCGGCTCAATTTTCCACACCCCACGCTGGCACAGGTCAATTTCCCCACTCCCCGGGCACAAAAGATAGTCAAATGCCCGCGGTTTGCCCGGGGATGGGGGATGCTGAAGTTTCGATTTGATCGGCGCATTATCTGTTTCTTCTAGAGATTGGCTGCAAACCATCTTTTCTCAGACATAAACTTGGGAAGAAGAGCAAGTGGATACTTCCCGACGCTTATTAAAATCGGCATATGTCTAGAACATATCAAAAACTGAGCGATTCTCTTGCTAAGAAAACTGTTTATAAATTCTTCAATGCATCCTGTGGCAAATGAACGAAATTAAAAATACCAGCCTTTGTACACGTAGCTGATTGCTTGTTCAAAGTATTGTTTTCTTGCTTTATTTATTTCTTAATTTATGTTAGTTTTATACAAAAATCTTGAGAGCTACACGAGGTTTCAAAATCTCAAAAAATTTCTTCTAACCCTGCATTTCAGTGCAGTGGGGACCACTTTTATTGAGTATTTACTCTCAATGGACTAAATGCAGAGTCTTCAGAAACTGACCTCTCTTACAAGTGATTGGGCACTTGAATTCAAAACTGAGGATTTTTGATATCATGTTTGCTTGCTATAGTTAGGAATAACGTCTTCCATAATTTTCCTGAAAAGGAATTTTGGCTTTACTCTAATTCGACAATTTAATACGGTTCATCAAACAATGGGTCCATGTCAGAAACATAACAGCAAATCAGGCGAAAATTTGCTTGGAGAATTGATAAGTGTTCCTCAATCATTTTTTTGCTCCCGGGTCATTGCGCGCCCATCGTAAAAGTTATAGGGTTTAATTTCTGCGTTAAAAAAGCTTGTGGTGAGAACATCGCCCTTTGCCACTGAGAGATATATGGAAACATCGCAGCATCTAATGAGTTCATAGCTTTCCGCTGAAATTGTACTAAGTTGTAACATTTTTGGTGGAGCAGACTATTCTCTTCGTGAACTTGAAAATGGAACAGCAATCCAGAACCTGAGCAACTTTGGCTTTGATTTACCGAGAACGTTGTGATTAAAAATTAAGTTCACTGATTAAGTTAACAATGTACTTATTTTTTCAGTTGTGAATTCAAGAAAGTTTGGTCATGAAAAGCCGAGCATCTAGCTGGATTTCGGGTCTAAAAAAGTTTGCAAGTACTTTAGACAATATCATGACAACTGGTCATCAGGCTATACTGTGGTGTGTATTTATTTAAACAGAGCTGACTTCCTTTGTATTAAAATTTAACAATATTAAAAAACCAACGCAACACAGAGTCCTTTTTCCCGTTAAAGCAACCTTTTGAAAGTAAGAAGTGTTTATTTTTCCATCCGAGAATTGAGGACCGTTTCATTATCAAAACAGCAGCTATTCTTTGGAGTACAGTGGAAAAATCAAGAGCAAGCGGAGAGCAGCTAATAAGGAATTTTCACAGATGAATGCACTCTGAATTTATTCATTTATTTCTGATTATTTATGGCTTTTCGTTGCTTATTTGCGTGAGCATGAAAAACAGACCGAGCTGCCAAAAGAGGCACTGTGCACTTTAAGAAATAACACTGAGCGATGATTGTTTGGCTCTGATGGAAGTTCAGTCAAAATGGAGCATGACACCAAACAAAGTCCTCCTGCAGTGATAATTGCCTTCACGTTGGTTTTGCTGAGTGGGCAATGGACAAACATCGGGGGTAATTATTGCTTTGGCTTTGTCATTGACACTCTTGCGTACGTCTTTGACACCTAATGATAATAGTAATATTGCATCGTGATCTAATCCTCATGGAATTGAACAGTACTACTGCTGGAATTCCAAGAAAAAGATACGTTTTCGGTGTGATCGAACTTCTTTCTTCGACGTCCACAACGTCATAACTGAATTACTGGCAATTCCAATAATTCAAATAAGGACAACTCGCAAGTTTCACTATATCAGGGTCCGACGTGATAAATGTTCAAGCCGCATAACAACATAGAATATTGAATAAGCTAGAGATTATAGTTGAGAACCATTTCTAATCGCGTCTTCCTTACTACTTCATTGGTTGTCAAGTTCCAAATCAACGAAGATTTCATTTTATTTCTAGATTTTTTGAAGGTCCATCACGGGATAACAATGCACCTAGTGTAGTACAAGCGGATGTTCATTCGTTCCGCTATTTTGTCAAGTTAACTATCGTTAACTATGGGCCTGTTTTAAGACTTAAGTGGTTGGCGGTGATCGACCTTGAATAAGAAGGAATAAAATGGCAAAGCATGTGGCATGGCTTGTTACAGTTGTTTACAATCAACAACTTTAACACTGAAGTCGATTTGGAGTCCGTACAATGCATCATGTCCCGTTGCACGAGAACGATCCTGAATTTTATACGCAACTGTGATTGATCTAAAGAGATGACAGAATATTTTTCTCGAATTATAGAATATTTGGAACCGCAGCTAAGTTTTTCCTAACTTACGTTTGCTGAGGTGGCTACAACCTGAGTTCCAATCGATGCCCCGAATTCGAAATCAGTTTTTAAGATGACAGGTTGACAAGTTCAAGTGGAGATTGTAAGAGATGCGATTTCGATGAAAGTATTGCTGTAAATGCATAACAATACCTTTCCTCCGCATTAGTAACGGTTTTCATTAATCGTAATAGGCATTCTAATATGTACTACGTGATCGTAAACGAGAACGCCAAAAAACAAGAATATCATTGGTAAAAAGAAGGAAACTGCATAATTGTGCTACTGCAGACATATTTTCGCCAGTATTTTTGCGGACGGTACTCTGCTCATCAACGTCGTGAAATCACCAAATTTGAGATTATGAAAAATGCGAATTTCTCATTTCTAAAATCTCGTTTACACTGGTCAGTTTTTGTTGACAAGTTTTCCTTGTCAAGGAAAAATTGCTCGTGTAAATAGAACAGTTATAATTGTCAAGGAGAACTTGCTTGTGTAAACGGAGTTGACCTATTTTCAGTTTAATTTATACATCTTATTCTGAAACCGCGCTAGTACCAATTTATTTTTAGGGGCTGGTCGTTTATTACCTGTGAGGGGGAGGGGGCGTTTTGCGAAAGCTTAGAAGATTTTCAAACCGGCCCCTCACTTCACCTTATTTATTTTAAACGACCCCCATAAATTGAACATATTGTGAAAGGGACCCACTCACCCCCCCCCCCCCCCCCCCCCCCCATCCGGATCAGTTTAGCTTGAGAGTGAGTCGAAGTTTACCATATGCTTAATATTTACAGTAGTGTTAAAAGATCGGTGTTTCATACTATTCGCGGCTGTTTATACCACAAACCATGACACGAACGATCATTTTGTATCATCGGAAGTACTACTGATTATTGATTTGCATGCTAAACGTTGTACTATTAATATGTATTTACTCTTACTTGACAAGTTGCATTCTGTGAGGCTTTGATCTGAACAGACTAAACAGATGAATCGCCATCGGCTCCAAAAATAGTGCAAAGCAATGTTCTGTTTGAATGTTTCAGTTCGCGTCTTTGTGGTACGCAACCACATCGATGCCGTTCGTCAAGTCTAAGGTGTCTAAGGTCGAAATACGTTCAACATTCACCAGTTGAAATAAGTTGCATTTCAGAGATTTATACAAAAGCTCTACATTTTAATAAGCATCGCACGTCCAATTTGCCCGCTTTCACCGTTATTTGGGGTCAGCAGTCTCCAATTAAGCGTAATACTAAACAACTTGACGTGTGATATCTACCTTTGTCCATCAAGGCGACTAGCACTTGAAACACCGCTTGTACAAGCATGGCAGGTCACGATCTCAAAAAGCACTGTTGGGGCTAGCAAGTAATAGCTTTGTACAGCAACAATGGAAAGAGGTGTAGAGAGGAGAAAATGCACCAGATGCTTGGCTAGTCTTTCGCTGTAGTTTCACTTTTTCGAACGATTAATATTATACCTTACATCGATTTCTTCGCCTATATAACAGGAAACCATTTCTTTATACCACTTGTCAGAAAATGACCCCCGGTGGTTTCTCTGGTGTCTTATGACACATAAAGTGAGAAATTTCGAGGCAAATGAAAGGTATAGACTATCTTACAGAGACAAACACATACCGTGGGTTCCATTCCCGCCAAGGGCAAAAACCAATTTTTCGGATGGGTGTGTCAAAAGGTAAAAATGCACTGTATGTGTTTGTCTCTGCATAAGCAGCCTAAGTTCGCCTTACTAGAGAGCGTGTAATAATTAATTACAAGTGGGAAGATGACCTTCGAGTGCAAGCGGTGTTGCGTTACAGGCAGCCGTTGAGAATTTAAACGCGTTATAAGACTTTGTATTGGAAATAAAATACCGTCGATTAAGAAGCCTAAAAAACGCTCAATTTAACATTCATTCAATAAAATGAATAAAACTGACTCACCTCTGGTGTATTCTTGTGCGTTTTGGTGCTTATTTTACCGTTTCGGGAATTCCGTGTTTTCACTGTTCTAAGACGAAGTCAAGGCTGCACACTAAGATTTCGACCATCGTCAGCTCATAGGTGGCTTGCGCCTCGAAAATCCATCCCAGCCGCGATTTTTTCACGCAAAGCTAAAGCCCCATCATTTGCAACCTCGGTGAATGTTTCGTCGTCAAAAATCCCCACGCACTTGGCTGGAAATGAGCACTTTCTGCTTCCGATTCCACGATAGCCCACCCCACAGCGGCTTCTCGAACAACTCCATTACCAGTGACGCTGTGGGGATGGGGTAAGTGTTGTACATGAAATGACTGTACCTCATCGGGTGGAGTTAATTTGACCTCGGACCCAAGCTCCGTGACCAATTTTGAAATCATCAGCTGTTATTTTCATCAGCTATCGTGGACTCGGAGGCAGAAAATGCTCATTTCCAGCCAAGTGCGTGGGGATTTTTGACGGCGAAACATTCACCGAGGTTCGCAAATGATGGGGCTTTAGATTTGCGTGAAAAAAGCGCGGCTGTGATGGATTTTCGAGGCGCAAACCGCCTCTGAGCTGACTACCGTCGAAATCTTAGTGTGCAGCCTTGACTTTGAACAGTGAAAACACGGAATTCCCGAAACGGTAAAATAAGCACCAAAACGCACAAGAATACAACAGAGGTGAGTCAGTTTTATTCATTTTATTGAATGAACGTTAAATTGAGCGTTTTTTAGGCTTCATAGTCGACGCTATTTTATTTCCCATACAAAGTCTTATAACGCATTTAAATTCTCAACGGCTGCCTGTAACGCAACACCGCTTGCACTCAAAGCTCATCTTCCCACTAGTAGCTCTCTGATGACGCGAACTCGGGCTGCCTATAGTCTCTGTAAGATAGTTAGGACACATTGCATTGTTAATGACGACTTAAGACTAAAAACTAAAGAGGGACAAATGCAAGGTAATCATCCGACGAGCTAAAGTATAGCAAAACCTTCTCTTATTACTCGAATTTTTTGGTTTTTTTTTCGAGTTTACCCAAACCTTTATCCATAAAGGCTTTGCTTCTTCATTAACCGGGCTTCAAGTTTACCATCTTCTCTATTACAACCACGAACTTGACACAATAATTGATAATTCTGTTCATTCCAGGATGCAGTGTTAAAGAGCTGGGTGTTAAACTGCCAAGCACCAATCGCATTCCAGATAAGTACATGACGTCATCCACACAGCTAAACAACAACTACCTAGCCTTCCGCGGTCGCATTGGTATTAAAAGGATAGGAGCATATGCTGATGCGTGGTGCGCTGCAGACAGTGATTCGAGTCCGTTTATTCAAGTGTATTTTGGTGGGTATACACCCTTTTAGTAAGTCTAATATATGCCGTTTTCCGCTAATGACGTCGAACTCTTGCTTTCAAATTTTATTTAGAAATGTACAATGGCCTAAAACTTTTCCGATTTCGTTTCTCGTTTAAAGCCTTTGTACATTTCTGAATAAATTTTAAAAGCATGAGTTTGACGTCATTAGCGGAAAACGGCGTATATTAGACTTATTAAAAGGGTTTATATCCTCCTTATTCTCCACCCCTACCAAATTCCCTTTTGTGCAGGTTTTGTTTTCCTGTTCCATGTCTCGTCTTACTCTTTGTCTTGCCTTACTCCTCGCTTTTGGGGAGCAGGCCTGGCGCAGTGGCCAAACTCGACGACAGATGTGGTTCAAGTTTGTTGGTTTTGTACTCTGCTCCTAGAGGTTTTTCTCCGGGTACTCCGGTTTCCCCTTCCCTCAAAAACCAATGTTTGACTTGATTTGACTTACTAATTTAGTTTATTCTGTATTTGGTGTCCCCAATTATTTCCCCAGCGCTAGAATACTTGACACTTGCTGCATCCAGCGGTTACTTCTCCATTTCCATTACACTACACCTCCTGGTGCTACTATCTCTTAACCTTCCAACCTTTATGATGTTGATGATTACTTGCCAACTAGTTACTGAAGTGGTGTAAACATTGAGCTATTGGAACTCGTGGTGCTCTCTTACCGATAACTTATTGCTATCATACTTTTACATATTCCAAATCTCATATTTCCTCACTGTCTCCATCTCTGTCTCTCTTCTTCTCCCTGCGCCTATCATTCGTTCTTCATTTTCCCTTCCTATGCGTCCTTTCGTCTCCTTTATCTTCTTTCAATTTTTCTGGATCCCCGC
>NC_090889.1:11468490-11490990 GCF_036669925.1 Montipora capricornis
AAGATTAATTACATGAATTCAAAGTGCCAATAAACTTGTTAATTCCTGTAAGCTAAAAATATGCTAATTTAAAATAATAAGTTTTAAGTTGACTCTTAAAATTGTTAATTGTGGTGGCTTTCCTAATGAAGGAAGGAAGTGAATTCCAAACGTGAGGAGCAGCCATACTAAAAGAACGGTCACCAAGTGTAGAATAAGACTTACGTAAAGGAAAATTGAAAAGCAATTCGTTGCCAGATCGCAAAGAGTAATTTGCACCGGTCTTAATGGAAATAAGATCACTTATGTTGGACGGCGCTAAGCCACGGATTCCCTTGTACGTTAAAAGTGCTATTTTGAACCTGATTCTGTAGATTATGGGAAGCCAATGAAGTTTCATCAATAATGGGGTAATGTGACAGAATTTACTTTCCTCATAAACTAATCTGGCGGCCGAGTTTTGGACCCTTTGAAGCTTGGATAACTGGTAGTCAGGTAGACCATACAATAAGCTATTGCAGTAATCAATTCTGCATGTGACAAAGGAGTGCCCCAGTGTTGCGGCCGCTTCTTGCGTTAAATATTTTCTTATGCGTCTTATATTGTGTAACTGAAAGAATGATGCACTGCAAAGATTGGTCACATGTTGGGACATATCAAATGTATCATTGAACCAAGTACCCAGATTCCTAACAGATCTGGACTTGGTTATCAGATGATTTCCCACTCGTATGCTAGTTACATTGACTTTAGCTAATTGCTGACGAGTTCCGATCATAATAAAGTCAGTTTTATCGTCGTTCAACATAAGACTATTGTGCTGAGTCCATTTCTTGATGTCAGCAATGCAGGCCTCCATGGCACTCACAGCAGCATCTTGACACAAAGAGTTGCTCGGGCTGAATGAAAGGTATAGCTGAGAATCGTCTGCGTAGGAATGAAATTCAGGTAGGTGAACCTCAACAATATCAATTAAACTGCTACAATAGATGTTAAATAACAGCGGGCCAAGACAGGACCCTTGCGGAACGTCACAGTCAAGATGGAATGACTTCGATAGTTTATAATCAACAGCTACCCGCTGCGATCGACCAGATAAGTAGGAGCAAAACCATGATAGTACTGTACCTCCGATACCAATCTTCGACGTCATGCTCTCAAGTAGAATTTCATGATTCACTGTGTCGAACGCAGCACTGAGATCTAACAACACGAGAAGAGTAACATGTTGCTTATTCATGTTAAGAAGGATGTCATTACGGACCTTTAGTAAGGCTGTCTCAGAACTGTGATGGCATCTATATGCAGATTGGAGAACTGGGTACAAGCCATGGCGAGACATGTGAGACTGCAGTTGGTCCGCAACAGCAGTCTCTGTCAGCTTGGAGATAAAGGCCAAATTGCTGACAGGGCGGAGATTCTTAAACAACATTTCGGTCCCGGGTTTCTTTAGTAGAGGGGTGACTATTGCTTCCTTCCATTTGTCGGCAAAGTGACCGCGCTTTAAAGACATGTTGATAACTGTCGTAATAACAGGTAGCAGCTCATCTAAGCACTGCACAACCAATAAAGTTGGCATGGGGTCCAAGCAGGAGGACTTCTTAGCCGAGCGGGATATTAATTTAAATCCACACAGAGTAAACTCCATTAATGAAACATCAGCGCTATGTGAAATAGTAGAATCAGCAATGGAAAACGATGAACTGCTGGTTTCCAACTTCGAGTGGATGTCTTTAACCTTCCGAAGGAAGAACTCTCCAATATCATTAGCAAGTGCCGAAGTGTCAGTCCCATCCGCTAACGATAGAGTCTTAGACTCAGAAAGTAAGGACTTAGCTGCTCTAAATAATTTCCGTTGGTCAGTGCTATTGTCACGGATAAAGTTGCCATAATACTTGGAGCGTGCACTATTCATAAGTTTAGTGACGTAATTCTTTTTTATTTTAAACGCCGCAAAATCCGCGAGTGACTTGCTAGCCCGCCATTTACGTTCAGCTTTTCGCCTCTCTCTGATTGTTGCCTTGATATCACAGTCAATCCAGGGAACACGTGGCCTGTTTACAACAGTTCATTTATTCAAAGGGGCGTAACGATCTATCAGCGACGATAATGTAGAATTATAGCAATTAACCAAGTCGTCCAAATGTGCGAAGTCGTCATTGCAGAGGGTGGAGACTGAGAGATCCTCCTTAAGTGCCACAACATCCACTGCTTTGTATTTCCTGTAAGTATATGACTTAGAACTGAATTGAGGTTTAATGGAATTCAAAGAACAGAAGATAGGTGCGTGATCAGAAAAAAGAAAGCCAACCTTCGGTTGACATAAAAGGACCTTGTCAGACTGACGCGTGATAACTAAATCAAGGGTATGATTGTGTTCATGTGTTGGACCAGTCACGTGTTGCACAAGGTTCATAGACTCAAGGGTGTCCAAAAAAGCAGCAGAGACGGCGTCGTCTGGGTCGTCTACGTGTAAGTGAAAGTCACCGACGATGAGCAAAGACTCAACTGATAGTATGATACTTTCCAGGTATGTCGTGAACTCGGTTAAGAATGACCTATCTGTGTGCGGATGCTCTCTAGAGTATGGAGGATGGTAAACAATCACAAGGATGTCATCGTAGTGCATCTGATCTTTTTTATGGAAATGTTGCCTCTGTAAAGGAGAGCAATTCCATCACCAGGTCTGCTGGGGCGCGGTTGGTTAATCAGTTGATACCCAGGTGGAATTATCTCAAGTCTTGCCGCGGAGTCGCTTTCGGTGAGCCAAGTCTCAGTTATTGCCACTAAATCAGCCGCAGAATTGACTACAAGGTCAAAGAAATCAGCGGACTCTGATTTAACGGAACAAGCATTGACAGAGCAAAGGGTCAGAGGTAAAACTTTGCGGCTTTGGTTAGATATGCCAGCGGAACAGTTCACCGTAAGTAGATTGCCGCTGTTGCGGGGTGCATCAGGTCTTACCGAACGATGAGTTGTAGTTTGACAGTTCGATACAACGGCTGGTATAGGTTCACCCAAAGGACTAGGGGTGAATTTTAAAACAAGATCGCCAATTAGTAATAAACGAAACGTAGCCGTAGAGTTGTTATAATAAATAATCCTTTTTGGTGTCCACCTTTTTCGCCTCCCGTAAGTGTAACTCGGCGTGATCCTTCTGTTCCCTTGAAACAATAGCCCGTGATTGCAGTTTCTATGAGTGTCATAGTTCAGCGTCAGTGTAATTTCTTGGAACAAAGGCCGATGATTGCAAATTCCAAGACCATTGTTGATGACGCATCCAAGCGAAACCAGGCTCCTTGAAGAAGCAGTTACATTTAGAGAGAAATTCAGGTTTTTCTCGGCGAATGCAATATTTTCCTCCGTGAAATCTGGTCCAGGACAGCATGGTAACATTATAGACGTCCCACTCAAGTTGTTGTTGGCGACCGAACACCCCAGCAGCAGTAAAATCGGCCAGAGTGCACAGCTTATCAGAGCGTGGCCTGCCTTCATTACCGAGAATTGGGTTCTCGGACCAGAAATGCCGCTCTGAAGGTAGAGAGTTCTGCATTGAATAAGAGTCTTGCACTCTCAAAGAATAGTATTTCGTACTCTTACTGTTGTCTACTACTAACCGCCAGCATGGGAACAACAATCGAACAATACCGGTCAAGGATCGGCTGTCAGAACAATTTTGTGAAAGCTAAGGATGCATTTTCACGTGTGCGAGGGCGATTTTGGAATACGATGCTTATGATGTTTCGCTTAAATGTGTTTTGCCAACATTAAAACAAGTTGTTGGACATTACAAGTCGTGTAATGAGGTGATGTTTTGGTTTACACAAATGATGTGCTACAATGTTTACATCCCATTGCTTATAAGGCAAGCAAATGATGTGGAGGAAAATCCAGGTCCTACAATATTTGATATCATTGATCCAACAACCTTTGTGTCCGCTGACTCAAGTCAAGGAAATGAAGCAATCTTTGGCGTGAATGCTGGTAAGCGATGTGTAGCAATGTCACTTACTGCTATTATATACCATCAAATACAAGATAATTCTACTTTGAACAATTCTACTTTGATAACTCTACTTTGAACAATATTTTGGTTATTGGGAATAATATATAATGTTATATCAGATGTTGTGTGAGAACAAATGACTATTTGCTGTTAACTAATGTTCCAGACATGATTTCAGTATTTGTTAAAGTGTATTCATTACAATATAGTGTTAATGCCAGTCGTTAACAAACAACAATTATTGTAATTCTGCTAAGAGTTTGAAAATACTTCTACAAGTGAATTTCTAAGAGACATATATGGACCAATGTTTGGTGTCATGAACAAACTTCCAGTAAGTGACTCACTATAATTTTATTGTAATGAATACACTTTAACAAATATTGAAACCATGTCAGGAACAGCAGTTAACAGCAAATAGTCATTTGTTTTTCACAGAACATCTTTTCGCACTGTATAGATTATTTCCAATAACCAAAATATTGTTTATTGACAAAGTAGAATTAGTCCACAAACTAATACCTTGTATTTGATGTTACATAATAGCAGTAAGTGACATTGCTACACATTGCTTTCTAGCATTCACACCAAAGATTGCTTCATTTTCTTGACTAGAGTCAGCGGACACAGTGGTTGCTGGATCAATGAGATCAAATATTATAGGACCTGGATTTTCCCCCACATCATCACCTTTATTTTTAGGTATTGCGAATGCTGTGAGTACCATCAATGTTTATTACTGCTACTCCAGTAGATGCTGCTAGTAACACTGTTGGATTCTCAGGGTCTATACATTTTTACTACAGTGTGGTAAATTGTTTTAATCAAGTAGCTTTTCGCAGCACCACCACCTCCAGTTATAAACAAATAAACTGGTTCAACATTTTGTGACTTCAGGCTGTTGAGGTTTTCATTTATTTCTAGTCCATGAAAGCACCCTTTTGAAAGCTTTGCATTGCATTTTTAATTATTTAACGATCTAACTGATTGACGTAATTGGTCATCAGATATTCCTCTTGGCTGTTTATACATTATTATTGCTGATGGACTGTGATTTCCAGTAGTTCAGGAATTTGCACCAAGCTCTGATGGTACTTGTTCATTGAACACCTTATCTACTGATGATTCATCTTAGAATTCTAGTTAAATTTCAGCATTCTCTTGATCATTTATAAGATCATATGAATGTATGACAGTGCCATGCTTGTTTCTTAGCCATTCTAGTGCGTCTGGTACTAGCAAATAGCTGATGGAGATGATGTAGTGTGCACCAAAAGTTGTCTAAACTGTGCAAATGGCAATAAGAGAAAGAATAGCGGCAAGTCATCCATGTAAAATTCTGAACAGGTCCTGAAATTTGAAGCATACTTAAGGAACCCATTTCACTGCTGCATTGTTATGGCAAATTTTCAACCAATCACGCATGGACGCATGGTGGGCTGAATGGAGTTAAACTAAGCATAAGACCCCAAGTACGCATTGCGAACCTATTTTTTCACTTATGTTATCGCTATTCTCTTTGCAATTTGGTTTTTACGTTGTTGTGTGCTGATACAAGACAAGCCAGCGACTTTATTACTTGGTAACTAAAAGACTTACAAAGAAAAATATGTTCCACTTGCAGGCTAATACGTTAAACATTGACTTGTCAAAAACAAATAAGCAATGAAACAAATTAATTCGACCTATTGGTTATTTTCTTGCATATTAGTTCTTTTTATAAAGTCAATCTTCATTTGCAGACGTTTACTAACAAATAAATAAGTGGTGCATGAAAACTACAAATATGTCCAACGTGAGTTATTACATTCTGCTCAACATCATTCAATGACTCGTAATAAATTTGTGTGAGCTAATTATATAATTATAAACTCCGGCTTGCCCAAACTTTTCATAATTGAGGGCAAAGTTATGCCTTTGTTCTAGTAATGATGATGAACTTTATTTAAGTGTCAAGTATTCTAATATTGGGGACACTGAAAATAGAAATGAAATCAATTTAACTTAGATCAAATCAAACATTGGCATTTGAGGGGATGAAAAAACCGGAGTACCCGGGGAAAGGCCTCTTGGAGCTGATTAGAGAACCAACAAATTCAACCCAAATTTGACAATGAGTATGGGAATCGAACCCGAGCCACGTCTGTGAACGGTGAGCTAGTGCATGCTCTCACCACTGCACCAGCCCTGTTACGTATACCCAAGCTTTCTTTCGTATGTTCGTATTTTTAGGACAATACATTTTTGCATCCACAGAGCTCGTCCACCACAATAATTAAAAGAAACTACGCCGACGGCAGAGACCAGCCCTGGAATAAAAAGCATCGTTATATATAAAGATCCCCTTCCTTATGAATCTCAAACAGTTTCCTTACATTTTGGTCATGATACTTACGACAAAAGGGATTTGCACCAGAAATGCCAGCTTTCATTGAGAGTAACAAGGTAATTAGACTTTGTATCGCGATCCTCCTATAGCCTTACCACAGGCAGAAGACCCTAAGGATTTGAGGCCGCTTGACGTCACTACATTTACTACAATTGTCCATCTTGGCTTGATTCAACTGATCAAGGAAATGTTCTATAAAAACTAAAAATCTCAACCTTTCTTTGCCAAAATCCGTTTTACTGACAATCAGATAAACAGAATTTGCTTTCCTTTCATTCCCTGTGTGGTCGCGAGTGATTTGATGAGTTTTCGGGACACTTTGTTTAAACGTCCTCACGGACTCTTTGCTGACGTTGCATCTCTATCGCAACTCCGCCCGATACGAGAACCTATCCTCAACGCTTTCGAGGACGAGACATTTCTTTGATTTTGCTGTAAATAAAAGAATTTTTTTCCGCTGCTCTAAATTTGTGTGTCTGTTAGATTATCCTTGGTTTTCTAGTTCATTTTTTGGGCAGCGGAGGGAGCGCCGAGACATTTAGTGCAAAACAATTGCAATTGTCCACCTTTAATCTGGAATGTAAACATGACTCTGAAAGATTTCTTTAGTTGGAAATTTATTTATTAGTCATTAACAGACTCCACTTCATAAAAATTCTGCTCAACCGTTATTGCCACCATCTTCAATTTGTAACCACGCCTTGTATTTCTGCTTTTGCCTACGTACCAATTGGTTTTGGTATAAAAGACTTTCTTGCATGCCCGAGAAAATGGCCTTAGGAGAGCTTCAGCTTCGTAGGGTAAAACAAATGGAATCATATAATCGGATCCGTTCATAATTTTCTTCTTTTCTTTCTTTTTTACAGGTATTTTCATTTGATAGGGGACAATCCGAGTAAAACTCTATTTTCAGCCACTGGAAGATTATAAGCACAGGAAAACCAGGACAGATTTCAAACCTTTGCAATGACAATGTATCCTTACTTAATCACCCGCTTAGCTCCCGTTAATTAGGAACATAAGCTATCAACAAATCGTCTCCATCTGACTCAATTCTGCGTTGTGCTCTCGGCTTCTTTGCAGTAGGTTCCCATTCCAGCTTTTCAGCTCAGCCTGAGTGTCCCGCTCTCGGCTCTTCCTAGACCATTTCCTCTTCCGCTGTTCCTGGAGGTCCCTTGCCGCGGACTGGTGCGTAGTATCCTTACTTCCTATCCATTGCCACTAACAGACGCTGTGTTATTCTCTGCGACATTTGAACACTTCACAGAAGATATACATATCAACTAGTACTGATCTTTGGTGGTCTGCAAACCAAACGAACCCACCGTAACAGCCAACATCGCTGCCAATATGTAATGGTCAAAAATATCCAACCAGGTAGACAAAGGTTTAGTAGTTCCAGAACTTGGGAATGGCCAATATCCATGACGTATTGACTGTAGCTATAGCGTCAACGTTTCTACTTCGAATTTTATTAAAACAAAAAAAAAAAAAAAAAAAAAAAAAGTTCTAAACCGTTCAATGAAAAAGGCTAAGAAAACAAAATGATATAAAAGACTAATGCATAAACAACTTCTCAAAGTCTCAAGTCAGTGTGGTACACCATTTTTTAGTTATTGGCCGAAACGTCTCTCGAAACGTTTAAATTAAGAGTTTTGTATGGAGGCGCCATTTTGATGTACCAATGCGGTACACCAAAATGGCCGCCGGAAATCAACAAAAAATATTGGAAATCGCTTTGCCATGAGAACTCCTCTCTTTTCACTCATGAGCTGTTACGCATACGCATCAACACAATCTCTTATACTTGAAACATTTCAACTGTTGAAAGTTAAAAGGAAAGGCCTTTTTTTCCAACGAAATAGCCACTGTCTTGGTGTCACGTAACTTAATTATAATCGCGAAACTCGGAAAGTAAATTGTTTTATTTTCAAAACAAAAGACGCTACATCTCTATAAACTTGTGAAAAGATTGAAATCTAGAATATAGTCAAGATAGTGGAAATGGGAAATTATTTGCGGTACGCAGTAAAGCAAATAATTGCTTTCTGCACGTTACGATTGGAATGTTATTTATTGTCCTTTGCATTGTCAAGTTACTTGCAAGTCATTTGCATTTAGTATATATCGGTTAGCATATTCAATTCGTTTCACTTCGGTCTGTACTGCGCACGACTTCAGTCCAGTAGACTAATTTTTTCATGCTCTCAGCCGCTTTTGGAGTGGAAATGTATTTTAATTTTGTTTATATCTATTTTTACTTTTATTATTGTTATTTATTCGTTATTATTATTATTATTATTATATTTTATTTTATTTATTTACTTATTTATTTATTTATTTTGTACGATAAAATTTACATGCAGTGCGGGGAGTTTGGGCACCTCAGCGCCTCCTTTAGACGAAAAGTGGATAGAGGCGGGCGTGATTGACTAGCTGACGTGGTTGATGAGGATTCCAATTTATTTCCTTCGTTTAATAAGCGTGCGGCAGGCGAATTTGTTGCGGAGACCACCTGTTCGAGTGTATCGGGGAGACTGGAGAAATCAGCATATTTCTGGGAAACGTGTTTGCAGGCCCCGGACTTTGTTTTAAGTATCATTCGGGAAGGTTATAGATTACCTTTTGGTCAATACCCGTCGCCTTGTTTTCTTGTAAACAACAAATCTTCGCTCGATCGCCCGCATTTTGTGCAGCGAGCTATATTGGAGTTACTAGCTAACTGCTGTATTCAGGAGCACAGCGCCTCGCCTTTTTGCGAGAACCCACTCTCTGTTGTCGAAGGCAAAAAGCTTCGTTTAGTGATAGATTTGAGGCATATTAATCAATGTCTAGTCTTGCCCAAATTCAAGTATGAAGATTTGCGATCTCTGTCTGAGGTTTTGGATGAGGGTGACTGTTTTTTTATCTGGGACCTCAAGTCGGGCTACCATCATGTCAGGATTCATCCGGACCATCAAAACTATTTGGGTTTTGCTTGGAATTTCAATGGTGCTCTCAGATATTTTACTTTTCAAGTGCTTCCTTTTGGGCTTAGCAGTGCTTGTTTTTGCTTCACGAAATTGCTGCGGCCTCTTGTAAGACGTTGGCGTTCGACGGGTCACGTCAGTTTTGTCTACCTAGACGATGGTTTAGGCAGTCTCCCCGATAATTGTTCCGCTCAAGCAGCGAGTATTATTCAGCGTAAAGATCTCGGTTCTTGTGGATTTGTCGTTAATGAAGATAAGTCGTGCTGGTCGCCCAGACAAATTGGCGAGTGGCCAGGTTTCGTAATTAACACGATTTTAATGCAGTTCCGAGTTCCAGAAAAGAAAGTAGCGAAGCTCAAAGCAATATTAGACTCTGCTATTCAAGACGGCTTCGTAACGTTCCGGAATTTAGCCAAGATTGCGGGATCGGTAAATTCTATCTACCTTGCGGTTGTGCCGATTGCTCGATTACTCACTAGGCAAATGTACGCTGCCATTGATTCCAGATCAGCTTGGGATTCTATATTGCCTATTTCATCTAGTTTGATGGTAGAATTGAAGTTTTGGTATTTGAACATTGACTGTTTCAATGGCTATTCGATTAGGCCACCTCCTACTTCGTCCGTCGTGATATTTACCGATGCAAGTGATGTCGCATTCGGGGGTTTTTCTTCCAATCTTAGCGTTTCCTCTGTCAGCGGCATGTGGCTTGCGGATGACAAGGGCCAAAGTTCTACGTATCGGGAGCTTAAGGCAATATATTACGTGTTAGCATCCTATGCCAAGGAGTTGGAGAGCACGAAAGTGAAAGTCTTTACGGACAATAATAATGCCGCCAGAATTGTTAGTTGGCAGTCGCAAACCACATCTTCCTGCGTTAGCAATCGACATTTTTCAGCTTTGCTTAGCCAAGCGCATTGTTCTCGACGCGCAGTGGATTCCTCTTTCTGTTAATGAGAGAGCCGACCTTCTGAGCAGGTTTGTCGACAAGGACGATTGGTCTTTGAATCCAGCAGTTTTTCAAGATATCGATGTTAAGTGGGGCCCTCATACCGTCGACCGGTTTGCTTCTTACTACAATGCCCAACTTCCCAGGTTTAACTCCAAATTTGCTTCGCCTGGCAGTTGCGGAGTAGACGCGTTTGCCCAAGATTGGAGTTGTGAGATCAATTGGATTTGCCCTCCAGTCTCTTTGATAGTGCGCTCTGTCAGAAAGCTTGAAGCTTGTAACGGGTTTGGGACCCTGGTTATACCTGAATGGCCATCAGCGTCCTTCTGGCCTTTTTTGCATTCCACTCCTTCTAGATTTAAGAGCTTTGTTAAAGATGTTTTTGTTCTCCCTCGGATTGACAATCTGCTCATTGAGGGTCCGGGACAAATGGAAATTTACAAGTCCAAGGATTCCGCATTCAGTTCATGTCCTTCGTTCAGGATGTTGGCCTTGCGTCTTCAATTTGTATAGCTTATTCATGGCTTGTCACCATTTAGGTGTGTAGTTTGAGTTTTTGTTCCGTTTATTAGCATTCGACTTATGATTTTTATGTATGGTGCCTTTTAGTGCACTTTTGCCTATTTTTGGCCTTTTCACCATTTGGGTGTGTAAATTGATTGATTGCTCCATTTAGGAGACATGGCGTATTGTGCCTGAGTCATGTTTGGTGCCTTTTTAGCGCACGTTTACCCTATTTATGGTCTTGTCACCATTTTGGTCGGTGGATTGCTCTATTTTTCATACCTTTCGTCTCGTTTTGGGAGTTTTTTATGCACGCTTGCCTAGTTACATCCCGAGTGATGGCTCCATTTTTGAGTTCCTTTGCATTTTTGCATGTATGCTCCTATACCAGAATTTATTCGTGTTTCGGCTTTTTGACCGCTTTATTCGTTCTCATCCCTTTCGTCATTTTGGAGTTTACGAGTTATATTTGTCCCCCTAATTCTAATTCTTAGGCATTAATATTACAGAAAAACTATAATTATACCATTGCCAGACATGGTCTTGTTGCGTTGACTGCGTTTTCTGTGCTTCAGATGTTTTGCAGGTCGGCTCATGGCGAGAAGTACCGTCCCTTACAGTCTTTGGTACCAGATCTTCTCGATCTTCAGTTAGAATCCAAGGCGACTTCCACCCTCTGTAAATACAATAACGGCTGGTCCAGATGGCGAAGGTGGCATCCTCCAAGATAGGCGTTCCAGTCATCCCAGCCAAGCCTCTTCATATCTCCCTGTTTATCACGGAGCTGTGCCATGCGGCCCTCCGGAAAGGAACGGGAATCTCGTCAATCGAAGGTCTGTTCTACAGTATACGTTGGGCTCACAAGCTGGCGGGCATTGAATGCTGTCCTACTGACCACCCTTTGGTTCAATCGTCGCTTGAAGGTGCCAGAAGGAAGCTGGGTAGACCAATCAAACCGAAAGAACCGCTTCCCATTGACCTGTTGCAAGTTATTACCGAGCATTATAGCTCTAGCGAGTCTTTGGCCCATATTCGCTTTTTATTTATATTACTGGTTGGTTTCGCCGGTTTTTTTCCGGATTGACGAATTATTATCCATGAAACTCGGAGATATTACTTTATTTACGGATCGAATGTCTATTTTTGTGCCGAAACGAAAGAATGATCAGATCAGAGAGGGTCATACCTCGGTCATAGCTAGATCGGGAAATTTAACTTGTCCTGTAGCAGTCACTGAGAGGTTGGTTAGTTTTTTACCAGAGCCTAAGAATCCTCATTTTCCTTTGATTAGGCGTATTGTTAAGTCTAAGTCAGGCGAGCGTTTTCATGGAAGCATCGGTATTTCTTATTCTACGATCTTGCTGGAATTTAAGAAGCTTGTTGGTCCTTTTGTTGACGATATTTCCATTTTCGGGACGCATAGTATCAAATCAGGGGCAGCTTCACATCCTGCCTGTAGAGCTATCAATGAGACACTTTTAGACAAGCATGCTGGTTGGAAATGTCCTAAAACAAAGAAGCGATACGTCAAGCATGTAGCTGAAGACTTGTTAAATGTGACCAAAATAATGGGCTTGTAGATTCGTTTGATTTTGCATTGTTTGCCTTGCGTCGGATAGGCATTGTATTTTGTTGTGAGGCCTCGTAGGAAAGGCTGGCGAATGAGCCTTGGTTCCTATCCAGATTTCCAGTTTTTTCCTCGTGTTGGGGTTTTGAAGGTTTTTTCTGGCCTCCGTGCTCATTCGTCATTTATTTGCCGTATTCCATGCATGCTTTTTCGTGTTTATTCAGTTTACGTTACTTTATGATTACGCAGCCTTTAGGGAGCAATGTGAGCCTTGGCTCCTATCCTTCGTGTCTTGCGAATTACATTGTCAATATATTTACTCCTAATAAAGTTTGGAGAATGGTCGTTCGTACGCACGCAGACCGTATCCAATTTGCTCCATGTATTCTGTTGTGCCTTGTGCTATTTGGTCGTAATATGCCTAGTATAGTGCAGAACAAAGATTTCGCGATTTTCATTTTAGAATGTAATGACTTCACTTGAAAACGATCTAAACTTCGGGATCTGTTAATGTGCCCCTGTGATCTAAAAAGAAAGTTATAATTACTTACTTTTTTTCTTCAGCTTTCGAAAGTGTGTTTGCTTAACACCTGATAGGCAAAATTTTGAGCTTTAACTTTTATCCAAAGGCGTTTTGCATTAAGTGTAACTTTTGGATTTTAGGGTCCGCCATTAACCTACACAAAATTTTGCCTTTATAAACTCTTTTTTTGCAAAGAGATTCAGTTTTGGTCATTCACTTACGTTGCAAATTTGCGGCGAACAGGGAGGAAATGTGCAAAGGTTCAAAACCGACGAACCAAGCAATTATTTCGCTACTTAAAAGATCATCTCGGTCTTAACTCAACTGCTTAGCGGCATATTTGCATAGGAAACGAACTCAACTGCTTAGCGGCATATTTGCATAGGAAACGAGTTAAATTTGGGGAAACCAAAATAGCCGTCGTCACATGGAAAACGAACGATTGTCCACTGTCGTTTCTGTTGACTTCACCAACGAAAGTCGGCGACAGTGAAATTGGACACGGGTTTGCGAAATCTTGAGGAATCGCCAATCTCGCCCCCAGAGCCCACTTTTCTTTGGGTCTGCGCCAAGAACACGGAATCATGCCAGGGCCAATTTCGGCACAGTCGCAGCGAAAGTCCATTTTTGTATCTATAGCAACCACTGTTGCTCCCCATTTCTGAATTTGCGTAGACGAGTCGGAAGTCCGTGATGAGCGGACTTCCTGGTTTGGTACTGGCCTGAGTCCGCATTCTTGGTGCTGACCAAAGCAAAAGGGGTCTCTGGGGACGAGATTGATGTAATCGCATGATTGTGATGAATATAGCCTGACACAAGGAAAGAAAATGATTTGCTCTTCTTTATTATGCTTTTTTTTTTCACAATAAATTGAAAAGATTGGTCAGTTGTTATTAGAGGTATGGGTGCAACTATCTGTAGAGCCCCTAAAAAAAAATCCGCGAAAGATCTCAAATATAATCGTTATTACGCACTGTTACACACACCACGTACTTGAATAAATTGATAAACAATAGATTACTCCCGAAGGACGGCACTGCACCTAATAATCACCGACATATGACTGCATTCAATTTTCCAAGGCACGACACTACATTCCTTCTTTCTTCGAAAACAAAACCCTCTTACCGCCGAGGGACCCCCATTGACTTTTAAAATCGTCTGGCGTTAGACAGCGTAAAATCTTCTGGCGTTAGACAGAATAAAATCTATCACTGTCAATTTGCATTTTTCGTGGTGAAAGAGTTAACTGGGAACATAGTTTATGAGCGAACCTAGATGTTGTTAAACTGAATAACAATTTTTGCAAAAGGACGAACCGAACAAAATAATAAGGTAACGATAATTCTAACTCAAGCACACGATCTTCAAAGTAAACGGCATGCCTCTTAAAGAAAAACTCTTTCAAGAAGCCTCTGATCGTGAAACACGTAAGGTCATAATTGAAAAACGAAATCTTTAAACCAAGAAGAGGGTTTGCAATAGAGTTTTCCGGATACTGGATTTGGCTTTTTGGAGACCGGGATTCGGGATTCTAAAGAATATGAGAGCGGAATTCGGGATGAATTTATGGACGGGACGTGGTGTTTAACGTTATTACGAAGCGGGATCCGGGAAATCGTCACATTGAAGCTCCGAGATCCGGGATTTCTGACGGCGAGATACTTAACATAAACTCAACTTTCGCCGTCAGCAACGAAGGAAACGATTGGAAATTTAAGCTGAACATTTTCCACCACGTTAACACGTGCCTTTTGTGATCCCTATGGCGTGCTCTTTTTGTTGAAGTTTGGCCGTAATAAGATCCAGTTACACAAAGGCCTCACGACCTTTGTTACTTGTAACCACATCACGATTTTTCTACAAAAAGTGTCTCGTTTATGCTGAAGCGCATAGGCCAAAATTATACTCTGCTTTTTGAAAATGTCAGACAGCACCGACATCGCTGTTCGCGGCGAACATGATATTATTGGTTGTGTGGCTCATTTTTACGAGAAGGGAAAGAGCGGAAATACGAAAGAAGTACACATGAAAGAAGAAAAGTCAAAAGAAGTACAAACAGAGAGGAAATAATGAAGTTCATTGAACAAGCAAATAAACATCACCCCACAATTAAATTTACGGCTGAAATTTCAGATACAGAAACGACATTTCGGGATACAAACGCTGGCGTTTAGAAAGGCGAAAGATTCAAGAGCAATATTCAGTCCTTAATGTGCGCACGCACTTCAAACCTCCTGTGAAACATTTCAACACAGGCACTTCTCCTCGTGGCACCTATCAGGAGTCCAAAAAGGCTTTGTCGAAGGCGAAGCTCTGAGACTTCTCAGAACAAACTCTTCTAAAAATGAATTTGAAGAGCTCATCCAAAAATTTAAATCACGCCTACGTGAACGAGGTTATCTCAAGAATCTTGTTCAAACGGCCCTCTCAGAAACGCAATTTAAAAACAGAAAACATGCACTCCTTCAAAAACCACAGAAAAGCAAACGAGTCTTGCCTTTCGTTACACAGTGCCACCCAGTGGCGACGAACTTGAAACAAATCCTCATGAAAGACTGGCTTTTAATAGAGCGACAACTATGGGCTCAGAGAATCTAAAAAACCCGCCCTCTTATGTTACAAAAAGAGGGCGGTCAATCAAATTACAAAATTGAAAGGCTAAAACACGCGCTAGGGAGTCGTATAGGCCTGTCACCCCGGTACACTGCCAAACTTACAACCGGGAGTTTAACAAAGTGGAAAGTATGAACAGATTCAATTACTACTAATAATGGACAATGACGCATTATTTGGGTTCAAAACTGTGATTGCATGCGAATGCTTCAATTAAGGTCAATTGGAACATGAAGGTTGGTGGACATAAGTAACAAGGTGTATTCTAAATCAACTGTTGTTGTAACTAACGACGAGATTTGGACATCATGCTTTGACGTCATTACCTGGATCAGGATTGGCCGATAAAAACGTTCGGGATTTTGGGATGAAGGAAAAATTTTGGTCGGGATGACGGGATTGAAGAATTGGATTGTGGACCCTCTAAGAAGGCTTGCGAACTTGACGTGTGAACCTTCGAAGAGTTCTTTGGAAAACTTCTGGCCCTTAAGGCACACACTCGTCATCTCTTTTTCATATTTTTGTCTCAGTAGATTCCTGGATTTACCCCTGGTGATCACTTACAGGACGAGAATCAATAGACGCCCTTGCTTGTTCATTGCAACGTTTGACCAAGGCCGGTTTTAGCTTGAGTTCCGTACAATCATAATTTCAGAATGTAACCTTGTTGTCTGTCTCCCGCACAACCTTAAATGGACAAAAATTACTTGAGAACTTGTTTGTCTTCTCAGATGTTTGCGGCACTGCATCAGTGACTCTCAAAGATCTGCAAATAGTTCTTCTCTTATCATCTGCATAGTCCTTTGCTTTCAAGTCGTTGGCCAAGTCTGTGTGACGCGCAGTTTCCCTTGAAAGATGAACGGTCTCTCTTCTCAGTTCCGGCAGTTTGGATAGCATCTCTCGTTCAAACAAAGAGACATCAGAGAAAATGGTGCAGCACCTGGAGTGACTTGTGGGGTAGATCTGTATGCCGTCAACCACAAAACTAGTTCTGAATGCCAATTTTGCTACCCCAGATGCGTAATCTGTAAACATTTAAGTAACAAAAGATTCTGGCGTAGCAGCAATAACGGCTTAGTATTACGATGTTCAACGCCATTTATACGAAGAAACGTCTAGAACCCTTCCGAGACAAATTGTGGTCCGTTGTCCGTTCGCAAAAAAATCGGCACACCAAATCTTGCAAACGTACGGAAAATGGCGTCAATAATCTTGGCACTCGTAGTGGACTTCAAAATGGCTACTTCACAAATCTGCTGAAATAATATGCAACCACCAAATTGCTTTCTCCTGTGGGTAAAGGTCCAAGGAGATCCGCGCAGCAATCCTTCCAGGGAGCACTTGGTGGCAAAATACGTGACTTTGGTTCAGGTTTGTCATAACGAGAAGTCATCCGTGACAGCCATGACAGACCTTGCATAGCTGCTCTTCATCTCTATCCATGACTGGCCACCAGACTTTGCTGCGGAGACGATACTTAGTTTCAACGATGCTTTGATGGTCCTCGTGCGCCAGCTTCACAACCTTGTTCCGGAAAGCTTTCGAAACTACAATTCTAGTCCCTCGAAGCAAAATCTCGCCGTAAATACACAATTCTGGGTCGTCTTGAAATGAACATTTTAAGAAACTGTACAACGTTCCCAAATTCCTGCTCTCACGCAACCCTTAACTTGACTCAGTTCTGCATCATTACAGGTACTAGCTTCTTTCATCTCCCTTGGCGACAAAGCTACAGGCATGCAATTGTCGACGATTGCAGCTCTCACAGACTTATAGTTTTACTCCTCCCCACCTCTTGACTGCTTCGCAGAGTTTAATCTCGATAAGGCAAATGCATAATTTGTCTCAATCCCGAACGGTACACCACCTTGAAAGCATAGCCCTACAAACGCAACACCCATCTCTGAATCCGGGCGCAAGATTTTAACGCGCGCGAGTAAATGAGCTCCAACGGATTTTAATCTGTCTCCAATTCGAAACACTGACCGGACACGTACATGCTGAACATTTTCGCACGTCCAAACTAAAACTCTTTCTCTGTCTGACTATAGCGCCTCTCCACGTCAGTCAGAGAATAGTTGACGTATACGAAACGACTCTTCACCCAACGCCCTGCTTCTGGGTAAGTACTGCCCCTAATCCAACCGTCGAATCATCAGCGATAATCCTGGTTCTACAACGAACTTGGTAGAGAGCAAGAGTTTTTTTCCGGTGTGATCGAACGTTTCAAATCTTGAAACGCGCTTTGTTGTACTGGACCCCATTAAAACGAAACCCCAGCCCCAGCCCCATCAACGATCGAACCTCACTCGCCTCTTTAGGAGGTCTTGCATCTCTGATAGCGGTAATTGTTTCTTCACTTGGACTAACACGATCTCTTGAAAGTTCATGACAGAAAAACTTAAGCTTTCTCAGCCTTAATCTGCCTCACATTTGTCCCCATTCTCAGCCTCACACAAACTATCAAGTGCGGCAAACAAACGCCTATTTTGCTGTTAAGAATTCACCTTTGTCGTGAACAACAAGATCGTCTGCAATGGCCATATTTACACTACAGGACGTCTAAGACATCTTAGGCGTCTTCGACGATTAGTATAAATACGTGTAATAAGATGGATGCATTAAACGACTCAAGTTAAGTGCGTCTAAACGACGCACTTAACAGACGTCTTAGTCTTCTTAGACGTCTAAGCCGTCTAGTATAAAGACGAGACGCACTAAACTGGGATGCTCTTAGAAATGAAGTGCACACAGTCTCTGGTGATTAAATCTCAGTATCTTTTGAAGAAAATTGTGAATTTGATTTCTAGCCGTCAAAGTCTAGCCAAAGTCTAGCCGTCAAAGTTAAGTGCGTCCCATATTTATATTAGTCGTACTTACGGCCAGACGTTTAATGCGCCCGGACGTCGTAGACGTTCTCTAGTATAATTACGGCCAATATCTCGAACACAGTACAACAGGTCGCGTTCTTAACCTTTAATCTTCCATTAAATATCTAGCAGGAAAGAGCACTTTGAGGACCCTGCGGTTCCATTCCGGGATTCCTAGTGTTCATAAGAGAACTCATACAACGACGACGGCGACGGCAACGGCAACAAGAACGTCATCTCAAAATATAAAGTCACGTCATGTTGTAATCACTTTGTGCCTATTCCAACCTTTTTAATATGACAAAGTTGTGGAACGTCCTCAAAAATGACAATGGTCTTAATGTAGGGGAGAAAATAACAATTTATCCTCAAGTGCTGACGTTCTTAAGAAACTTTAATGCCGTTGTTTTTCAGAAGAAGGCAATAAAATGGACAAAAGTGAAAAATGCACCTGCAGGGCGTGCAAAGCTATCGTTTTTACCCTCTAAATATGCAAATTTTTGATTTTATCGTTGCCATCGCCGTTGTCGATGCTTAAGCTCCCTAAAATTGCTATCGCTTAAGAAGAGGCGTCAGTATTTCCTTCCAGAGTCAAGAAATATGCTTAATTTTGGATTACATTTCCTAGGAAGTGAAAACCCTGTTCAATGGAGACAATATTAATCAAGTTATAATTAGTGGATATATCACTAGCACTAACACTACGTCGGGGCCTAAAGCACTCTCTGATTGTCAGATATCTAAAAAGATAGTCAGCCAACCGTACTCAAAGCAAACGAAAAATGGCGCAAACTGACCAGAGTGGCTCACATTTTTCTTAAGTTTTTGTCTAAGCAGCTACAAAATCATAAGTGTGAGAATATGGCTTCTGTGTAAGTCGCTCTACGTCCTATTAAGTCGCCTTAAGTCGCTGTAAGTCCACAAACGCAGCACACCTTAAAGTTAGCCTAAAACATTTGAGAATGAGTCAATAAAGTAGTGGCAAATCAAGGGAGGCATCTTAATGTAATTGTCTTTTGACTGATTTCCAAAAAAAAGAATTATGGGTGGGGCAGGGGTTGCCTCCCAATACTTATTTGAACGGTGCTGATAAGCCTGGCGAACTCCTTCCGTAACGCATATGAGAGGCCAGAGTACGCAAGAGGAGATGCAGCAGAGATACATGTAAGTCCTGATTAAATATCTGTGACAAGCCTCTTCTTTTAGCTTTGCCTTGCAAGATGTAGCTCTAAAGGAGACACCACAAGCAAGATTCTAGTCTCCACACATTTTATTTTTGGCAAGATATTACGCCATTTGCTTGTTACAAAAACAAGTATTAAACATGAAACCCATAAAAATAGTTCAGTCTAAGCTATCAATTTCTCACCTTTGTGAGGAGCAGTGATATGATGCCTCAAAATATTTTTGCAACTTCAAATAACAAATATAACGGAGTACGCTTTCTCGGGGGGTGAAACTAGACACATGTCTAGACTTGAAAACACATTTAAAAATTTTAGAAACTCGAAGCTTCCCCCGGGAAATGAAAATTTAAAGAAAAAAGTTGGCCAGCGAAAATAAAACGTGGATGGATTCTTCCAACCTGACTGCTATATTGTCAGTTCGGATCTGTCATTTTACCAAGGAGGACTTCAAGCCGGATCTTCAGGTAAGTGAATATTGGTTTTGGTGACATTCGCTTCAGCCTGAAATCCCAGTCAACTAGTCCAAAATATCATGTTGGAGCGAGAAAACTGAATCAAGCCATATATAGACAACTTTCACTGTTTTGCGCTTTTCCAGGCAGTAAAATAAACTCAACTTGAAATGTAGTTGAATTTTGTTAGCTTTATAGAAACTACTGAAACGATTTACTTTCACCATTCGATGGAAATATATAAATCGATCGTTTGTTTTGAAGTTGTAACAGGGGTCTCGTAGAAAGCCACAGTAGACAGATTAAACTTGATTTCCTGGCGCTTATTTAACAGCAATGAAAGCGGGATAGCACTGCAAACTCCCTTTCACTTTGTAAAACTTCTGCATATAACTCACATATAATACCCTGTTTAACGACCACGACGTAAATCTGTTCTGATGGTGCAGCCAATATCAAGATAATTTACCCTCTGGTCTACAAAGTATCACTCTCTCCCCCTGTGTTTTCCTAGTTTACTAGTCCTACGGAGAAATCCTTGACTATTGCTACGTCATAGCCTCGTTTGCATACACAAAAACAAAGATGGCGGATTTCAATTTAATATTGCCTATTTTTGAACTGTTATTGTTGGCTATTTAAACACATTAAGCCCAAATGAGTGTTCAAGTATGCTAATAATAGTAAAGAACTTTCAATTCAGAGAAACGTTTTCTAGGCCGTACTTTCCCTTTAAACTTATCTTGTAAAAGACGATTAGACGACTGTCCTGGCATGCGAAATGTTCACTTCCGGTTTCTGTTCCTTAAAAACTTCTCTTGCTTAAGCTCTGTAACATCTATGTGCAACAAGTATGGTGTAGAAATCCTACAACAAAAATGCAACGCTTGTACCATGTTTAAAATCAATGTTGCTTCTATATGACAAGAATGGAATATACCTAATCGGCTAACTCAATGTTGCACCCAATTCAAATCTCCTGAGATTAAGATTCCTTGTGTGTTGTATTTGCATGATAATGTAGCATTCATATTTAAATATGGAAATACCTGGAACAAAATGTTTTATTCCCAAAGGGTTTGAATTGGGTACAACAATGAGATAGCCGATTATGTCTATTGCGGTTTGAGGAGATATGTCCAGGTTTGACTTTAATTAGATGCACGCGGATTTCAATAAGCGTCACAAAGTGTCCCCTTGCTCTTCAAGCCAACTTCAACATCACTTGTGTCTCAGAATACAGACAATTTATGTCACAAAGTGTCCCCCAAATGCTGCTCTTTGAGTGAAGATTAACTGCTGCATTTACCTAAAGCTAAAAATAACGCTAACCTTTACCCTTACCTTATTGTTGAAAATAGGTAGCCAGTGCTTAGACTTAAAGGGACACTTTGTGTTGGATGTCAAAATTGGGCGTGCATCTAATTAGGGTCAAACCTGGACATAAGTGAGTTTGAGCGCCCCAAGGTTCAAGCGTCCCTGGTTTGTGCGCCCCACATCTTGGTTCTAGCGCCCCGCACATACGTAAAGTAAAATATTGAAACTAACTAGCCTGCGTAGCTGGCGGGATTCGCGAGCGAGTGATTTTTTGCGACAGAGCCGCCATTTTTTCCCTCGCGTCTCGCGAACGGTGAAGCCGCGAATGAAATTTCAACTCGACTCCTCACCAATCTCCTCGCGGCTTCGCCGCTCGTGTTCACGGCTTCGCCACCGAAACAAAAGCACTCGCGCACCCGAAATTTCGCCCGCTACGCAGGCTACCACTCTATTTTATATCTTAAAGGAGTCAAACAAACAACGTCAATAGTCACCTCAATTTATTTTAGTCTCAAAACTATTTTTTTATTTACAATGCTCAATAAATAGTTTAATGAAAATGACTTTGAATTTTCAAGTTTTGCCTGTTAGAGTGTCCGCAAAACAAACTTTACACTCTATATTACTTCCTTCCTATCTACATACACAATTTATATAAAATGATTTTGATTTTTAATTTTCAAGTTTTTCCTATTATCTACATTATTACCGTACACGCAGTGATTTCCTCTTTGTTTTATTTTTCTTGTTTTTGCTTTTTATTTGGCATATCGCATTGTCACTCTTAAAAAAAGACTAACAAAAAAGTACTATGCTCGCAGGGTAGCAATGTATCTACCTAGCGCTGGCGCACTGTAGGGTCGTTCATGAAGGAGATGGCCTTCAGCAGCTGGTCGACTGACTTCTCGCCGTCGGAGTACTGACCCCATAGATTGAAGATTTTCTTCTGATGGTTGCGGTATTTGTTTCGCTGGATTCTGCTCAGTTTCTGGTCGGCCACGAGCTGCATTTGTAGTTCCACTAGCTGAGCCTCCATACGCGGGGCCTCGATCAACTGATAAAAGGGGATATCAGATCTGCCACTCGCACGGC
Source organism: Montipora capricornis (assembly GCF_036669925.1). Lineage (NCBI taxonomy): Eukaryota > Metazoa > Cnidaria > Anthozoa > Scleractinia > Acroporidae > Montipora > Montipora capricornis. Next base: position 11,490,911 of record NC_090889.1, read on the forward strand.
GATTCAGGGCGTTATGCCACCCCTCAACATCATTATTGGTTCTTACGGGCTGGCCATATACGCTCCAGTTCTCTGGGGGG
>NC_090889.1:11503490-11508490 GCF_036669925.1 Montipora capricornis
CATTCATGAAGAATGCCGCCGCAACATCTGGCTCCCCTAAGAGTTCAACCGGCAGAAAACTCTTACAAACAAATTATCTAAAAAAGATAGTTCTCCGTTCTCTGAAATCAACATGGCTCCTCTGGCTGGGATTCAAACACCCGGTCTATACGTCTTTCTCAAGTATCAGGATAAGCTTGTCAACTGGGCGATCAAGGAAAGTTGCTCCTGTGGTAACCTTGACAGACCGTACATATCCTTCTTCGTCAGGGTAAGTGTGGACAATACGGGCCAAAGGCCATGGTTCCGTGCTACACGGTCATCAACGATCAGGACCAGGTCTCCCTTGTCAAAGTTTCTCCTGGGACGATTCCATTTTGATCTTTGCTGAAGGCATTGAACGTATTCTCTTCTCCATCTTGACCAAAATACGTTTGCAAGGTACTGGACCCTCTTCCATCTTTTGCGAAGATAAACATCTTCTTTCTGGAAGTTTCCAGGAGGGGGTAGTACGACTTTAGACTTCATCGTCAGGATGTGATTCGGTGTTAGTGGGTCTAGATCTCCTGGATCACTGGAAGGAGTGGTGAGAGGTCTGCTGTTTATAATACACTCTACTTCTGCCATCAGAGTTCGAAACGATTCGTCGTCAAGGTTACGACCATGTTCTCGCAGCATTAAGGCGGTGAGGATTGAGCGGACTGAGCGTATTTGTCGTTCCCAGACGCCACCCATATGCGACGCAGACGGTGGGTTTTGCTTCCATTGCACCCAATCAGCTTTGAATTTCGTGCATAAACTTCTCTGGATTGCGTTGTTGTCCATCTCTGATATCGCTCTTTGCAATTCTTTCTCTGCTCCGGTAATATTTGTTCCTTGATCGGATCTGATTTCACGTACAGGCCCTCTTCTTGCTATAAAACGTCGCAAGGCATTTAGAAAGGAATCTGTTTCCAGGGAGTTTGCCGTCTCTATATGTACAGCTCGACTAGACAAACAGGTAAATAACGCACCATAACGCTTCAATTCCTTTCTTCCCTCTTTAATGTAGAATGGGCCAAAGTAGTCGACGCCACAGTAAGTGAATGGAGGTGCTGGGGCAATCCTTTCTTTGGGAAGATCGGCCATCCTTTGCTCACCAACTACACCACGAAGCCGCCGACAAGTCACGCATTTGGAAATGAAGTGCCTCACAACGGAATTGGCGTTTATGATCCAATATCGACTTCTGAGCGTGCCCAAAGTGATGCCGCGACCAGAATGCGCAACCTTCTCATGTGCATCTCTAATGATCAGATCTACTACGAAACTCTTCTTGGGGAGGATGATGGGATACTTGAAATTATCGGGAAAGACTTGCGATCTGCTGAATCTGCCCCAACGCGCAACAGGCCGTTCTGGTCAAGAAAAGGATCAAGGCGATATAACGTACTGGTTTTCTTGATTTCCGCTTTCTTGACTCTCACGAGGTCGCGATTCTTCTGACGCTCTTCTCCTTGAATCTTGCGCAGGGCTTCAGATTCTTTAGGAAACGCACATCCTTGTACCAATTTGAGTATGATTTCCTCGGCGCGTTGTAATTCCTCAACTTTTAAGGGTTGGCTGCTCAATTTTTCTGCTGCTCTGCGTGTTTCCAACGGCGTTTGCACATGAGCTAAAAACTGCTTGAGGCGAAGTATCCGGGCCACGCATCGTTTCATGCGGTTCCAATTTGAGAAACGCGCGAACCTGGTCAAGATTTCCTCCTTTTCATCAGAAAACGGTGGCATGTGTTACAACTTTCTTCACTTCAGGATCATCGGCAAAGACTGCGTCTAAATCGCAGGGAAACGTAGGCCATTCACTCTCGGGATGCCACAAAAAATCTGGACCTCTGACCCATCGATGTCGTTTAGTTATCTGATTGCCCTCCAAACCACGTGATGCGTCATCAGCCGGATTATTTTCGGAGTCCACATGCCTCCATTGGATAGGATCTGTCTCATCTCGAATTCTTTGCACTCGATTTGCCACAACACGTGAAAACGCTTCGTTTCGTTTCTAATGTATTTCAACACGGTGGTACGAAGTCGATATTGGATCATAAACGCCAATTCCGTTGTGAGGCACTTCATTCCAAATGCGTGACTTGTCGGCGGCTTCGTGGTGTAGTTGGTGAGCAAAGGATGGCCGATCTTCCCAAAAGAAAGGATTGCCCCAGCACCTCCATTCACTTACTGTGGCGTCGGACTACTTTGGCCCATTGCCCATTAACCTGGAGGGAAGGCGAAAGGTGACACTTGAAGCGTTATGGTGCGTTATTTACCTGTTTATCTAGTCGAGCTGTACATATAGAGACGGCAAACCACTCCCTGGAAGCAGATTCCTTTCTTAATGCCTTGCGACGTTTTATAGCAAGAAGAGGGCCTGTACGTGAAATCAGATCCGATCAAGGAACAATATTACCGGAGCAGAGAAAAGAATTGCAAAGAGCGATATCAGAGATGGACAACAACGCAATCCAGAGAAGTTTATGCACGTTCACGATTCAAAGCGGTGATTGGGTGCAATGGAAGCAAAAACCCCACCGTCTGCGTCGCATATGGGTGGCGTCTGGGAACGACAAATACGCTGAGTCCGCTCAATTCTGACCGCCTTAATGCTATTCATCCGAGAACATGGTCGTAACCTTGACGACGAATCGTTTCGAACTCTGATGGCAGCGAAGTAGAGGTGTATTATAACAGCAGACCTCTCACCACTCTTCCGGTTGATCCAGGAGATCTAGACCCAATAAACACCGAATCACATCCTGACCGATGAAGTCTAAAGTCGTACTACCCCCCTCCTGGAAACTTCCAGAAAGAAGATGTTTATCTTCGCAAAAGGTGGAAGAGGGTCCAGTACCTTGCAAACGTATTTTGGTCAAGATGGAGAAGAGAATACGTTCAATGCCTTCAGCAAAGATCAAAATGGAATCGTCCCAGGAGAAACTTTGACAAGGGAGACCTGGTCCTGATCGTTGATGACCGTGTAGCACGGAACCATTGGCCTTTGGCCCAGTATTTGTCCACACTTACCCTGACGAAGAAGGATATGTACGGTCTGTCAAGGTTACCACAGGAGCAACACTTTCCTTGATCGCCCAGTTGACAAGCTTATCCTGATACTTGAGAAAAGAAGTATAGACCGGTTGTTTGAATCCCAGCCAGAGGAGCCATGTTGATTTCAGAGATCGAAGAACTATCTCTTTTAGATAATTTGTTTGTAAGAGTTTTCTGCCGGTTGAACTCTTAGGGGAGCAGATGTTGCGGCGGCATTCTTCATGAATGAACTCTTTTGTTTTGGAACATTTTTTGTGTGTCACGCTTGCATGTCGTTTTCATTATTATTCTGTTAGTTTCTCCTGCATAACTTTGTCTATTGTTCCTTAGTTCATTAGTATAAATTCGCGTCTTTGCTTTTATTCACTCTCGTTTGTGCTTTGGAGGATACAGTTTTAGGTTTTGCGTTTTTTTTTTTCCTACATCGCCTCGTTTTTATCCGTTTTAAAGGCCATATAAACGTTTCAAACGTATCGATTATTGCTTTCGCATAGCTTTTCGCAACGTTCACCGCAGCGCCAGTTCTCTTTAAACTAAGGATATTTGACATTAAAGAAGAACTTTAGTTAACGCGTTGGAGCAACTGGTTTTTGGCCCTTCATTCGTTTAAACGTTGCGAAGCGGTCTAACGCTTGATCATCTCCTTGTTTAACATAAGGCCAATCTTCAATCTTCTTAATGTAAGCGTTCGAGATTTTGTACGGATCTCCATACTCTCTACCAAAAGCTTCATAGCCTCGGTATAACCATTTTGTCCGTTCAGGTGGAGGCATCCTTTAATCAGCTCTTTCGGTTCTCCTTCCACGTACTGCTCCAAGTAACGTAGGCGGACATCGTTTGACTTCAGTTTACTCTCAATTTGCGACTCAAAGGTCCTGACAAACGTGAAGAAATCGAGGGGGTTGCCGGTGAACTTGGAAATGGTTAATGTGGGCAGAAGAAGGGTCTGCTGTTGCTGTTCAACCAAGAGCTCTGTTAATCTGTTTTGCTGGGCTGAGAACTTCTCTGACGCCTTTGGGAATGTTCTGGTTTTCACCACGCTTCACTTCAAACTCTGGAGCCAACAGGTTCGGCCATGAGCATTGCGCTGCAACTGGTTCTAATTGCACAGGGCGATTCGAGCGAGGAGGAAGCGGATTGACCTGTGGATCCCGCATAGCTGTTGGCGGTGGATGAATGGTTGCCTCAGACAACTTCCTCTCAAAGCTAGAATCACGGTCTTGAAACTCAGCATACGCCCTTTCGCGCGCTTGGGCCACTGCTAGCTGCTCTTCCAAGTGTAAACGCTCAGCTCTTTTCTCTAATTCTTGTCTACGCTCTAACATCGCAAATTTCGCCATGAGTTCGGCAGTCTTGGCTCTTTCTTTCGCCCGACCGGAGGGCAATTGATGACTTAGCGACGATCCTTTTGTGAGGCGAGACGAGCCAGTAAGATTTGAACAATTTGATCGGCTTTCCAAGCTGTTTTCTATTTTCTCCTTCGCGGAAGAAGAAATCCACCGTTCTGTTTGTTCGATAAAATTTATCATCTCGGTGCTTCGTTTTGCGACGTACCTTCGTACTGAAGGTACACCTTCAGTACGAAGGTACTGAAGGTGTACCTTCGCGCGTTTCTCAAATTGGAACCGCATGAAACGATGCGTGGCCCGGATACTCGCCTCAAGCAGTTTTTAGCTCAATTTTTCTGCTCTGCGTGTTTCCAACGGCGTTTGCACATGAGCTAAAAAACTGCTTGAGGCGAAGTATCCGGGCCACTCATCGTTTCATGCGGTTCCAATTTGAGAAACACGCGAACCTGGTCAAGATTTCTTCCTTTTTCATCAGAAACGGTGGCATGTGTTACAACTTCTTCACTTCAGGATCATCGGCAAAGACTGCGTCTAAATCGCAGGGAAACGTAGGCCATTCACTCTCGGGATGCCACAAAAAATCTGTACC
>NC_090889.1:11515990-11528490 GCF_036669925.1 Montipora capricornis
CAGTCTGGCTCACAGGATGCCATTCTGGAGAGAAACGCGCAGATACTAATAAATTTCTAACTGGATTAGTCAAAAGGTGCCTGCAGAAATTGTGAAAACACGCCAATTCTGCTGCGGTCATAAAGTAAAAAAAGCCACCCTCTCCGCCCGTGTGCATTTGTCACACAACTGCCAATCACCCACCCACGGCATACCGTGGGTTCTCTCTAATTGGTGATCAAAAGCAAACTATCAGTCAGGCCTACACTAGTCCAGGAAAAATTGCCAAGACATCCTTCATTATAAAGTCTCCCTTAACAAGGTCACAAACTTTAACGGCAGTCAAAGTCTGAAAGAAGCAAACTCCCCAGCCCTGTGCTTTTGACACACAACGCAGAGTCACCCACCCAGTGTTAGAACTGTCCCTGGGCTGTTTGGCAAAGCAGGCCTTGACGGCAAGCCCACTCAATTTTGAGCGGCCACACTGGCTTGAACACGGGCTATGCCCGTGCTCAAGCGAAAACTCCAGTGGCTACCTTTTAGCGAATTCGCTTAGATATCAAGGGCCAAACGCCTGAAATTCAGTCAAAAATCGGCTGATGACACTCGATTTACTCAGCCTGGTTCACAGAAAGCCATTCTGGAGAGAAACGCGCAGATACTAATAAATAATTATCAAGGGCCGAACGCCTGAAATGCAGTTCAAAATCGGCTGATGACACTCGATTTACTCAGCCTGACTCACAAAATGCCATTCTGGTGAGAAACGCGCAGATACTAATAAATTATTATCAAGGGCCAAACGCCTGAAATTCAGTCAATAATCGGCTGATGACAATTGATTTTCTCAGCATGGCTCACAGAATGCCATTCTGGAGAGAAACGCGCAGATACTCTGAATTTCTAACTGGATTTGTCAAAAGGTGCCTGCAGAAATTGTGAAAACAAGCCAATTCTGTTGCCGTCACAAAGTAAAAAATGCCACCCTCCCCACCCCTGTGCTTTGGTCACAAAACTGCCAATCACCCACCCACGGCACACTGTGGGTTCACTTTAATGTGTGTGTTATACTTTGAGAGAGGCTAGTAAGTAGATTAAGAACATTGCTCTTAAAAATATTGAAGATCCGTTAACATGATTCATGATAAGAAATAAGTATAAGCGTTCTCTGGTAAAAAGTTTTAAAAAGACTATGAGCTTTCGACAGACTGAACTGCTGTCTTCAACGGATAAAAACGAGTAAAGAATAAAAACGAAAAAAAAATTAAATATAACGAGAAATTCGCATAAATTAAAAGATAAAAGCAAGTGGTAGAAAAATGTTCAAAAAGGTGATTGTCCGCCCTAATGGTTTTTGCCGTGTGCCATGTCTCCAATGTCTTTCTACTCCGGTTGTTCGCTTTGTCAATGATTTTAGAGTTGTTGAAGTCAATAACATGATTAAAAGTCCACGCGTGTTTTGCGGCATTTGAGCCTTTAGTACAATACTTTAAGTTCCCCATGTGTCCTTTTCTCCTAGAAGTAAAGGGTCCTTTAGTTTCGCCAATGTAGCTCCAGGGGCAAGATGCGCATGGAATTTTATAGATGACATTGCACTGGTCCTCTTCGGCAGGTCGAAACTTAGGGATAGGGAAATGCTGTTGTAAAGTTTTTACCGGTCTACTGGTGACTTGGATGTCATGTTCCTTGAGGATTCTTGTGACAGGTTCCGTGATGCCTTTGATGTAGGGAAGGACTGCAAAGTTGCGTCGGTTTGTTGGCTCAGCCCATTTAAAGAACATACCGACCAACTCTTCTGGAGTAGGTGTAGGTGGTGGAGGCCTCGCCCGTTTCTTATGACATCAGCTGCGATTTTTTTAGGATAGCCGTTGGAGTGTAATGCGGCGCAAACACGAGCAGTTTCACGGGTCTTTCCAAGTTGTGAGTTGGGGAGATTCAAAGCTCTATGCAGGAGTGCCTCAGCGGTGCTGATTTTATGTTTTCTGTCATGGTGTGAATGGAAGTCAATATATCTATCCGTATGTGTGGGTTTGCGGTAGATGTCGGCCAAAAGGTTTCCCTTATCGCGCGAAATGAAGATGTCAAGAAAGGGCAGTTGGCCGTTGGACTCGTGTTCGATGGTGAAAGAAATATGCTGATCGATTGAGTTCAATGAATCGTCGAAGGAGGCAACAGCGTCACTCTTAATAATGCAGAAGCTGTCGTCTACATACCGCTTCCAAAATTTCGGCGAGACAGTAGTCGCGTTGATTGCTGTTTTTTAGATTTCTTCCATGCATAGGTTGGCTACTACAGGGCTGACGGGGCTACCCATAGCACAACCGGGGATTTGTTTGTAGATGGTGTCATTATAAACGAAGAAGGATATTATGTCCTCGATATCTAGGTTGGTTCTGGAATGAAGAGACGAATCATCCTCTAATTTCTTCCTGATATAGACGCAAGCTTTGTCGACAGGGATGGAGGTGAATAGAGACACCACATCAAAGGAAACCATGGATTCATCATCTTGGATGTTAACGTGGGCTATTTCGATGGAGAACTCCTGTGAATTAGCAACTGAGAACCCATTACGATTTTGGATCTGTGCAAGGATGTCAGTGAGGAATTAAAAAGGGTTGTAAAGTGCAGAGCTAATGCAAGTCACGATCGGTCTGAGAGGGTAGACGTCTTTGTGGTGTTTGATAGAACCGGGGATCGCTGATTGAATGCCGTCAGTAGATCTTAGTTTAAAATAAGTACAGTCATCAATCTTTTGTTGTCCCTTTAAGTTCAGGAGCGTCGCGTTCAAATCACGCTCGATTTGACCGAACGGAGATCTTGTGACAACTTCATAGGTACTTCGGTCCGCAAGGAGAGACTCCATTTTACTGTCGTATTCTTCTCTATCCAACACAACGAGGCAATTTCCTTTGTCAGCATTTATGGTGACTCTGGAGCGGTCTTTCTTTAACTCATGTAAAGCTTTGCTTTCTTCTTTAGAGATGTTGTGATTAGGTAAAGAAGCCCTTAGGAGAATCGATGCCGCAGAGGTTCGTATTTGATCTTTAGATTCATCAGGTAAATATGAGATAGAGGCTTCAATTTCGGCGACAAAGTCCTTAAGAGGAATTTTGGACGGCGTAGGGGTAAACTTCGGTCCTTTTTCCAAGAGCGGACGCTCGGAAGGAAGGAGTGGTTTCTTGGGGAGTTTAACAACCCAATTGTTTTTATCCACCACATCAAAAGGACAGTTGTGGGAGGTCTTCAAGTTATTTAGCTTCTTATCGTGTCTTGCTTTGATGTTGTTCCGTACAGTATAAGCTCTTTTTTGTAAGAACTGTAGAGCGGTTGAGAACCAATTTATCCCAAAGTCACTGAGATTCAAACCGCCAGGCGCTCATCCAATCTACAAACGTATCATGGACCGTGCTAGCAAACACTGTATGCTTGCCAGGATTTCCATTTGCCATGATCAAAACAAATCAGCAAACAAGATTTTTATTGACAACGCCAAGCGGGAGCTTTCTTCATTAATTGATGATGCTGCCCTCTCGTCCTTAATACAGTTCTTACAAAAAAAAAAGCTTATTCTGTACGGAACAACATCAAAGCAAGACACGATAAGAACTTAAATAACTTTAAGACCTCCCACAACCGTCCTACTGATGTGGTGGATATAGGCAATTGGGTTGTTAACCTCTCCAAGAAACCACTCCTTCCTTCTGAGCGTTCGCTCTTGGAAAAAGGCCCGAAGTTTACCCCTACGCTGTCCAAAATTCCTTTTAAGGACTTTGTCGCCGAAATTGAAGCCTCCATCTCATATTTACCTGATGAATCTAAATATCAAATACGAACCTCTGCGGCGGCGATTCTCCTAAGGGCTTCTTTACCTAATCACAACATATCTAAAGAAGAAAGAAAAGCTTTACATGAGTTAAAGAAAGACCGCTCCAGAGTCATCATGAAAGCTGACAAAGGAAATTGCCTCGTTGTGTTGGATAGAGAAGAATACGAGAGCAAAATAGAGTCTCTCCTTGCGGACCGAAGTACGTATAAAGTTGTCACAAGATCTGCGTTCGATGGATTCGAGCGTGATTTGAACGCGACGCTCCCCGGTTCTATCAAACACCACAAAGACGTCTACCCTCTCAGACCGATGGTGACTTGCATTAGCTCTGCACTTTACAACACTTTTTAATTCCTCACTGACATCCTTGCACAGATCCAAAATCGTAATGGGTTCTCAGTTGCTAATTCACAGGAGTTCTCCATCGAAATAGCCCACGTTAACATCCAAGATGATGAATCCATGGTTTCCTTTGATGTGGTGTCTCTTTTCACCGCCATCCCTGTCGACAAAGCTTGCGTCTATATCAGGAAGAAATTAGAGGATGATTCGTCTCTTTATTCCAGAACCAATCTAGACATCGAGGACATAATATCCTAATTGAATTTTGTCCTGTGCAATAACTTCTTTGTTTATAATGACACCATCTACAAACAAATCCCCGGTTGTGCTATGGGTAGCCCCGTCAGCCCTGTAGTAGCCAACCTATGCATGGAAGAAATCTAAAAAACAGCAATCAACGCGACTACTGTCTCGCCGAAATTTTGGAAGCGGTATGTAGACGACAGCTTCTGCATTATTAAGAGTGACGCTGTTGCCTCCTTCGACGATTCATTAATGGATAATTACTGAGGCACATGGCATTATGAGAAATATTGCAGCCAGCTGAGGCCGTAGGCCGTAGGCCGTAGGCTAAATAAACAATATTTCTCACTCGGTCACCAAGTGTAGAATAAGACTTATGTAAAGGAAAATTTAAAAATAATTCGTTGCCAGATCGCAAAGAGTAATTTGCACCGGTCTTAATGGAAATAAGATCACTTATGTAGGACGGCGCTGAGCCACTGATTGCCTTGTACGTTAAAAGTGCTATTTTGAACCTGATTCTGTAGATTATGGGAAGCGAATGAAGTTTCTTCAATTATGTGTTAATGTGACAGAATTTACTTTCCTCATAAACTAATCTGGCGGCCGATTTTTGGAACCTTTGAAGCTTGGATAACTGGTAGTCAGGTAGACCATACAATAAGCTATTGCAGTAATCCATTTTGAATGTGACAAAAGAGTGCACCAGTGTTGCGGCCGCTTCTTGCGTTAAATATTTTCTTATGCGTCTTATATTGTGTAACTGAAAGAATGATGCACTGCAAAGATTGGTCTCATGTTGGGACATATCAAATGTATCATTGAACCAAGTACCCAGATTCCTAACAGATCTGGACTTGGTTATCAGATGATTTCCCACTCGTATGCGAGTTACATTGACTTTAGCTAATTGCTGACGAGTTCCGATCATAATAAAGTCAGTTTTGTCGCTGTTCAACATAAGACTATTGTGCTGAGTCCATTTCTTGATGTCAGCAATGCAGGCCTCCATGGCATTCACAGCAGCATCTTGACACAAAGAGTTGCTCGGGCTGAATGAAAGGTATAGCTGAGAATCGTCTGCGTATAAATGAAATTCAGGTAGGTGAACCTCAACGATATCAATTAAACTGCTACAATAGATGTTAAATAACAGCGGGCCAAGACAGGACCCTTGCGGAACGCCACAGTCAAGATGGAATGACTTCGATAGTTTATAATCAACAGCTACCCGCTGCGATCGACCAGATAAGTAGGAGCAAAACCATGATAGTACTGTACCTCCGATACCAAGCTTCGACGTCATGCTCTCAAGTAGAATTTCATGATTCACTGTGTCGAACGCAGCACTGAGATCTAACAGCACGAGAAGAGTAACATGTTGCTTATTCATGTTAAGAAGGATGTCATTACGGACCTTTAGTAAGGCTGTCTCAGAACTGTGATGGCATCTATATGCAGATTGGAGAACTGGGTACAAGCCATGGCGAGACATGTGAGACTGCAGTTGGTCCGCAACAGCAGTCTCTGTCAGCTTGGAGATAAAGGCCAAATTGCTGACAGGGCGGAGATTATTAAACAACATTTCGGTCCCGGGTTTCTTTAGTAGGGGGGTGACTATTGCTTCCTTCCATTTGTCGCCAAAGTGACCGCGCTTTAAAGACATATTGATAATTGTCGTAATAACAGGTAGCAGCTCATCTAAGCACTGCACAACCATTAAAGTTGGCATGGGGTCCAAGCAGGAGGATTTCTTGGCCGAGCGGGATATTAATTTCCTGACATCATCCACAGAGAGAGAGTATTAAACTCCGTTAATGAAACATCAGCACTACGTGAAACAGTAGTACCATGGAAAACGATGAACTGTTGGATTCCAACTTCGAGTGGATGTCCTTAACCTTCCGAAGAAAGAACTCTCCAATATCATTAGCCATGTGCCATGTGCCGAAGTAATTATCTATTTTAATTATTGATCCCCATGAAATCCTATTGTTGTGTGTCGGTGTTGGATCTTCGATTTTGGTCGCACGTATGTGAGATAATTGTGATGCTCATTGCTATTGTTCCCTGTTTGTGATGAATATATCTTCGATTTTAATGATGCCGAGGATTGTTATTGTAGCTCGTTGTTATAGTCGTTCAAAACAATTCCAACGATGGAATTAATTCCTGCAAATGTGTGTAACACTGCAAATTTGCATACTTTATAAGCCAGAGAATTTAGTCATTTTACTCAGTGCGAACCTGGGTTTAGAAAGACGATGGATTCGTCGGAAGACGAAGGGTTATTTATTACACAGAGTTCTACGAAAGCAGACATCTCAGCAGAAATCCCTGGGTTTAGAAAGACGATGGATTCGTCGGAAGACGAAGGATTATTTATTACACAGAGCTCTACGAACGCAGATATTTCAGCAGAAATCGAAGGTAACGTCGTGTAACGTTTGGACATTTCTGTCAGTGCTTTAATTCTTTATCGACTTCTAAAGGCGGCGTTGCCATTTTCTTTTTTTTTTAAATAGAGCAAAGATTTAGAACGCCAATTACCGCTTCAGAATGCGAGAAGTTTGACAGAAGCTGGGTATCAGACTCCAGCCGCCGAAAATGGGTGTGGGTTTTGAAAGTCTTTGAGGATTGGAAGAAGTAGAGAAATGAAGCGGTTTTGAAACAAGATTATAGTGGCGAGGCGGTAATTCAACAAGATATAGAGGAGATGTCGGACGAGATGTTGGACTTTACATTGGCTATCAGTTTTTACATTTACATTTTTGCACTTTATTCATTAAATTTCCTAAAACAGGCTGCAATATTTTAAATAATTGTAGCCTGCACACTGCAATATTTTTGATATTACAGCCTGCACACAGCAATATTGGTAATATTGCAGCATGCTTATTTGGCGCGTAGAATTATATTACCCCTGATAACTTCCCTGCTTAGAAAAAGGACCGCTCCCGTTTTCCTCAGACAGTTGTTCTAGCATTTTTAATTAAAAACTGCACTTGTTGATTTAATGCAGACAGAGAACAATGGAATTTCATGGGGATTAGTAATTATTTGAACTCAATCGATCAGCATATTTCTTTCACCATCGAACACGAGTCCAACGGCCAACTACCCTTTCTTGACACCCTCATTTCGCGCGACAAGGGAAACCGGCAAGATTTCCGCACAGGTCCCTACTTCATTATACATACACTCCTTTGTTTCAAGAAAACAATAGCGATAACAATAGACGTCCTTTGGGACTGTGGCGCTTTGTTCTTTCTTTTTAGAGTTTTTTTTTTTTTAAGTCTATATGGACTTAAAAAAAAACGGTCGAACTTCTTTATGAAATACGGAAAATAGAACAGTTTTTACTGCAATTTCGGCACTTTTCCTGCAATTTTACCCATTTTTCAGTTTTAGAATAAGCGCAAGAAGTGGAGTTTCAAGCAATCGTTGTAATAGGGTTCAGATTCGCAAACATAACAAACAAACCAAATAAAAGTACTGTCATAAGAAATTTAATGGCTACCTGCTCTTTTTATCGTGAAATTGTTCTTCCTGTCTGCTTAAAAATTCGCCGAGACACTGCAAAGTGTATATTTTCTTCCTTTCCTGTATTTAGGATCACGAACGGTGCATTTAGAGGGATTTTGCGATTTATCGCTCTTTGTAGAGATGGGCAAGGTGCTGAATGATGCTTCCAAGTAAATGTCTTTTCAATGCCCTGCTGTGGGCTTGTTTGTCTGGGTCGACGAAGTTTAGGCGATGGTTAACTGCGGTGAGATGATGTTAGCCCTTGTCTTGTAGGCAGTTGTAAACTTTCCGGCCACAGGTAGCTAGGGCTAATATTTTTTCAAGGAAAGTTTACGGTCAGAAAATTATATGTGTTCTGGCGGATTGAAGGCTATCCATTGCAGTAATTTCTTGAGCATCGCGAAACAGATCCATCTCCCGATGCGTCACTTTGTCTTTGCCAACTGACTGCGTTTTCACACAGGTTTTGGACAAGGAAGACGAAAGTAAATTGTTTTCTTTGCACCACTATATGCACAACTCTGGAAAGGCTATAAAGCAGGGACAATTTCCAAATGATCAAATCTCCCATTGCTGTGACCCTTTTACTTCGGTAGCCATATTGATTTTTACGAAGACACAAGTTTGCTTCAAAAGAAGGGAAATATGAAACGATTTTAATTGCAATGAACTCGTGCATGAAAGTTTCCCATGAAAGATGCACCAATCAGACTTTAAGCGTGGTATACTCTTCCATGCAGTGAACTTATAAGTGTGCCGCACGCACGGGGCATGAAGGAAAAGCAGGTCACAGTTCACAGCAACACTGGAAAACCTAAAACTATCACAGGGACTAACCTTAAGCCTAAACAGTGCCTTTAGTCGTAATTAGGGTTACGGTTAGCGTTATTAAAGGTATGGGTTGTTTCAAGAGTAGTAAAACAGGGATCTCTTAACGGTAACCTACAAGTGTAAGTTCGATTGTAGGTGCTCGGCGCGGCACGTGTATATAATTGCGTATCATTGTTATGTAAATAGTCAGCCAGAATTCAATATAAATATAATTTTTAAAGTGTGTATTAGCAACTTGTCAAGTTAGCTCAGTGGTAAAGAGCAGGGACAAGTAATCCGGAGGTTTAAAGTGGGTCGGAGTTCAATGCAAGCTGCGAGTGTCATATCGTGGGATGAAATGGTAGAAAAAGCCGCACGGGATCTGGAAATAAAAACAAGATGAAGGGATAGAAAGGGGAAAGCTGGGACAAAAACGAGTAACGGTGTGGGCGATGAAGGGAAGAAGAGAGAGAGGGAGGGAGGGAAAAAATGAGATCCGTTTTTATTCATCCCGTAAGTACAAATTACCCATGTATATTCGGCTCTCTTGGGTATACGTATTGTTCTACAAAACAATAGCGCGAATGAATAATTAATTTCTTCTGCGTGCATAATGAAGTAAGGACCTGTACGGAAATCATTCCGGGAAACCTTTTGGCCGACATCTACCGCAAACCCACACATACGGATAGATATATTGACTTTCATTCACACCATGACAGAAAACATAAAATCAGCACCGTTGAGGCACTCCTGCTTAGAGCTTTGAATCTCTCCAACACACAAGTTGAAAAGACCAGTGAAACTTTTCGTGTTTGCGCCGCATTACACTCCAACGGCTATCCCAAAAAAATCGCTGCTGATGTTATAAGAAAGAAAGCGAGGCCTCCACCACCTACACTTACGTACTTCAGAAGAGTTGATCGGTATATTCTTTAAATGGGCTGAGCCAACAAACCGACGCAACTTTGCAGTCCTTCCCTACATCAAAGTCATCACGGAACCTGTCACAAGAATCCCCAAGGAACATGACATCCAAGTCACCAGTAGACCGGTAAAAACTTTACAACAGCATTTCCCTATCCCTAAGTTTCGACCTGCCGAAGAGGACCAGTGCAATGTCATCTATAAAATTCCATGCGCATCTTGCCCCGGGAGCTACATTAGCGAAACTAAAAGATCCTTTACTACTAGGAGAAAAGAACAAATGAGTAACTTAAAGCATTGTACTAAAGGCTCAAATGTCGCAAAACACGCTTGGACTTTTGATCATGTTATTGACCTCACCAACTCTAGAATCATTGACAAAGGGAACAACCGGAGTAGAAAGACATTGGAGTCATGGCACACGGCAAAAACCGTTGGGGCGGACAATAATTCGTGCCAGCTCCCAAGACAATATCACATTCTCTTAAAGAAACACTAATTTTCTTAGCATTTTTAAGATTTTTTCTACCACTTGCTGTTATCTTCTAATTTATGCCAATTTTTCGTTATATTTAAATTTCTTTCGTTTTTATTGTTTACTCGTTTTTATCCGTTGAAGACAGCAGTTCAGTCTGTCGAAAGCTCATAGTCTTTTTAAAACTTTTTACCAGAGAACGTTCATACTTATTTCTTAACATTGCTCTTAACAAATAAATGTAATATAAGCAGTAAGAACTGGCTAAGCAACTAAACAAGCCAGATTTCACTGGCGGATGAGGGAAGAAAGAGGGGTGGGGGGGGGGGTGGGGGTGAAGGTGAGGGTTCAGGCCGTGTAGGTACACGGGATGTGTTAATGAACAACAGGACATGTAGGTATACATGTTGTCGGTCAAATACGTTCTTAGGTTGAATCCTTTTTGACCTAGGTTAAATCCGTGAACCGCATTTTACATACAATTCTAGACATATTTAATTGGAACACTTAGCGAATGGTCCAGAATCATCGTGTTTCAAGATCGTAGCTTATACCACATTCCCTTCCCCCCAATTCAATGTTGTGTGAGAATTTTTCGAGCGACTGCTAGTAGTTGTGAAAATCAACATCGGAGGAGGGGGAAAACGGGGATGGGCGTTCCAACAAATGTGACGAGTATTGTGGGTTGAATAAGCACTCTACCTAGTTTAAAGCCCCCCCCAAAGGATTAAATAACCGTTTTTGATCCGTTAAGTGATGGAAGGAAAATTATATGAATCCTTGTAGAATTATAAATAAACAGCAGTTTCAACTATGTTGCTGGGGGGGGGGAGGATGTCAGACTTTTCTACGCAATTACAAAAATTTTGTCTTCATAACTGCGAAGATCATGGCTTCAATTGAGTTCTATATATGATCGATTTCATATGTCATTTGATCGTTGATTCATTCCTCACGGGAAAATTAGATCTCACAAAACTGACCAGCTCCCAACTTCAGTAGCTTCATAGCTCAGTTGGTTAGAGCGTCGCACTGTTATCGCAAGGTCATGGGTTCAAACCCCGTTGAAGTCCTGAAAATTTCAGGCTTGTCTACGCAAATGCTAAAATTGCGTCCATTACTTTATTTCATATCCGCCGCTCAGTATATGATTCATTTCATATATCATTTCTTTCAGAAAAGCTTCTCATCCTGATATTAACGAGAAATCATGGAAGGGGCCTATAAGAATTAAAGAAGAGATCATCATGAAGAAACCACTTTGATCATTAAACGAATTGCTTGCTTGTTGAATGTTAACTGTCAACCAATATTCTGCCTGTCTTTGACTTCAAAAGGTTTTTTAGTTGATACCAGAATTTCTTTCTATCCAGAAAATAAAATAGCGCATAGTTAATGGCAGGGAATGGTTATGAAACCCTAAAATTTTCTTTGTTGTAGGTTTTTTTTCTCTTCTTTGGCCTGGACCGTGCAACTCCGTACTGAGGAACTAACCAATAGAAGTGTGTGGGCTACGTAATTCATGCATAGTGTATGAGCGCGCAAAAAAAAAATAAAATAAAATATATAAATAAAATAAAATAAATTGTGCACGGTCGTGGACTTTCCAACCTAAATCTTGGCAGCTTGTTTGCTCCTTTGATGTTTGCCGAGCTTGAAAACCAGTTCCCCTTATTAACTATGAATAGTTTTACTCCCATCTCTTCTATTGTAGTTGCCATTCCGTTGTGTTCACATGTAAATTCAGTCTTTCTTTGTTACTTTGTATCGCCACACAATTGATCTCAAAAAATGATGTAGCAAGTTTACCATTTTCTTTTCGAGTTTCAATCTTTTCGATTGTAAATATACGTATGAATCGATATTTACATTGATGTACACAGTAAGGCGCCATTTTGAATATGATTATTGACAGGGTGCCCGCCAAACAAGTTTTTTCTAGTCCTGCTTTCAAACTAAGTTAATGTATACTGACGTCAGTGGTTCCCCATTGGTCGGTTATGGCATCATCTCTAACTCATTGGCTTCTTGCCTTTCCCATTATTCTTCTACTTTTATAGTTGCAATACCACACGGGTGGTTGGGTGGAGACAGAACAGAAGTATACAACACATATCTCTCATACAATCTCATGAAATATTCAAACCCAATGCTTGCATCAATTACTTTAATAAATCAATATATCAATAAAAAAGCCCTTTTACACCTCCATACCTTGTATCTCATTAAAACCTTCCTCGTCTACTCACACGGCCTGCGTATGGATAACCCACCCACCCTCATCCTCTCTTTCATATACTTACGAATTGTCATCGTCTTAAAAAAATCTACCCCGTAAAACTCTCCAATTTGAAATAAATTGTACCAGTC
>NC_090889.1:11535990-11540990 GCF_036669925.1 Montipora capricornis
GGGCTCGTTTTCGTAAGCAGGAAAAAAATATTTTGCCAAAAGGGCGAAAAGTTTTACTAGGTCCATGAATTTACGACTGATGTTAAAAAAATAATAATAATAATAATAAAATAAAATAATAATAAAATGCAAATAAAAGAAATGGCAGGGGAAAAGTAAGAAATGAAACACAGACAAGGCCTCTGTTAAAATAAATGATGTACGATTGCATTTATGCATGTACATGTATGCTTGGCATTAGTTTATTATGATTATTATTTTTAATGTCTTCCTCAGAACTAGTGACACCCCATATACAGTTCATCTCTTGTCCACTGCTTCTCTCTAATCCTCAGTAAACTTCAATACGGCCGACATGAGTGCCTCCTTAAAAAACTCCGGAGGCAGCTACAATCTGTACTCAGACTCCTCTCCATATGCAGGAAATATAAATAATGCTTTTACATAGAATTACATTTTAAGCAATCGCTTCAACTATTCACATATTAAGTAAACGCTCTTTCACCAAAAGTCATGCAGATAGGCTGCTTAGAAGAAAGAGGAAAAGAAAAAGGAATCGAGCAGCTACAAAACAATCTCGCTGCGACCGTGAATTACTCTTAAAAGGGTGCTGCTCAAAATTGTCAGTCGGGAACGTTGCTAAAGAATATAGCAAAAACAGTTCCTAAACATGAAAAAAAAGTTGGTCCTTTAAATTTTAAGTTGTTTACGGAGTTGCGAGGAACTAATTCACGTATTGTAGCAAACTTGGCCCAACTTTAAATACTTGAGTACTGGACTGACAGTCATGGCGACCACACACACCTTTGAACGTTCGCCAAAGAAATGGTTTTCTACGCCTAAAGTGTATAGAAAGAAGATGCTTAATTAAAACGTGTAGCTCAAAAGGTGTATAAGAACGTTTACATTGCATCTTCAACAGACTACGCAGCATTTTCGAGAGCAAATGCGGGGAGGAAACGCTCAAAAAGGGCTCCAGTTCGTCAATTAATGAAGGAGGAGCGGCTGATGCTGGTAGCGCGAATAACGAGCTCTATCATAAACTGAAGGACTCAATTGAATTTCTTAATTCACTCGTTGAGGAGGGTTTTGCTGACATACGCGAAAACTTAAACAAATTACGGCAGGAAGTTAAATTGGATCTGAAAGCAGTGAATTATACCGTCAAAATTTACAACCGAGTTTAAATTTGACTCATAACGGTGTCGATATCTTGAAAAAAACAATTCAAGGCTGGAACAATAGAACAAATCTCCGAACATAGAGTTGTTAAGGAAGGCGATAAGTATCTTGGAACAGAGCCTGAAAGGAAAAGTAGAGCGGAATACAAAGCTCGAACAGTATACCAGACGGGATAATTTAGGATTAATAACATCAAAGAAAGCAAAGACGAATTCGATTCCACGCAGTTCATCGTTTTGGCAAAAGATTTAGTACTAGAGGCAGACCAATCAAAGAAAGAAGTATGCCAAGAAGATCGCGACCAGGTTTGGTCTTAAAGAGGTAAGACTAAAAAATCAAGAGTACTACACACTGGTGCGTACATCACTAAAAATTACACAAGAGCTATTCAAAAGGAATGGGGAATTTTAATTAAGGATATGATGAAAGCGATGAAAGCCCGCAACGAGCGCAATTTATCTGAGGCTTAAGTCAAAGGTCATTATATTTACATTAATGGTGAACAATTTGACTCGGAAAATGTGCCTTAATATCTCAAGTAATATTCACCAGCCTTTTACACGCTTCTTGAAAACATCCTATTACACATTAGGTTCTTTCACTGTAGTATTTCTGTAAATTTACCATGCTACTTTTTAAGAAATTCGCGAAATATTTCATCTCTCACTTCTTTCCATGAACTCTCAAAATATTCATGGTAAATTCACCTAAAATTTAATCAACTGCCACCTTGCCTCCCAATACGCAAAGTCGAATATCCTAAGGTGCTAGAATTCAAACCCTTTTCAATCTGGAATGTACTCAAACACCTTTAAATTCCATCTGAACTACACTCATTAAGTGCTCTTTATAGAGTGTTTTCAATCACGTGACTAAAATGGATGTTATTTCCATGAAACAAAAGAGGATAAGTTTGGAGCACCAGCATGACCGCCGTTTTTGTTTGTTTTGCAACACCATCATTGCACCCGTGACGTCATGTGAAAGCACTCTATATACAAACGTGTCTATGTTCCGTATTGTTTATCAGTGTGAAAGCATTTTTATATGTTATTAATTGTTTCTTTCATGTTTTTTTTTTTTTTTTTTTTTCAATAAGCAGATATCTATCCGGTGGCGGAGTGATTGCATGGATCGTCACGGT
Source organism: Montipora capricornis (assembly GCF_036669925.1). NCBI lineage: Eukaryota > Metazoa > Cnidaria > Anthozoa > Scleractinia > Acroporidae > Montipora > Montipora capricornis. Next base: position 11,538,317 of record NC_090889.1, read on the forward strand.
CTTTCGGCCTCATGTGTTTTCTCTGCTTTTCTACTGTTTTTGCTTGCTGGCGAAGGTCTAAAAGATCCTACACCATGGCTAAGTATCTTTGGCACCGAACTGACGGCAAATAAGGTGGAAAAGACTCAAAACTACCATATGTTATCCACTAATGCTTGACAATTGGGGCGTAGTTTTTCTGCCATTAATTTATTCTGCTCTGATCTTGTCGAGCAAGTTGTGTTTGGTGATTGGCATCTATTGTCGACTAGAGCTGGAATGCTATTCATTGTTCTCGACTGGAATGCTATAATTGTTATCAAATGCAACACAACTCGGTATTTGACACTACGCAGGATCAAACGATGCAGTCGTATGTGCATACACCATGCAAACACCACCACCTCCTTCCATTGTCAACTGGTGGGTGATATTGTGTTCAAACTTAATCCGGACCTATAGACACGCCGTCAAGGGGTAAGCAAATGGACAATATCTTCGTTGTTCGTTCCATGCATTCCTTTCGGATTCCTGTTCACACGACCAACAACTGTGTGCTAACAATGGACATTGTTCAAGGCGTCTGGTGTACACAAAAATCACTATTCGAATTTGATTAACATTCCCTTAGATGATCTCCTCAACACTATCAATCATTGAGGCTTTGGTTAGTTAACGCGCTTTCGCTTGGAAATAAGTCCGCTGACTTCACAGATTATGTTATGGATTCGCAGTTTCATCTGGTTGGGCTGACTGAAAACCTGGTTAACAACTGACGATGTGGCTGCCCCTGCAATGGCGACTCCTGAAGGCACAAGATTCTTGATCACCCACGTGTGAGTCAGATCACTGGTGGTGGCACCGGTTTAATATTTATACCGTCACGCCCCTCTCAAAACCAGGGCTGTAACTGTGAGGCGACGCCTACCATGGTTTAATGAAGACATAAGAGAAGCTAAAGAGAGTCAGGTGCAGGGCTGAAATGCGCTGGAGAAGGACGAAGTGTTCATCAGGCTTTGAATGCTACAAGACATGCAGGAACCGTGTTACCTATTTATTGATTAACAACGCCCGCACGGCGTTCTGTAAAGATTTTGTCGAGAAAAACAGTGGGGATCAGGGTAAACTTTTCAGAGCTACGAAGGGGTTACTGAAGCAAGATTCTGGAGTCCAGTTCCCACCACACGATGATGAATGTCTACTGGCCAACACTATGATAATTTCTTCGTCAACAAGGTATCTGATATTCGGTTGGATCTTGATACTGCTGCACGAAGTTCTTCTGGATCCTCAAAATATGACTTTGATCGTCCTGTAAGAGAATCACAATCACAATAATGATGACGTCATAGAGCTGGTGAAGAAATGTGCTTAGTACCGTGTTTTGGAACCAATGCCAGCTCTATTAGTACCAGAGTGCATTGATGAGCTTTTGTCTGTAATTAAACAGCTGATCAATCAGTCTCTAGGGACTGCCTCTTTTCCTGATTAATGGAAGGAAGGCATAGTAAATCCTCTGCTCTGCTCTGCCTCGATCTTCTGTATAAAAAATAACGCCCAATTATTAATCTTTCTTATGTGTCGGAATTGACAGAACGCTCGGTATCAGATCAACTGCTTTTCCATATGTCTTCCAATGGTCTCTATCTTGCTTTGCAGTCGTCGTATAGGCAACACAATGGTATAGATACTGCTCTTTTAAAGGTGAAGGATGACATATGAATATGAATATGAACAAGGGTCATGTAACTTAGCTAGTTCTTTTAGATTTAAGCGCGGACTTCGATACCGTTGATCACGGTATTTTGATCAAGAGTCTTCAGTCAAGGTTTGGCGTCTCGGGTAAAGTCTTGGAGTGGTTCTCAGTATACAGAAGTCAACGCATCTCCGTCAATGTGATTTTCTCTGACCCTTTTTCCTTGCAGTATGGTGTTCCTCAGGGATCCTCTTTCGCTCCCGTATTGTTTATCGTTTACTCATCGAAGCTTGTTGAGATTGTAAACGCGCATCTACCTGACGTTCATTGCTACGCTGGATGACTCTCAGCTTTATCTTCCTTTTAAACCTGATTCACAACCAAGTCGGGATGAGGCAGTTATGTCAATGCAACACTGTATAGAAGACATACGTCCATGGAAGCTGACTGATCGGCTTAAGCTAAATGTTGATAAAACTGAGTATTTACTTATTGGAACAAGACTGCAACTGTCTAAGATCAGCGCAGGCTCTCTTGCTTTTGGTTACTATCAGATTACTTCACCCAAGGGGCCAAGAATTTGGGCTGCTGGTTTGATCAACAACATAGTATGTGGAGACAAATCTATAAGATTTGTAATTAATCTTATTTCCACCTCCACAACATTAAATGCATAACAAAGTATCTACCAACTAAATCAATGAAAAGGTTAGTGCAGCCTCTAGTTACTAGTAGAATTGACTATTGCATAGTTTATTATATGGTTTAACGCAAGTTAGTCACAGCGTGTCAAAACACAGCCGCGGGCCTAATTTGCAATGTTTGCTGCTTTGATCATATATCGCCTGTGCTTTTCAGGCTTCACTGGCTGCAAGTTTAATTTAGAATTGGATTTAAGAAGTAGGTCAATTTTGAAGGCTATTTCAACATCTGTTCAAGCATCTCAGCCGCGTTGCCCTTTCGACCTATGGCGACGCCTGATTGATCACGGCATTTCAC
>NC_090889.1:11550990-11555990 GCF_036669925.1 Montipora capricornis
ATGAATATGGTTGTCTTTTAATGGCAGATTAATCCGTTATATCATTTGCATAAAGCCTCTGTCAATTTATCGTTGCTTTAATCCTAAACTCCAAGTGAAAGGAGGGATTTAACGAAATACAAAGAAAATTAATGCGACAGTGGGCGAACCTCTGTTACCTGAAACATTGCATGTAAAAGTGGCTTGACATTATTTTTTATCCCTTCAATTGTTCGCAAACGGAAATCCCTGTTTCCTTTTTAGCAAGATACTGCGGCTAAGCCGCTTAAAAAAAAAGAAAAAAAAAAAAAAAAAAGGAAGGTAGAAAGAAAGAAAAAGGAAAATATATTCAAAAGGTACAGTGACGCCGCTATCAAAAAAAAAAAATGTGACTAGAACCAAAAAGGAAAGCAATTGTCCAAGAAAGAAATAAAATAAATAAGCAAGCATTTTGTAAGAATAAATTCCAGGTGGAAGACATGACATGACAAAGAAACTCAGTATTTCGAATAAATAATGCATACTGGCATGGAATTAGGTCTCAATTCAATCGATTCAACTAAAAGAGGGTAGTAAAAGGTTCTTTCACTTTAAGTAACCGTAAAGCGAACAAAATGATAAAAAGCAAGAAAAACAAAACAAAAACAACGAATAAGAAAACCGCGGCTACTTATGTAACAAAGAGACTGTCACCATATAGTACAATACTAGACATATCTAGTCGGAACACTTAGCGAATGGTCCAGAATCATCTTGTTTCAAGATCGTAGCTTATGCCACACCCCCCTCTCCCCAATTCAATGTTGTGTGAGAATTTTTCGGGCGACTGTTAGTAGTTGTGAAAATCAATATTGTTGGAGGAGGGAAACGGAGATGGGTGTTCTATCAACTGTGACGAGTATTGCAGGTAAAATAATATGCCTTTCTTGATATATTAAAATTCAGCTTAAAAAAAGAAGTTTAGAGGATAATTACAAAGGAAAGTGGATGAAATGTTAATATTTTTCACATTCATTACAACCTGATTTTTTTGTTTTTGTCCTCACTGCCTCAAAATCAAGCTAAATATTTGGTATTTAGAAATTGGCCTATTTGAATGCAGGTTACGCTCAGGCCTCTCCATAATTACGGAAAATAACATTTTACTCAATGAGACAAAATTTTATCAACAGCTTATAACTCGACAACAAAGGATTCAAAACAAGAAAATAATGGCTACTTACGACCTTGTTGCAATAATTAATTCCAAATGGAAGAGGAAATGACATGAAAAAGAAGGGAATAAGACATAGGTATATTCTTTGTTAAAGTATTAAAATATCGCATGCTTAGGGACACCAGCTGTTTTTTTTACGCAGTTCCTTTACCAATTAAGGTGGCTGTGACTATAATATATAGGCTCCGACAGATTTTGCTTAAAAATCGCAATTAAGATAAACTCTTCTTGATTCCATTCGGCATTGTCTAAGAAAAGGTCGTTTTGCATTTTTGTTTCAAAAGTTGGTTATTCTCTCCAAGCACGTCCGAGTAGGTTTCTCACTTAACTGTGTCAGTGGAATTTGGACCAAACTTGCAGCCGACTAGCAAAAGAGAAATCGCATTAGGAATAGGCAAAATATTTGTAAGAAAAATTAGAAACTAAACCATGGGAAAGTACCTGAAATCTTAGCACATGTCAAGTCACACAATTCCAATACATATTTAGTGTTATTACATTTATTGGCACTGAATTTTCCTTTAAAGTGGCATTATCTCTAAATTAATTTCAAATTTCAATCCAGGTTACATCAGGCCTCTCCATAATTACGAAAAATAATATTTTACACAATGAGACAAGATTTTTTCAGCAGCTCATAACTCGACAACAAAGGATTCAAAACAAGAAAATAATGGCTACTTACGACCTTGTTGCAATAAATAATTTCAAATGGAAGAGGAAATGACATGAAAAAGAAAGGAATAAGACATAGGTATACTTTTTGTTGAAGTATTAAAATATCGCATGCTTAGGGACACAGGGTGTTTTTTTACGCAGTTCCTTTACCAATTAAACTGGCTGTGACTATAAACTATAGGCTCAGACAGATCTGGCTTAAAAATCGCAATTAAGATAAAGTCTCCTTGATTCCATTCGGCATCGCCTAAGAAAAGGTCGTTTTGCATTTTTGTTGCAAAAGTTGGTTATCTGCTCCAAGCGGGTCCGAGTAGGTTTCTCACTAAGCTGTGTCAGTGGAATTTGGAACAAACTTGCAGCCGACTAACAAAAGAGAAATCGCATTAGGGATAGGCAAAATATTTGTAAGAAAAATTAGAAACTAAACCATTGGAAAATACCTGAAATCTTAGCACATGTCAAGTCACACAATTCCAACACATATTTACATTTATTGGCACTGAATTCTCTTTTAGGGTTGCATTATCACTAAATTAATTTCAAACTTCAATGCAGGTTACATCTTGCCTCTCCATAATTACAAAAAATGTCATTTTACACAATGAGACAAGATTTTTTCAACAGCTCATAACTCGACAACAAAGGATTCAAAACAAGAAAATAATGGCTACTTACGACCTTGTTGCAATAATTAATTCCAAATGGAAGAGGAAATGACATGAAAAAGAAGGGAATAAGACATAGGTATATTCTTTGTTAAAGTATTAAAATATCGCATGCTTAGGGACACCAGCTGTTTTTTTACGCAGTTCCTTTACCAATTAAACTGGCTGTGACTATAAACTATAGGCTCCGACAGATTTTGCTTAAAAATCGCAATTAAGATAAAGTCTCCTTGATTCCATTCGGCATTGTCTAAGAAAAGGTCGTTTTCCAATTTTTTTTCAAAAGTTGGTTATCTGCTCCAAGCGGGTCCGAGTAGGTTTCTCACTAAGCTGTGTCAGTGGAATTTGGAACAAACTTGCAGCCGACTAACAAAAGACAAATCGCATTAGGGATAGGCAAAATATTTCTAAGAAAAATTAGAAACTAAACCATTGGAAAATACCTGAAATCCTAGTACATGTCAAGTCACACAATTCCAATACATATTTACATTTGCTGGCACTGAATTCTCTTTTAGGGTTGCATTATCACTAAATTAATTTCAAATTTCAATGCAGGTTACATCAGGCCTCTCCATAATTACGAAAAATAACATCTTACACAATGAGACAAGATTTTTTTAACAACTCATAACTCGACAACAAAGGATTCAAAACAAGAAAATAATGGCTATTTACTACCTTGTTGCAATAATTATTTCCAAATGGAAGAGGAAATGACATGAAAAAGAAGGGATTAAGACATAGGTATATTAAGCACTTAATGACTGGTCCCAAGGGAAACAGTGAGTTTGTTACCCCGAGACCCTCATTGTACCCCGTGGCGACGCCGTGGTAAACTTTGAGGCCGCGGGTAAACAAAACTCACTGTTTCCCGAGGGGCCAGTCATTAAGTGTTTTGTTATACCTTCCAACTCAAAATAGAACAATACATAGATAAAAATTATTTGCTTGACGTCGGCTAGCGTACAGATTTGCCGCCGTTTCAAAGGTGCACGACCTGATCACGTGTGAGTCGAAAGTTCAAGTTGTTGATGTCCTTGGGCGTCATGAAGTTTTTTTCGCCCTAGGGCGTCATGAAGTTTTGACCAATGACACGACACGTTCTCCTCCAATCAGAAAACGTATTTGAGTTGGGAGGTATAACAATCTTTGTTATTTAAAGTAAATGAAACGTACATTCATGACAGTAGCTTCTTTATGCATTAGCTTCGACTATTTCCTTTGAAGGGCTCTTTTTTGTAAGTAATGCAGATAAATTGCTTCTAAGAAAGAAAAAATAAAGAAAAAGGAATTATGGGGCTACTTTTGCCTTCGTCCTTGAACCATGAATTAGGCTGCCCATAAAAAGTTGAAACCTTGCCAAAGAAAATATGGGCAAAAGTTGTTATTATTAAAATGTTTCTTACTTGCGAAAAAGATACGCATTATATACAGTTTCCATGGAATAACACTCTTAATCAAGTGTAAGGCGGTAATCACATGATTTCGAATGCGAATGGGGAATAAATAATGGCACCAGCCATAGCCTGCGGAGGCCTGCGAGAGGCTCTTTGAAGGACTGGGGTTGGGAGTAGAACGAGAGCCTGCCCGCATGGCTTTGTATTTTGAATGTAGCGTCCAAATTTTGGACGCAAAACACTGATTGGCTGAAATTAAATTACTTGGTGACTCACTATTTACAAGCTCCGACAACAAGAAAGCTACTTCGCTTCGCAGAGATGAGGTGGTAAGACATGCGTATGAGAAAATCGTAGAATGTTGCAATTTTTACCGTAGCTTTACATAGTTAATGGTCGAGCAATGCGATGCAATGGCTTCTCTGCTGAAAGGAAAGGAAGTTCTCTTTCTGTTTTCCACAGGATTCGGAGGAAGTCTTATTTTCCAAATGTTTTTTGTAGTGGTCAAAATACGAGGGCGATATCGTGATCATGTCAAAGTGGTAGTTTCCTGTCCTCAACAAAACACTGTGGTAATGTGGTAGTTTTAATGTCTGTATATTTCATTAACATAATTAAAAAGATAACTCCCCTTCGCTTTACCAAAATGTGGCAGCAGTTCTGGTCGATTGGAGATGCGGACGTGGAGAAGGCATTTCTCAATTAGTTCTGTTTCGACTCCCGTCATTAGTGCGAAATCCGAAGGACAAAGAACTATTAGGTGAAGAATGGGGCATGATACGTGAAGTAAGCAACATAATATTTCCTGATCAAAATTCCAATGTCAGATGTCAGTATTCCAAAGGGTCGGACACAATATGATGCCTTACTTGACGCAAAAGAAGACAATTCTTCAAATTCTTGTTATACCACGCGTAGTGGTGAGAAAGTAGGTGGGTTCATACTAAGCTTAGTAAGTATACCTCAAGCATACTTGACGCGTACCTCAGATGTGAACGGGTCTAATTTCAGCGTAAGTGGGCAACTTTTTAGCCTTGGAAACGCGTTTCTTCAAAGCCGCCG
>NC_090889.1:11558490-11560990 GCF_036669925.1 Montipora capricornis
TGGGCAAAATATAACTTATCCGCCAAAATTGTCGTTGACGGACGATTCTCGATTCTTACAGGCAGCCATTCTTAAGCTACACAGAACGGAAGAAAGTCGAAACAAGGATGTGAGATCCGGGAATCGAACTCAGGACCTCTTGCACCAAGGCCGCGCACTAACCGATTGTGCCATCCTCGTTCCTGCTTGAAATTCCACTTTTTTCGCTTACTCTAAAGTTGAAAAATAGCTAAAACCACAGGAAAAGTACCAAAATATCAGGGGAAAATGTTCAATTTTCCGTATTTCAGTCAGAAGTTCGACCGGTTTTTTTTTTTGAAGTCCAAACGTCGAACTTTACATGTGCCGAATCTAATGCAAATAGGCGAAAACAACAGATTTTTCTCATTTGCATTAAATTCGGCACATGTACAGTTCGACGTTTGAAACGGGCCTGTACAGTCGCAAAGGAAGTCTAATGTTATCGCTATTGTTTTCTTGAAACAAAGGAACGTATGCGTAATAGGGATCTGTGCGGAAATCTTACCTATTTAACTACGCTTTGCAGCGTCTGCAGTAGTTATTAGGATTTTCTGGCGAAGGCTTCCTTCCTTTAAAGTTTTTTGGAGTTTTTGCTTCCAGCAATTTGAAATACACAACACGTGGCTTACAGCTTTCATATCATTGTTTAATTCGGGTGTGCGCTGATTGGCTAATTCTTGAAAGCTCGCTCAACGTGACATCAGAAGGCGGCATTCAAAATTCAGAGGCATGCGTACAGGCTCTCTTTTTCTCCCACCTCAGAGAGAGAGCCTGTAATTAAATAAACAGAAGCAATGCACACCTACACTAAAAAAATTGCAGAATCCAGAAATCGCATTTTATCGCCTATTTGTGACTTCTTTGATCATTGATCAATCAAAATGTTTGATTTGTTACTTTTTTTCCCCACCGAATTACCTCGTTTTTGTTCAACGTTACCTGAAAATGATATTTCTAGCTGTCATCCAATCAAAATGGGGAAAAGTTTTCATGTATATAACTATGGAAAACTAATAGCGCTTATGCGTCGTGACGTCCGACTAATTGATTTCACCAACGAGCCCCAAATTCGAAAATTAAACTTGTGAATTCTAGCTGAGCTGGAAATCCCAACGGAGCAAACTTGTAAAGGAAACCCACGTGCGACCAGATGACCTTAATAATTTTTCGCAAACGAGGCTGGGTGGTTTACTTTTTTGAGCATATGCCGTCATCATGCATAAGGTATGGACGCCAAGGATGGCAAAAGTGTTCAAAAAGAAAATATGCGTTGTACTACTGAATATGTGCTATAACGTGTTGTAAATGAGTTGAGAATTAAACAAATATGGTTCATAGGGAGCAAAATATGGGCTTCTTGAAATCAGCTAGCGTTAATAGAAACTCGATATGTTTGTTGTTGCAGCGTCAAATATATATAGGTTGATATTATCGATTTCTCTGATCTTCGTAAAACAAAGCCGCGCGCATGACGGGGGACGAAGTATTCGCCATTTTGGAATAGATCATGGACAATGCTTGTCCCGGTGACTTTTTCGATAGGATTCTGGCTATTATTTTCCATGCTCATCGCCATATACATGACGCCGAATTTGAGGTTTCATCCAACGAATTCATAGAAGGCTAGATGTTCTTTATTTGCTAAATTATCTTGTAGAGCTTGTTGTGCAACAAGTCCCCTTTATTTTGATACAGAGAACGATTTTTATTACAGTTTTGCGATCACTCTACGAAACATACACACGTAAGACTTCTGGCAACTATCCAAGAGAGTATCAGCGAGAAGCACTTTTGTAAACATTAAAAATAATAATAATAATAAGTACTAGTGAGCAGTACACAGCAACACATATCTTTTCAACTTTCTTCAATTTCTCCGACCGGTTTCGTCTTTCCTCTTTTACTCCAGCAAGTGTGTGAACAGCGAGAATCACTTACACAACAGTACGTGCAGGATATGACCAAGATTCTGCATGACACTGAGAATTGTAATTTTGGGGCTCACTTGCACGGATTAAACGTTCATTTGCATGTAGGTGTTTTTCGCTGTTCACACCCTTGCTGGGACGTGATTTGTACTTTGTAAATAAGGTATAAAATAAGTTCCTTTTAACCATCTTGTTCAAACTCCTTGATGAAGTCTAAGTAATCAGACAAAACTGGTCGGAGAAATATAAGCAAGTTGAAAAGATCTGTTGCTGTGTGCCGCTCACTACTATTTATTTACAAAAAATCGTCTAAGATCTTCTTTAAATGATGGGGAAACGTGAACTTTTTATTATTATTTTTTTTCTAGCTGCTTAAATTTATCAAAGCGATGCATATTGCAAGATTTTACAGCGACCTCGAAGTTGTAAGGCAATTGGCAAGCAATCATAGCCTGCGACTAGGCGGCATTCATAGTCTGGTTGATGTAACCAAGCCACTGGGAAAGTCACGAGCAGTCACTGCTGATATTATCTTTCAATACCACAGGTAA
>NC_090889.1:11563490-11565990 GCF_036669925.1 Montipora capricornis
TGACCAATGACATCTACGACCGGAGTTTTTATAGTATCTACTGACGTTACACAAATCACTTCTCTGAAGATGACTTCTGCTCAGGTTGTCGAAACGTCAGTCAATTTCATCGAAAACAGTCATTCTCAGGACTACACTCACCCGGACGATCATAGTTTACTTAATTATGAGAGATATATGACGGGCCATGGAAGGTAATCCGGAAACCGGAATCCAGGAAATTTTCGCTCCTAAAATATGGAATCCGGATATCCCGTCAACTACTGGAATCCGGAATCGGGAATCCATGTTGCTAAAATCCCCTCAAACTCAGGGTGATTTGTCTATGGTAGGCGCTTTTCGCTTGCAGGCGCTGCGATTATCCCTGGGCCTTAAGAAGTATCGACATATCAGAATCAGATTACAGTAATGTTACTCTTGATTAATTCTGTCGAGTTATGATCAGTAGTGTTACAGCAAAAAAACGATTTAAATGTTTGAGTCATTTTCTCTCCCTTCAAACTGTGGCACATTCTTAGTCCAAAGGATTTTATCCCGGATTCTCTCAAATCACGTCTTGTGTAAAAATTTACTTGTGAATGAAATAAAATATACATTTGAAGTGCGGCCTATAGACGAAATATAAGTGATCCTTGCACTTGCTCTACTAACTGAGCTGTAAAGTAGGTTTAGATTCATGGGTTCAAATCCCACTGAATGCACCTCAATGTTTCAGGTCTTTTATAAGAGACAATTGCCTAAATTGTGCAGATGAGTGCTAGGCTCACTTCTCTACTTCGTAAATTTACTTGTGCAGGCTTTGGTTCCCGCTACGTTGGTGAAACCAACAGGCATTTTTACACACGTTTAATTGAGCACCTTTTTGTAGATAAGAGTTCTCATATTTTCAAACATATCAGTTTTTATAAGAATTGTCAGGATAATTGCCATGTCTCTTATTTCAAAATTATATGATAGCGCTGTCTCATCAGTCTTTCTACAAAGGTACCGAATAAGTGTGAACACTGGACTTCAAAGCTCGCTAATTCTCACAGGTACACAAAGAAGTAAATTTATCCCTAAATTAATTATTTTTTTGTTCTTTTCTTACTTAGTTTTCTCCACAAAATACTTCAGAAAATCTTTAAAAGAATCAATTCAAAACAACCGGTCTAATTCGGATCGGATCTTTAAAATCTTTAAAAAAATATTTGCTATTTCTTTGGGGCTTTTCCTCAGTGGCCATGGTTTGATAGCCTCACTGTATGACAATACACACTTACCTCTTTAAGTTTAGGATTTCTGTACTTATATAATAAACAAATTACTTTATGGTTACTGTGGCACGTTTCTACGAATTTTCAGTATTACTCACTCGTTTTGAAGGATCGTTAAACTTACTCGTTTTTCTTTTCGCTCACTTGTTCGTTTAGAGATCCTTCACAACTCGTGAATAAAAATACTTCGCAAGCACCAACCATGAAGTAATCTATATTTATTTATCAGCCAAATAGTTATATAAGTAATTTCTTCAACAGAAGCCTCGTCATATCATCTAGGAGTAAATTTTTAAATTAAAAAAGAAAAAGAAATATTTTATTTTCCATATCCCTTAGACATTGTAGGGTTTTCCGATTTAGGGGAAATTTGAGGAAGTTAGAGCCATTCTTCCGAGCTTTTTAAATTGATTCATTTCAGTGAGTAGATTTGCCACTTAAGGCAAAGAGATTCCTGGTTTTGTTTTGCAGAGTATCAGCAACTCGTTTGTTAATTCACAAAGAATCAAGGACATTTTGTGGCCGGTAATCGTGTTTACTTTTCAGTCACTAATATATAATGTGGTGATTTAATAGCTTCGAAATAGCCAAAGGAAACATTTATTTACAGCAATAAATATTTATCGTGCTTAATGCAGACACTTTTTACACGCTCGGGATAAAATGCCGTGAGTATTCCCCCTGAGGGCCTGAAACGCGGAGAGCGCCAAGAACGTGCCACGAACAAACCTTACATATAAACCTTATATATAAACCTTAAACTTTAAGGTTTCTCGCCCTCAAGGATGGGCGACTTAGCAGAGAACATTTTCCTGAGGGAAGCATTTGGAGCTGAAATTCAAATCCCAAGAACTACTAGCAGAGCCAGCCCTAGTGAAGTACCTTCACCAATTCCGTGTCAGGTGTCGAGAGTTCTACACGCAGGAGCAAAGAAAAGGAAACCCAACGCAGCACACCGCAAGTAAAGTAAATTGGAGAACCAGCTGATTCTGAAAGCTGTAGAACTTAAAGGACGTGACTGGCGAGCGGTTCTAACGTTTCTGAAAAGGAATTGGGAGTTCCTTGGAGAAAAAATAGAGCTTTACCGAAGCTGCGACATTGGCGACAAGAGATTACACGACCGCCTGAGAAAACGAGCTTCAACTTTCCTAGACAAAGAAAAGGAGAAGTGAGTATCACTGCTGAAATTCTTCATTACGGTTGCAGAATGGTCCCTCAAATTCGAAAAAAATCTCTCAATTCTT
>NC_090889.1:11570990-11573490 GCF_036669925.1 Montipora capricornis
ACAAAAAATCAATGTGGAAAGTTAAAAAAATTTCAAGATTTCTGCTCACGGGACATCCTGCCATCTTGCGGCTGCAAGGCGCGTGAAACTGTAGTCGCTAACTGCGAACTTGATCTTTAAGGAACCTCACCAGTTGACTAAATTCACTTAATTAGTCCACTTAAACAATATTTAGCAGAGAAGATTTCACTTCAAAGATTTAATTGCTATATATTTGGGTTTACAGACACTGGCCTTATTCGCTATCGAAGCCCGATTTTGTCACATTATGGCTGTTTTTCCGGGCATGTTCTCTCCAAAACGAAGTGAGCCCCCATTTTTTTTACATTTCTGACATAACTAACTCATCATCTTACAGTGGTAAAAGTTTCAGAAAAAATCAATGTTGAAAAATTCTCGCGCTAACGTCCTTAAATCATTTTCTTTGCTTTCTTCTATAGAAAATTCATTGCCTAACTAGTGAATTCCACGGTGAATTTCAGGCAAAAAACCGATATCGCAAGAATTATGAAGCGATGGGTACGACATCGCTTTTTCCAGTGAAACTTACTTTGCAATTCACCAGTTTGGCAATATTTTTTTCTTGAACCGCATGAGTTTGAAAAGAAAACATGAAGCACAACCTCAGCGAGCGAATGTAAAAGAATAAAAAGCCATTTCAGAGTCAACTGTCAATAGACAGCGAATAGGTATCACGCTTAAATTAGGAGCCATATTAAAAAGAACTTTTTCAGTTCAAGGTCAAACAAGAGTTTTACTGATGTACCTTATTCCGCTTTATCTCTGAAAACAAGATCATTCACATTTTGATATATTTCATTGAAACACACCAGGTTGCCTTGGTACAATAATCGGCAAAATACGGCAATGCAACCAAGAAAGGACGAACTTTAAACACGATGTGCTCCAACACTTAAATAACGTTTTAGTGCTTTACACAAACTTCTGAAAACACAAGCTAAGCTAAGCTAGTGAGATTTCGCTCTAATTTTACGAGAACAGATTTTAATAAGTAGCTACGGTTGTAAAAGACGAGCTTTAGTTGAAAGAGACGGACTGATTACAACTAGGATGGTGTTACATCATGGAACTTGCGAAAAAAAAAAAAAAAAAAAAAAAGGAAACATTAAACATACGTTTGGTAGTGCAGTAACACAGCACTGTATCATTGTCAACTGAGCTGAGTTTTGTCTTCCAGGAGAATCAAGTTATCTTTGCGTAATATGTAGCTCTAATAGTACACGATATTGTTTTGGTAACGTTAAATTTTCTCTTGGTACCGTCATTATAGTGCCATGGTAGTTGTCTTGGGTAAATAGCCCCCGAGAAGACATGTGTTTACTAGTAAAATTCTAAACCCAGAAAGATTGAAGAAGGATAAAAGGGAATCGAGAAACATTGGCGTCGTGGCTGACATGTTGACCATTTTCAAGTTCCCATACAATTTCTTCTACACCACAAGTTTAAGCGCGCACGCTGAGCATCTGACAGCTTTCCAAGGCCTAGTTTATACGTCACGCTATCGTCATTTAGTATCTCTTTTTGTGTTGCGCTTGCGTGTCCTGGCCGTTTTTCTGGGGTGAACCAACGTCTTGGCGTTGAATGAGTCTGTTGACGGGCGGCCTTTTATTGGTCGCTTTTCACTCTTGTGCTGGGTCGTGCTTGTTTTGTTTTGTCCAGTTGTTTTTTAGTCTTTCTTGTCGTTTTTGTCGAATTGTCATTTGGGAGTGTAAGTCAGACCAGGCATCTCCTAGATGCAATTCTTCGTTTTTCTGTTTGTCTTTTGTTCATTGTTGGTAGGGGCGGGGTTCGATTCCTCTGCGAAGTTGGCGTGTTGGTGCACTCCCGTTTTAAGGTGAACCGCTGTGTTTGACGGAGTAGTCGCTATTTCTGGTGGCCATTGCACTCACCCTACCGGGGCCTTAAACATAAAAAAAAACGTCGCGCTACCGTCGAACTTAATTCAGACGAATTTAATTCCAGGTCCTACTTTTAAATAAATTAGACGATAAAGCGACGTCTAAAACGAGTTCAATTCGTCTGTTAAATTAAAATCGACCTAGACGCCTTATCTGTCTTAAGAAGACGGATAAAATATCTTTAAAGCGTCATCAGTTTATCCGTCCCACCAGTGTCGCGTCAAATGAAATGCATATATTATTTTCGTACATTTTTAAATTTTACCTCTGACCAGGTATATTGCATTCCAGCTGAGAAATAAATTTGACCATAACTCGAGGCGAGGCTATTAATCCAGGTAATTCCATCGTTTTGAAAATAGCAGCTGCTTTATTATTTATGAGCGTTACAAATTCTTGCCGATTTTAGGGGCTCATTATGTCGAAACTCAAGCACGCTTCCAACAGATCTGTTTACATTTTTGAGTTATGCGCGCAGTGCGGCCCTTTTGTCACCACGGACTTACACTCTTACAACCCGGTGGCATAGTATGTAGTGCACTACGACAAAAATCGGAAGAAAAGAAAAGAAAAGAAAAAGA
>NC_090889.1:11578490-11583490 GCF_036669925.1 Montipora capricornis
CGCGGTGCCTACTCAGTCTCCTCTCAATATGCAAGAAAAATATTCTGCCACTTCGGAACAAAAGTTTTCAGCGGTCAAAAATTGGCAACCGACTTTTTGCAATGACGTATAAGCGGTTAAATTCCAAGAGAGATCCTAAGACCTTATATGCTTTCAGCTTTTGTAAAAGAAGATGGAGGCAAATAAAGCGTAGTGGCGAGAGCACTCGCCTCCCACCAATGTGGCCCGCGTTCGATTCCCAGACTCGGCGTCATATGTACTACAGTTTCCTCTCTCCACGAAAACCAACCTTTGACTTGATTTGCTTTCATTGTTAATTTCAGTTGACAGTGACCCCACTTAGAGGTCAAGCGCTAGAACGACTAGACACTTAAATAAAGTTCGTTTCCTTTCCTTTTCTTTTTATAGTGTCAAATGCCTTCCCAAGATCCTGTGACACCACAGAACTTTTTTCTCGCTTGTCCAAAGCTTCTCGAGGTTTCAGAAAACTATAATTAGGCCCCACAACATAAATGCCCCTTAAAACTTTGAAGACTGCTACACTAATGTAGTTAGGCTCCTTCTATATACAGGAAAAACAAGTTCTGCCACAAAGACCGAAAGCAATGCTGCATTTATAAATTAACAACAAATATATGCAAAAGAAGAACAGAAAAGAAAAACGGCTACTTACTCTCTTTTTGTTATAGTAAAATCCAAGTAAAGAGGAAAATGACAATGGAAAAAGAAAAAAAAAAAGAAATGAATAATTATATAAGGTAAGTAAAGTGTATCTTTAATCAATACTGGTATATGCATGGCAATAGGTTTTTTTTTAATTTTGATTCGTTTTTCAATTACCAATAAACGTATACGGGGTTAACTTCCAAGAGAGATCCTAAGACCTTGTATTCTTTTGCCTTTTGTAAAAGGAGATGGAGGTATATAGTGTCGAGTGTCTTCGCCAGATCCTGTAAAACCGCAAAACCTTTTTGTCTATTGTCCAAAGCTTCTCCAATTTTCAGTAAAGTATGATTCGGCCGCACAAAATAAATGCCCTTTAAAAACTTTGAAGATTGCTACAATCTGTAGTCGGGCTCCTTCTATATACAAGAAAAAAAATATGCCCACTGCGGCTAAACGTTTGGCTGCATTTGAAAATTAACAACAAGTGTTAACAAAAAAAAAAAAAAGAAAAAAAAAAAAAAAAAAAAAACAGGAAAATAACGGCTACTTAGCCCCTTTTTGTTGTGGTAAAATCCAAGTAAAGAACAAAATGACATGGAAAACGAACAAAATAAATAATAAGATAAGTAATGTGTATCTTTAATTGATCAATACTGCGTATATACATGGCGATAATTTGTTTGTCTTTGGTTTTTTTTTTTTGATTCGTTTTTCAACTACCAATAAACGTACACGGGGTTAAATTCCAAAAGAGAGCCTAAGACCTTATATGCTTTTGGCTGTTGTAAAAGAAGGTGGAGGCAGATAGTGTCGAATGCCTTCCCCAGATCCTGTTACACCGCGCAACCTTTTTCTCTCTTGTCCAAACCTTTTCTAGCATTCAGTAAAGTATAATTAGGGCGCACAGCATAAATGCCCTTTAAAATTTTGGCAGACCATTACATTGAGTAGTCAGGCTCCTTCTATATACAGGAAAAATAATTATGCCCACTCTGGCTAAACGTTTGGCTGCATTTGAAAATTAACAACAAGTGTTCAAAAAAAACAAAATGAAAACAAAAAACAGGAAAATAACGGTTTCTTACCATCTTTTTGTTATGGTAAAGTCCAAGTAAAGAAGAAAATGACATGGAAAAAGAACAAGACAAATAATAAGATAAGTAAGGTGTATCTTTAATCAATAGTGCGTATATGCATGGCGATAGTCTTGTTTGTCTTTAGTATTTTTTTTTATTATGATTCGTTTTTTAATTATCAATAAACGTATACGGGTTAACTTCCAAGAGCGATCCTAAGACCTTATATGCTTTTGGCTTTTGTAAAAGAAGGTGGAGGAAAATAGTGTCGAATGCCTTCCCCACATCCTGTTACACCGCAGAACATAACAAAATAAATAATAAGCAAAGTGTACCTTTAATCAATAGTGCATATATGCATAGTGACTGTTTTAGTTTTTTCTTTTTTTTTATTATTATTTTGATTTATTTTTTAATTACCAATAAACGTATACGGGGTTAAATTCCAAGATAGATCCTAAGACCTTATATGCTTTTGGCTCTTGTAAAAGAAGGTGGAGGCAGATAGTGTCGAATGCCATCCCCAGATCCTGTGACACTACAGAACCTGTTATTCTCTTGTCCAAGGCTTCTCCAATTTTCAGTAAAGTATAATTAGGCCGCACAGAATACATTCCCTTATAAATTTTTGAAGACTGCTACATTTTGTAGTCAGGCTCCTTCTATATACAGAAAAAAAGATCTTGCCCACTAAGGCTAAACGTTTTGCTGCATTTGAAAATTAAGGACAAGTGTAAAAATAAAAATAAAAAAAAAAACAGGAAAATATCGCCTACTTACACCCTTTTGGTAATGGTAAAATCCAAGTAAAGGAGAAAATGACATTTAAAAAAAGAAAAAATAAATAAGAAGATAAGTAATGTGTATCTTTAATCAATACTGCGTATGTGTGCATGGTGATGGTTTTGTTTTTCTTTCTTTTTTATTTTATTTTATTCGTTTCTTAATTATTAATAAACGTATACGGGGTTAACCTTGAAGAGAGATCCTAAGACCTTATCTGCTTTTTGCTTTTGTAAAAGAAGGTGGAGGCAGATAGTGTCGAATGCCTTCCCAAATCCTGTTACACCGCGGAACCTTTTTCTCTCTTGTCCAAACCTTTTCTAGCATTCAGTAAAGTATAATTAGGCCGCACAATATAAATGTCCTTTAGAATTTTTGAAGACGGTTTCATTCTGTAGTCAGGTTCCTTCTATATATAGGAAAAGAAATTCTGCCCACTATGGCTAAACGTTTGGCTGCCTTTGAAAATTAACAACCAGTGTAAAAAAAAAAAAAAGAAAACAAAAAACAGGAAAATAACGGTTTCTTACCATCTTTTTGTTATGGTAAAGTCCAAGTAAAGAAGAAAATGACATGGAAAAAGAACAAGATAAATAATAAGATAAGTAATGTGTATCTTTAATCAATACTGCGTATATGCATGGCGATAGTTTTGTTTTTTTTTTTTTTATTATTTTATTTTGATTCGTTTTTTAATTACCAATAAACGTATACGGGTTAACTTCCAAGAGCGATCCTAAGACCTTATATGCTTTCGGCTTTTGTAAAAGAAGGTGGAGGAAAATAGTGTCGAATGCCTTCCCCACATCCTGTTACACCGCAGAACATAACAAAATAAATAATAAGCAAAGTGTACCTTTAATGAATAGTGCATATATGCATAGTGACTGTTTTAGTTTTTTCTTTTTTTTTATTATTATTTTGATTTATTTTTTAATTACCAATAAACGTATACGGGGTTAAATTCCAAGAGAGACCCTAAGACCTTATACGCTTTGGCTCTTGTAAAAGAAGGTGGAGGCAGATAGTGTCGAATGCCTTCCCCAGATCCTGTGACACCGCAGAACCTTTTTCTCTATTGTCCAAAGCTTCTCCAATTTTCAGTAAAGTATACTTAGGCCGCACAGCATAAATGCCCTTTTAAATTTTTGAAGACTGCTACATGTTGTAGTCAGGCTCCTTCTATATACAGGAAAAAAGATTTCTGCCCACTAAGGCTAAAAGTTTTGCGGCATTTGAAAATTAACAAGTGTAAAAAAAAAAAAAAAAAAAAACAGGAAAATAACGGCTACTTACAAACTTTTTGTAATGGTAAAATCCAAGTAAAGGAGAAAATGACATTTAAAAAAAGAAAAAATAAATAAGAAGATAAGTAATGTGTATCTTTAATCAATACTGCGTATGTGTGCATGGTGATGGTTTTGTTTTTCTTTCTTTTTTTATTTTATTTTATTCGTTTCTTAATTATTAATAAACGTATACGGGGTTAACCTTGAAGAGAGATCCTAAGACCTTATCTGCTTTTTGCTTTTGTAAAAGAAGGTGGAGGCAGATAGTGTCGAATGCCTTCCCAAATCCTGTTACACCGCGCAACCTTTTTCTCTCTTGTCCAAACCTTTTCTAGCATTCAGTAAAGTATAATTAGGGCGCACAGCATAAATGCCCTTTAAAATTTTTGCCGACCATTACATTGAGTAGTCAGGCTCCTTCTATATATAGGAAAAGAAATTCTGCCCACTATGGCTAAACGTTTGGCTGCCTTTGAAAATTAACAACAAGTGTTCAAAAAAAACAAAATGAAAACAAAAAACAGGAAAATAACGGTTTCTTACCATCTTTTTGTTATGGTAAAGTCCAAGTAAAGAAGAAAGTGACATGGAAAAAGAACAAAATAAATGATAAGATAAGTAATGTGTATCTTTAATCAATACTGCGTATATGCATGGCGATAGTTTTGTTTTTCTTTTTTTTTTATTTTATTTTGATTTGTTTTTTAATTATCAATAAACGTATACGGGGTTAACTTCCAAGAGCGATCCTAAGACCTTATATGCTTTTGGCTTTTGTAAAAGAAGGTGGAGGAAAATAGTGTCGAATGCCTTCCCCACATCCTGTTACACCGCAGAACATAACAAAATAAATAATAAGCAAAGTGTACCTTTAATCAATAGTGCATATATGCATAGTGACTGTTTTAGTTTTTTCTTTATTTTTTATTATTATTTTGATTTGTTTGATAATTACCAATAAACGTATACGGGGTTAAATTCCAAGATAGATCCTAAGACCTTATATGCTTTTGGCTCTTGTAAAAGAAGGTGGAGGCAGATAGTGTCGAATGCCATCCCCAGATCCTGTGACACCACAGAACCTGTTATTCTCTTGTCCAAGGCTTCTCCAATTTTCAGTAAAGTATACTTAGGCCGCACAGCATAAATGCCCTTTTAAATTTTTGAAGACTGCTACATGTTGTAG
>NC_090889.1:11608490-11613490 GCF_036669925.1 Montipora capricornis
AGATCCTACGAAGTTATATTCCCTTACCTTGCGTTAAAAAGGTTAATTAATTAAAATTAATTAAAATATGGTGTCGAAGACCTTCCTCGGATCTAGCGGTACCGCAGAAACTGTTTCTTTCTTGTTCAATCCTTCTCTCTAATCCTCAGAAAACTTCGAGTGCCCCCTTAGAAAAAACTTGGGAGACTGCTAGACTCTGTTCCTCTCCATATGCGTTTACAAATATTCCGCTAGCAAAGACCCAAATGTGTTTCTGGGGATATAAATTAACAACAAATGTTTAGGAAAAAAAAAAAAAAAGGATTGTGTCTGCTTACCGCCTTTTTTAATGATAATTTCAAGTTAAAAAGAATACGACATGAAAAAGAAAGAAATGAAACAAAGGTTAAATCTTCGTTAATATAAATAATGCATGTGCACTTGGCATTATTATGAGCAGGTGATAAACGAATGGATGCTAAAGTACAACAATACAGGTCGCACAGCGCAACCTCTGCAGTCTGAAGGAACTATTAAAGAAAAGCCTAATGAGTCAAATAATATGCGATAAAAATTATAAATCTAATAAATAATCTCTGTAGACACCATAAATATAAATAAAACTAATAATATATAAAATAAGGTCTGTCAAATAGATTCTATAGGACCTTGTATTGTCCTATTCTCTGTATATGTGTTTTGTTATTTACGACTCTCTAGCACAAGACCTGGAAGGATCTTGCAGTGTTCAAACCGCTGCACAAAGCAGCACCTCCCTACTGCGTCCTCCCAGTATCTTTTTCGTTGCACTTCTGAGTCCCCTAGAATACTCGCCGCGGAAATCCTTTATACTGTTAATTTGAATTATTTGGTTGCCCGGGTATTGCTTCTTGAGTTCCCATCGTAGGGGAGATTACTTGAGCTTATTATTATTATGGTCATGATGGTAATGATGGTGATTATTATTATTTTATTTTTTTGAGCAATCGCTTTAATTATTCACGTAAATTAAAGGCTCTTTCACCGAAAGTGATGCAGATAGGCTACTTATATACATGAGGAAAAAACAAAACTGCGACCATGAATTAGACTACTGAATTACGTGAGCTCACAGACCCCACTCGTAAAACCATTAACACTTGCAGGTGTGGCTGATGTGGCGGGCAAATTGTTCCACTGCTTTATAGTTCTAGGTAAAAAGCTATATTGAAGATAGGTTCTCTTATCTTAGGGAATTCTAAAGGATTTGGCGTGACTATTTCTAGTGTCTCGTAAGTGGTATGAGTTATTTAGCAAGATCAACTTCAACTAGGTTGTTTACAATTTTGTATAAAATATTTAATCTTTGGTTTGCTCTTTGCTGCTTTGAGACTGCGCCAGCCAAGCCCATCAAGCATGGTAGTGACACTTGCTTCACGAAAGTGGGCTGCTCTTCTCTTTACCATCTCAGTTTTACTTTGGTTCTCTAGGGTGAAAGGACTCCATAGAGTAGACGCATACTCGGTTTGTGGTCGAACAAGAGTCCTGTATGCATTAGCTTTGGTGTGCTTTTGGTGAATTGTAGGTTTGGTCTTAGAAAAACTATGGAGGAATAGCTTTCTTGACTATAGAGCTTATGTGTTCGTTCCAAGACAGCGTTTCATCTGTGACACTACGGTTTCGCTGAGGTCGTTGGTAAATTGGGTTATTTGTTGCGTTTACTTGTCGTTTAATGTGCTCGCATGCCGTTGCGTGCTAGCCGCGAGTTTACTCCCAATAGGGTTTTCTAATAGCCTTAATTGCTCTGTCACTGGAAGGGGTACTTCGGGGCTGCTCCGCGTTTGGCTTTTTTCCTTTTGTGTAGGTTTAATTAGTATATCTTTTTTTCCGCCGACTTTCTTATTGTTTGTCCTCACCATGCAAAAGGCCTCTTTTGGTTTCCACCAATACTGTTTCACTTCACTAGATGCTATCCGGTGGTGTACTTGGCGAGGGAAAGGCCGCGTTTTGCAGGCCCGATTCCATTCCCTCTCATTGTTCCCAACAGTATTGTTTACGCCACTCCTCAGGTTGTGCCCCGCCGTGATCCTCCTTTCTTCGTGGCAGGCGGTGTGTGCACTCTCAAGATTTTATTAGCTCTACTATTATGGACCGTTTTAGGAATGGTCACCCTACCGACATCCTGTCATCTAATTCCGCTTACCCAAGTGCCTCCGCCGCTTCTCGAAGTGCTCCGTTTTCCTTCAATGCTTAATGATTTGCTAGGCTTAATAATTTGCTACTTTTAAGTTTTGGGGAGAGTTACGTCCCTTCGTTGTGTTTCTGCCTGGTTTCGGGATTTTTTGTATGTGCAATTTCCATGATGTATTTATAGGAGAGCGGATGTCGTAAGGCTTGCCTCTTCCCATAAACTACATCAGCCTATAGTGATAATTGTTACAATAGGCCATTTTCGAAATATCAAATATTCAGCTTGATAGCGAGGCAGTGAAGACAAAAACAATAGAAACACGTTGGAAAGAATGAGAAAAATATTTACATATCATCCACTTTCCTTTGTTTTTGTCCTCACTGCGTCACTATATATCAGACTGGATTTTATAATATCGAAAGCCTATTGCTATCAAATATTTGACTAAGTTATATTTCGATCCTTGCAGTACTTTTGCAGTGAGCTCTTTAATTTATTCACGGGATCGCTGGTCAAACGTAGCGAAGTATTTCATGGCGTACAACAGAGTCTATGCACGCCTTATCTGCCATTTTGAATCCCCTGGAGCAAATTCCTGAGAATGAGTTTGAGCTAACTTTACGAGAAACTTGAAGTTGTAAGTAACTTTTCAACCATGGTAGTCTGCGACCCAAAAAAAAATTATGGTGGAGTAGTATTGACTAAGCCACCGTTTTGGTCACCTTGTGAAAGCATACACTACAGGCCTAGGTATGGCTGCTTCAATAACAGTCCTCTACTTTATTTTTTCCTTGTTCGCACACCTTGGAGGCAGTGTGGCCCAGTGGTTAGGGCGCTTGCCTTGAGATCCGGAGATCCCGGGTTCAAGACCCGCTCTGACCACTCGTTGAATTTGATCCTGGTAGTCCCTGGTTCAACTTCCCAGTTGCACTTGTAAATAGCCAACTGGTTTGCCTCCGGCCTGTTGGGATTCTTAACAGTTGTTGTTGTTCTGTTCCGTCGTTTCGTTGTGTTTCATTGGCCCTGAAAAGCCCCTATGGGGAGCGGTCAATTAAGTATGTATTGTATTGTATTGTATTGTATGAGGTATGAGGGGATCAATTCCACCGAACATCTCAGAAGACGCCAATGCCATACTCAGATCTTATTACCTTATTATCTTGTGTAAAAATTTGGATTAATTTACATCGTGAAATCCGCCGTCTATTCAAAAACAGATCTAAAATTAAATTATATAATGCTCCAAATACTTTCAGAAGAAAATGACTATATTGATTTATGCCTTGATATTGATTTGTTATAGATTTGATTTTAAATAACATTTACTTAGTTATTTGTATACTTTGTATAATAATTATTTGTATACCTCTACGTTCTATAATGTACTGTTTGTAAAACATAACTGAATACTGTAGATTTCGCTACTTGTTCTCTCTTTGACGTACGTGTAACACTACCCGCCTGGACCAGCTTTTGCTAACTTCGAGCAGTGCATTTTGATCATTTACTGTATTATAATGAAATTCTACAATAAACAATAAAGATAAACAGAGGCAGCTGTCCTCTCCAATCCTCGGAAATTCTAAATAGGGCCGCACAACCCGAGTCTCCTCAATAAGACACAAACGAGACCAGCACCCTTCTCTGTGCAAAGGTTCGTTGTCATAAGTAGGAAAAAAATACTCTGCCTAAAGAGCCGAAAGTTTTGCTACGTCCATGAATTAACAACGATTATTTGAAAAAATAATAATAATAATAATAATAATAATAATAATAATAATAATAATAATAATAATAATAATAATAATAATAATAAAGAAAATAATGGCTACTTACAAACTTTTTGTAACGGTAAATCCCAAGCAAAGCAGAAAATGGCATTAAAAAAGGAACAAATAAGACAGGTTAAATTTTTGTCATATTTAACAATTGTCCTGCTCAATCTTGCAAAATATCGCAAGATTGAGCAAGATTGAGCAGGATAATTGTTTTATTATTCAACACATTGCTGACAAATATAATTTTCTACGTTTATTCGTTTATTGGAAAATAAGCTGGTAAAACGTTAACTACCATTTTTCTCCGCGACACACATAATTAACATTTATTGCGCGAGGTTGAGCAAAATATCGTGATTTGTCAGTGGCGAGCAGATCAATTACTTGCCGAAGCCGAACGCTGAGGCAAATAATGGATCTGCAAGACACTGACAAATCACGATATTTTGCGATAACCGAGGTCAATAATTGTCTTATCATTCGATCACTAAGTTTGTTTTTTGTTTTTGATTCCGGAAAGCCGTGAGCGCGCGCTGCCTTGCAGAGTCGAGTAATGGCACCAATCAATTGGTTTCCTTCTCATTACAATTATATTTGTAGACTTCATATTGTACTTACATTCAAACGTTCAATAACACTAGGGATCAACAAAGCTGAAGAATTTCACAGTTTTCAAAGCGTATCCCGACAAGTGAAGCTTTGGTGTAAAGCTCGCCATTCTTTTCTGGCTTCAGCATAAAATCTATTCAGTACATATGCATTCGCCAACTTGTCCTTCGCGTCGATGACACGAGTGACTCTTCGTCTACCTTTCTTTCCTTGAGATACTCTCGAAATACGTTGAGTGCAACTTTTGTTCCTTTTTTAGTATTCTCACTGTTCTTTCGATCAACTAAAGATGTCGAATCATTCTCTGACAGCTCGGGGAACCGATCTGCCATTTTCTCACAAGAGCGGGATTTCAATTGCTCTTCAGCAGAATATTATTTGTAGCAAAACACTTATTTGTAGGCAGTTATTTGCAGGTCACGTGGTGTGCTCTCGTCCAATGAAAAGGAAGGGCAAAATACATC
>NC_090889.1:11628490-11648490 GCF_036669925.1 Montipora capricornis
CGTATCCATGGATATTTAACACGGGAAATTTACCTCGGGAAGCGTCGGTCACACTACTAAATACAGTTTCCCCTGGTAAAAAGGCAATTTACCACGGTAAAAGTGCCCCGTGTAACCGCACCTATTATTATGATTATTATTATTATTATTATTATTATTATTATTATTATTATTATTATTATTATTATTATTATTATTATTATACTTAGACGGATTCTTCTCAATAATTGTCGGTCGGAAATGCCGTTGAAAAGTATCGTCAAAAGTTGCTAGAAGTTTGAAAGGTTGGTCTCGATACCGACTGCTTAATCCAGTAAGTAGTGTGTAGTTACGTAGCCTGGATGAATTTCGATAAACATGAGCCAAGTTTGCTAGTAATTACTTCTCGTGTTGTATGAAACTCTGACCGAACTTAAATTACTTTATTTCAGTCTTTCCATGTATTCACTGGTGATGACCCAAGGTTTGGCCCATCGGATATTTCATTACGGTTACACTTGTAGTTTGGTGATTAAGTGGCGTTACCCAATGACTGGCTGTAGTCGAGGTAATGTGTATCGGGCGCTTTCAAACTTGTCTCCTCTAGGATGGAATGTTTTAAATTAGATAAGATTTATATATTATATAGTTTCAGTGCAATATCACTGATGAGAAAATTGCTAAACCTATTCAATTTGGCCATTCCTCATCGAATTTAATGCATGGGGAACATGTTAGTTTCATTCATGAGCTGACACGAGCGGCTTAAGTATTGTGTATGTGGCCTACGCGGACGCTCTACTCGAGCCTTCTTAAGTTCATCAAGAGGATGTATATTGTCCGAATTTACGGAAAACGTGAATTTGTAAAGTGACCAGTCAACCACCAACGTCTCCGCCATTCGTAGCGCGGTAGTAGTGACTAAACCTGTAAGTTCTCCACTTTATCTCTTTCGCAAACGTTGAGGTAGGAACGAATCAATTCCAGTAAACATCCCAGAAGATCTCAATGCCTTACTCAGATTTGCTGTCCCCAGAGAAACATTATCTCTCTACTTCAATGCCTCTCTCCATTCCTCATCGTTTAGCTTCAATAAGGCTGTGTAGCTCGTGTGTCCCCATACCACAGAGACTGGTACACTCTGTACTCAGGCCGTTTTCATATGTAGCGAATGATCAATTATTTTCCAAATGGCGCGGGTTTTAGTAAATCCACGAATTGACACCAATTATTTGAAAAAAAAAAACAAACAGACAAACAACGAAACAAAACAAAAAAAGAATGGATCCTTACAATATATTGCTAATAGGAAAATTTAAATAACACAAAGCTGGCACGAAAAAAGAAATAAATGAGGCTCACAGGCAAAATCACTGTTAGTATATATGGTCGATGTAAGCATGACATTATTTTCTTAAGCAATCAACTATTCTTAGGAGTAGAGACTCTCACAAAAAGTAATGTACATAGGCTGTTTCAAAGAAAAACATTAAAAAGAATATCGTGGCCCCTAACAAACTGGCAGTAACCATGATCTAAACTCAGACGGATTCGGCTCGAAAATTGTCCGAGGTTACTAAAAAATATCCTCAAACATTGCTAAATATGTAAAACGTTTCTATCAAAATTATTCCTTGCTTACAGACAACATGCAAATTTAAAGTTTAATTCATGCAAAAATAGTGGTAATGAAATTCTTGGTCATTTTGTAACGTAACTATATTTTAATTGAAGTGTACGTAACCATATGACTTCGAGTGCAACTTGGAATAAATAAGTACCAGTACCAGCCATTTTCAAAGACGAACAAAATTACACCGGCTTATAAGGAGAGTGTAGATGTACAAGGACTCATTTATTCCAGGTGACTACCAATCTCGTACCCAGAGTCCTCTGGCAATTTGGTAAGCGGGTGAACGTCCGGAGACTGTCACTCTGGGATAATGGGCTCCATTTTCCTAGAAAACGTGGGGTACCGGATTTATTGCGCATGCTTGACTTTAAACGGAAACAGTAGGAAGTAAACGGCGGATTGAAAGCGTTCGAAAAACAAGAACTTTAGCCTTGCACACCATTAAAGAAACTGAAGACATGTTCATTGGCTTGCTGTAAGACCGAGTGAAGATGAGACTTTTGACGCTTTCGGTAAATGTATTTTTAATGTTTCATTGTGCATTGCATCGTGCAGAATACCATCGTGCAAGCAACACAATATACCTTTTCGGCTTGTACATTTTGTTTTCCCAATACAGATCATGTGATAATACTCAGGAGGCTTGGTCCTTTGTTTTCTTCATTAAAAAGAGTGCATGCAGGCATATTCATGCTTGCATGCCCTCATTTTAATGAACAAAACAAACGACCAAACCTCCTGAGTATTATCAAATGATCTGTATTGGGAAAACAAAATGTACAAGCCGAAAAGGTCTATTGTCATTTTTTTGGTGAAAACGACACCAATGTCCACTAATACAATTTCCATAATCATGTGAATGGCTTCGACAAGACCTTCTTCTATTTATCTCGCCTCATAGAGACTGATGTAATGTCAAGGTCAAGAGGAAAGAAGCAACTTTACAGCTGGTGTTTCCCACGGCTGATGTTTCTCACGGCTTCGACAAGACCTTCTTCTATTTATCTCGCCTCATGGAGACTGATGTAATGTTTCCCACGGTAACTGCGTTCGGTCTGTACTCTCGACCTCGGTCAAGGATGACACAGTCGGTTAGTGCGCGGCCTTGGTGCAAGAGGTCCTGAGTTCGATTCCCGGATCTCGCATCCTTGTTTCGACTCCTTTCCTTTCCGTGTAGCTAAGTAGCTTTAAATACCCGTAAAACGGAGCACTGATGGAGAGGGGGGCGTAAAATGAGCGCACCGTCGACCTCAGGTTTGCCAGTAATAAAAAGTTAATGTAACGAATTATCGACACTAAATAAGACCTACTTTACTCTACTTTACTTTACTTTACCTCCCGCTCGGTTGATAAGAGCTAAATACAGAGTGTTTCAAAGGTTCGTTCCGATATTTTGTTCGCTCATATTTCATTATTTAATTATTATACCGAATATCTTAAATATTAGTAACCAGAATGGCCTCCTTTATTTTTATGATATATTTTAAGTGGCGGTGCAGAATAACACGCGAGCTCCTCAAGCGTAACGAGAGTTTATTTTTTTCTCCCGATCCATAGTCGCCTTCTGAGCTCGCCCGGTGTTTCGTGGGCTGGATCTTTGTACGTTGTCTCGTCAATGATGTTCAGATAAGGTGAGTTTGCCGGCAAGTCGTCCAGGGGTATAAAAGTTTGGCAAGTTCTTCTGACATCATGTCTGATCCGCCTTTGAAGTGTGCGCCGGCCCTCCGTCCTGCACAAAGGTCATTGCCTTCTTTGAGCTAAACAGCTTTCTTTTCGTCGGTCCGTCTGTAACGTGCCGCCTTGAGGTTAACAGTGTCACTTCTGTTTTCTACAATTTCTTGGCTTCAGTACTTGGAGGTTGAGGTCTGGCCACTGAGTAACATGTGTAACTTCGTCAGACCACGACCCGCCATACCTCCGCACACCATTACCTTCGCACTTTGTTTCACTTGGTATGCTGCGAGAACGTCGCACTCCTGAGGGCCCCATACGATGTGGTTTTCTGGATTCGGGTAATGAGCTAGATACCTACGACACGCATCTGTAAATAAAAACTTTCCCCAATCCTCTGCCGTGAGCTTGGAGTGTTTCCTGGCAAATAAAACACGAGGCTTTCTTTGCCTCTCACTGAACAGTGGTATCTTCTTTTGCTTGAAAGATTTCCACTCCTCCTTAGTCAATCTCCACACCGTTGTGCTGGAAACGTTGATACTGTGATGTTGAAGTTTTTAAGCAATCTTTCTTGTTGAATTATTACGTTCATACTTAGCTCTCGTGATTCTATTTCTCGCATAGTTTGTGAAAATAGACGGCCGTCTGCTCCTTGGTTTGTCCTCGAAGGACTTTCTTAATGACCACTTGTTCCTGACCCATTGTTCGGCCTTTTTAAACAATTTGGCAATTTCTCTGACTGAATGGCCAGATGACCGTAAAACAGCTGCCTGAGCTCTGGCACAAACAGTGACTGCCTGACAGTGACTGTGATTTTCGTGAAAGAGCAGAGAAAATCAAAAAAAAAACAAAAAAAACAAAAAAACAAAACTGCGGAAAAAATATGGCGAGACATGTGCCCTCGTACATTGGGGGCGAAAATTCAAAAGTATTGTCATTTATTCAAATGTCAGATTGAAATTCCTTCGAAAAATTATGTAGATAACCTTATTAACTGAGTCTGTTTCAATTTGCCTAAAGATACATTAAAGTCTTGAAACAAAATGCAATTTTTAATTGGAACGAACTTTTGAAACACCCTGTATATATTTTTCTGAGATGATTTAAGTTAGGGGAAAACAGCGACGGTAGAAAAAAGAAAAACCACAGAAAACAGTTTTCGATTTGGAATCTCCGTCCAAATTCTGGGGTTACCGTTGTTGTACTTCTTTATATTACTTACTGACTTCCCGTTGTACTGCCATTGTTACGCAAGCGCCCAATAAAAAAAATTGTTGAAATCCATTATCCCAGCATCGCTCCGGGCGCTCACACACTGACCAAAAAGCCGGAGAACTCTGGGTACGAGATTGGGTGATTACTCATTAACAATACGCATGAAAATTATGAGATAACTTATTGTAATAAGCCATTTCCAAGATCATGTCTGCCTCCTCTCCAAAGCAAGGCTAAGTGCAAAGTTTTTATTATGAAAATTAGTTTCGTTCATAAGTAAAGGAGGGGTCCCCTTTGACGGTTGGCGGTTAAAAATAACCCTTTTTGACGCTTGACGGCTGATGGTTAATTTTTCGAAATGACGTTTATAACACGAAAGTAATCAAATTTGCCCATATTTGAATAACGCAATTAGTGCTATAATTTTTGCATTAAAAATGAGGTTTTTGGTCTTCTACTAATTGTCTAATTACTGTCATCACCGCTGGGCGTACTAATCGCCTGCTCCACAAATGCATATGGGATATACGAAACATTCCGTAAACATAACCTTCCGATACCGACTCAGTTCCTCAAAGATTTGTTGAGCCTTATGTTGAAAGGAAACTATTTAATGTTTAAGGGAAAAAACTACTTTCAAAAGCACGAAATAGCAGTATCATTTGCCAACATTTGCATGGCTGTCATCAAACCAAGTCCATAAAAGCAACTTCATCTTTCCTCTATGGAGTATAACCAAAGAAGAACCAAACAATTTCACAGAGCTAGCAAATAGCTATTATCCGAGTATAAAATTTACGACTGAGATTCAGATCTTAGAGACCTGTTACGTCATTCTTTGTGTGCGCTCGCACTTTAAACCGACAGAAACTTCCAGTTCACGCACATTCTCGTCCCCAGAGCCCTCCATTTCTTTTGGCCATGTGTTGGGCGAAACGAAAGGCTCAGGTGGGACCTAAAAAATCGAATATTTCATTGGCTGATTAAAAATTGTATGCGCAGAAGAAAATAAAATTACAAGAACTACGCATCACGTTTTACTTCCGACCCATATGGCGGGAACAAATGGGACGTGGCAAGCCCTTGTTGGCGCGCTTTTCAAAAGATTAAATAAAAAATTCTGTAATATGGCGACTACGCCGAAAAAGGCGTACAAGTTTCCGCGAAATCAATAGAGATCTTAAGCAACGACGACGGTCACGGCAAGGAGAACGTCATCTCAAAATATAAATCCGCGTTATTTTAATCACTTCGGGACTGTTTCAACCTTTTTTATAGGACAAGGGTGTGGTAGTTCCTCAAGGATGACACTGTTCAGTACAGCGCTTAATTTAGGGGAGAAAATGAAAATTTATCCTCATGTGCTAACATCCTTGATAAAACCTCAAATTTAGCTATTTCACGTTGTTGTTTTGCAGACGACGGCTACCATATGGCCAAAAATGAAACAAGCTAGTTCAGAGCTTGAAAAGCTGTTGTTTTTGTCCCCTAAATCTGCAAATTTGTGACGTTTTCTTTGACGTCGCCATTGTCATGGCTTAAGTTCCCTATTGCATCGCCTGCAACGAGATCATTCTCGATCGTTTCAATCCTGTTTTGTTGACAAGGACAATCAAAACCTTTTTATCGCTTCTTCGAAATGATCGACTGAGGAAGCAACCATTATACCAATATCTTCTCTCCCCTTACTCACTATCATTGAAACTTGAAAAAAGTGCGCATGCCCTGCCGGAAATCCGAGATTAACGGACATCCGGTATTGGCTGCGACTAAAGCCCTTCGTTTCGCCGATCACGTGACCAAAACAACGGAGGGCTATTGGGACGAGAATGGTTCACGCACTTTACCCCTTTCACCCTCTAGGGGTCAGGAAAGGCTTGTTCAAAGGCTAAATCTGAGAGGTTCTCAGAACTAACATTTCACCAAAATTTGAAGAAAACAACGCACAATTAAAACAAAGAATACGCCACAGGGGTTATTCAGATAATCTTGTGAACATGCCGTCATCTGAAGTCAGTTTTAATCCGCTGTCATAGGATGAAATTTATAAACTTAAAGGGGTACTATGACGAAAAAACACGATTTTTCAAAAAGTCTCAAATCCTCGAGGAAACGCCGCCAAAATGTTGTACACGCTTTTTACATAATGAATTTTCACATAATGAATTTAACATTTCAATGTTATTACGTCGAAATACTTGTTTTTCATAGCATCCACCATATTTGGTATGTCGCCTGCATACTTATTCGAGGAAGTCTGGAGCGAGGAGTTATGACGTCACTTACTCAACATATCGCTCTCTGCTACTTGAGTAAACAATGGAAAATATCTCTGAAAGCGAAGCTTCGTCTTCGATTGATCATGGTTTCTCGACTTCGGAGCTATCGTTTGACTTTGATAAACATTCTGAGTCACTTACCTGTGATTATGAAGATTTAGACTCAAAGCTACTGAGGAAAAAGCAGCCGCATATCGACGGGAAAGAGCTCAAGAGGAAAAACAAGAGGAATGCTCCGAGATCGTTTAACTGACATTAGATGGTATGTTGGAGTCGTGATTTTTCTGTTTACTAATGTTCCCTTCATTTGTAAAAATTCAAATTTCTCGTTATTTTTTCTAGGTGGTGCAAATGTACGTGTTGTTCTTCAGACGCGGAAACAAAGGCATAGCAATGCTTCTGCTGTAGCGAAATTGAGCGGTGCCAGGGAAAGCTGGAAGCAGTTTCAGATTATAAAGAACTATCACCATGTTACGTTATAAAATACATGAAAATATTTCCCGACAACGAAAACGCAAAAGTGCGATCCAAATTAACCTTATTATACAGCGCTTTCATAGTGAGAGTTCACAGTTTGGCCTTGCTCATACATTGATGTGTATCAATTTCAAGTTTCAGTGTATTTACTTGGAAATGCTATGTTGCTTTACACCAAGGTATGAAAAAATATAAATAAATAAAAGAGAAAATAATTTACAAACATAAAATTAATCGCTACTATAGCCTCGAAACTAGGTGCCTAAAGGCATTGACAGATGAGGTGCTTGCTACAAAGGCAGGCAGACTATTCCATTCGGGTATGGGTCTTGCAAAAAAAGAGAATTTTTAAGTGTCTGTGCGGGGAGCAAGATTGTTAAGCTTTAGAGGATGATTACGGCGGGTTACAGTATCGCTTGTTCTTTCGGTTTCTTAATCCTATGGCGGCTATTTTTAAAATTCACTGGTCTAAAAAGCAAGATTGAAACCCAGGCAGCTCAGTGGCACTGTAGCTCTCCGTCATCTGCAACTGCTCAATTCCAGCTTCTCCACGCACCGATTAATTTCGCTAGTAACAGCACAGGCTCCCCAAGTTGAAAATACGTTGTGTATGCGAGAGTTTGTGTATATAGATTGCCCAGTCACAAGTCAACA
The DNA here is from genome assembly GCF_036669925.1 of Montipora capricornis. Lineage (NCBI taxonomy): Eukaryota > Metazoa > Cnidaria > Anthozoa > Scleractinia > Acroporidae > Montipora > Montipora capricornis. The sequence continues at coordinate 11,636,399 of NC_090889.1, forward strand.
ACGGTCGTGTTGCCAGCGCGCGGTCAAATTCAAATGGTCCAATCAGAGCTGAGGCTGAAACCATCTTGCGAGTTTCCGTTGTTGACTGCCCGGTCACAAGCCTCCGAGGAAAGCCGAAGAGGTGAATTTTAAGGCAAAGTTTTCGTTCGTCACGAATGTTTCGGCCGCCGAAATACACGTATTTGGAGTGAAATTTATTGGGCTTTATGGAACTGTTGTTTTTATTTCGATTCGGGACTTTTCCTGTTGAGGAGAAAACGATTTGTGGAGTGAGGTCTGGCCAGCGATGGATGGAGTGGTCGGCCTTCCTATTATTTTAGTAACGGCCTTCCGGATAACTTCACTAAACGGCGTCAGAATGGCTCTAAACTCGGCAAAAGAAACAAGTTCACACATTTGAGGTAGGAAAACTTTATTTCAAATGAGATAGTTATTTACACAATTTTTTTACCATCGGTGATTTTCCCATACAATTCTCCATGTACACAAACTGTGGCATACACTACGTATTTTCAGCTTGGGGAGCCTATGGTAACAGAAGAAGCATTCCTTAGCCTTCCATTGGCCTTTGTTACCGCGTTCGAAGAACAACACATTTGCATCTAGAAAAAATAACGAGAAATTTGAATTTTTACTGGGTTACCAGTTTGGCAAACCCAGTCGGGATCTGCGTTTCGTTTGTTTGTTTTATTTATTTATTTTTTTTCCGTGTCGGTAAAATTCTTGCCTGTCACTCCCCTGCTAAGTGGTGCCTTTGTGCATAGAGCCTTCTGCGCGTATTTTCTTAGGATCGAGAGGGTAGTGGGAAATGCGTAGATTTCTCTGGTGGATACAGTAGAACGATTAACTTAACCGGCAATGGCGTCGAAAGTCATGTAACGCAAATGGCGTTTCAGTTGACCTTTGAACAAAATATACCCTTATGAAGCTCAATAATGGCAAGTCAATTGGATACTGAACAAGGCAGGCGGTGGAATCTTTAAAGCGACGAGTAATGAACTTCAACAACAATCTGTCGCCCGTCGAGCCGAAATCAAAGTGAGCTGCATTTCTAATATTCTACCAAGTGTGCTGTTATGTAGAACACTGAAACCAAATGGAAAATTCTCTGGTAACTTATGGGTTCAACAAAGACAGAGAACGAATCGAACACCTGAAGTGGATCTGCGATCAACTCTGCACAGTCTTCAGGAAAAAAAAAAAAAAAAAGGGAAATGTGACAGCCAATAATTATTTGAAAGAAAGCTTGTCGTCTATTTTGTGCTTCATTATTCAAAGAAAATGTTCTTCATGGAAACGATTTGATCCTGGAATTTTAGTTTGTTCTACTATTGCGCATATTTGAAACGATTGAGTTTTTTCTCTTCACGCACTTAATGAAATAGGAAGGGGTTTTTGCCTCTAACAGCAAATATGTTGTTTTTTTAATTGTTCGCTGGAAAAGGTGGCCTTTATGAATTCATCATGTTTTATAATATGCGAGCTTAACTGGACAGTTTTTATAACAATAGTAGAGCATTTTCGTGTCAAAATGAGGTTAGCGTCTTTCTGCTGTGCTAACTTAATTGAATATAAATATACATTCAGCCTCGTGAGTTTGTTATTCTCGTTAACCAGCAATGGCGTCGAAAGTCATTGCAACGCGAATGGCGCTTTAATGCACCTTATGTTGTTTGTTTCAATAAAATATTTCGCTGAAAAAGGATTTCTGTGATATTTTCTTCCTTTGTGAATTATAATATCATGTTGTGTATTGAATTTTCGAGCTTAATGTTGAAATGTGACACGGGAGGATATTTTTAGTATTGGTCTGTAAGCAGGAAAGGTTCGCGAAACGGGTCTGTTGGAAGCGTGCTTGAGTTTCAACAAAATGAGTCCCAACAAAATGAGCCCCAAAATCAGCAAAAAATTGTGACGCCGATGAATAATAAAGTAGCTGCTATTTCCAAAAGTCGTCTTGGAGAGTAAATTTTTGACTTTGCAGAAACAATGGTCAACCTCAAGAGTTTGGGCGATTGTGATCTTTGTTTTGAATTCGCTCATTTATTGTCAAACTTTATGACATTTGACAGAAAAAGAAACATGCCGCGGTAACTTAATCACGGCGCCCGCTGAATTCCAGCGATGTCACTTTCGATTTTGCGATTTATTTTTGTGTAGCCAAAAGTAAAATATCAAAAATCTCCCAAAATGTTTGTCGCTGATCGTAATTTTTATGTTCTATATTTACGGTTCAAAATTAATGTTGTTTTCATGTCGTAAATATGTTATTCTCGAGTGACTGTCCTGGGAACTTCTGCTCTTTCTAAAAACTGTGTATCAATGTTTATTTACTTGTGCATAAATACTTGTTTGTGCATAAAGCAAGCTAACAAAATCTTTACCTTACTGAGTTCGCATTTGTTAGCGTTAATAGTACTTTCGGTCCAATGCTTCTGTTTTACGAAGGGGTAAATGTTTTAGGTCACCCATCCAGATACTAACACCGCCGGATAGAGAGATAAACTTTAGTAGTCTTTAGTATTCCAAAGCTGTCAGATGCTCAGAGGGCACGCTTAAACTTGTGGTGAAAAGAAGTTGTGAGGGAGCTTGAAAATTATCAACAGGTCAGCCCAGAAGCCAATGTTTCTCACTTCAATCTTTCTAGTAACCACATGTCTTCTCAGGCTATTTACCCAAGACTTCTGCCATGGCACTACAATGATAGACAATACCAAAACAATATCGTGCACTGTTAGAGCTACGTATTGCTTAGGGAAAACTTTAATCTCCTGGAAGGCAACACACAGCTCAGTTGACATTTTATACGGAATAAATCGCTGTGTTACTTCACTACCACACGTAAGCAATGCGTGTGTCTTTTTTTTTCTAAACAGCACAGGAATTTCTTCTTTCTGACAAATGATTAATTAATAGGCCGGTAGTCAGGTATTTAACCTCAGAAAAGGATCTGTTTCGTCGTACAAACGTGTACGTGAGGACCTGTGGGCCTCTGCTGGTATGACTTCTGGGTGACCTCTTAAATGGTCTTAATGACCCCCCAAAATGGAAAAAAATTGTCTGGAACAGTGCACGTACCACAGGCAACCCAGTGTACCCTCACGGAGGGTCTAGTTACAAATGAAGGGAACATAAGTAAACAGACAAAATCACGACTCTAACATACCATCTAATATCAGTTAAATCCAACGGCTACTACGTGGTGTAAGCCTCGCACAAAACGAGAGCGCATTCCAACGATCTCGAAGCATTCCTCTTGGTCTTCATCTTGAGCTCTTCCCCGTCGATATGCGACTGCTTCTTCCTTAGTAGCCACGAGTCTAAATTTTCATAATCACAGGTACGTGACTCAGAATGTTTTACGAAGTCATGATCATGATCGATAGAAGACGAAAGACGAAGCTTCGCCTTCAGACATATTTTCCATTGTTTACTCAAGCAGCAGCGAGCGATATGTTGAGTAAGTGACGTCATAAGTCCTCGCTCCAGGCTTTCTCGAATAAGTATGCAGGCAACATACCAAAAATGGTGGATGCTATGAAAAACAAGTATTTCGACGTAATAACATTGAAATGTTGGTGAAAGTAAGTTAAATTCATTACGTGAAAAGCGTATACAACATTGTGGCGGCGTTTCCTCGAGGATTTGATACTTTTTGAAAAATCGTGTTTTTTCGTCAGAGTACCCCTTTGATAAACTAATAATCGCTCAAGAAGATTTCGCCGTTTATTACAGAATATGACCGCCCATCATGCAGCACCTAATCTCAAATAGATTTTAAACAACAACTGGCATACTATACAAAACTAAGCTTGGCTGAGAAATTTTTAAAAACCCTCCCCTTATTTCGTATGTAAAAGGAGATATTTCAAGCATCTCTGAGGGTCTTTCAATTTCCTATCTTGACTAATAGGAGTGGTGTTTGGCCACGTCATGCGAAGTGACCCTTGATGACTGACGTTTTATGACTCCGAAGGTGTTTACAGACGGAAGTCAGTTCTGTCGCTAACCGTATTTGAGTGATATATTAAAACGATCATTTATGACCCTATTTAAGTCAATCCTTTAGTTCTTCATTTAAGGATATCTGAGACATTTGGCGGTTGACGGTAAAATTATTGCCTTTCTGACGGTTGAAAGTTAAATTTTTGGCAATTTGACAGTTGACGGTTAACCCCATTGAGACCCTCGTAAAGTGGAACTAATTACCATGACAAAACTTTGCACTTAGACTCGCTTTGAAGAGGAGGCAGACATGTTCTCGGAAATGGCCTATTAAGCAGATATAATGCAATTCTACCAAACCAGAAATTATGTCTACAGGGATGGCATTTGATTTGACTTTCTTTAATCATTGTCTAATCAAAGTGCTTGGCTTGTTACGTTCTTTTTCCACCATATTATATTACCTGTTTTATGCACTGTTTACCTTACTGCTTTTCTCTTGGCCAATCATAATGGAGAATTTACATCATGTATATTATCCCGAATGTTTGTAAGAGCTTATTTAGTTTTTGGAAAAATGTGAGCTTTTTATTAATGTTTACTCCTCGCAGCTTTAGGGCGCGTTCGATTGACCGTATTCCGGAATAGGAATACATGGAATAGAACTTAGAAATCCTTCGTTTTTGCGGAGATTCACTTAATATTGTCGAACATCTGCTAAAATGCTATTTTAAGCATAGCTTTATTATCCATGTTGCTGCAAAACGCCTCACATAGTGTTTTAAGTCATCACTCCACGTGTTCTTATTCCGGAATAGGGTCAATCGAACCCACCCTTAGTTTATCCATAAGGTGTACAATTTCTAAGGCAAGGTTTAAAGCGAATTTGCCAAAAGTCATAGTCTGTGACTTAATGGCATTCATGGTGTGGTAGTAGTACCAAGCCACTGGCATAGTGACCTTGCTGAAATGCCAACTGAAAAGTCATTGTCCTAGTTGGCGCTGAAATTGATGCACTCATGATTCATTTCTGCATGGCTAATAGAATACCGCCATTTTCGTCGATTGCGGTAAAATTAGGTGTCTTCACTGGGAAGGGATGGTGCCCAGTTTCCCAGAAAACCTCGTCTTTGTAGCTTTTAATACGCCTACATGAAGGGCATTTCACTTCAGGCCACTTGAAGCCCTGTGAAGGCGAAGTTTTGGCCACGGGGTGCCTTTATTGAAGTTTTTCAACCAAAAAAAAAAAACACTTAATACACCAGAAAGAATAAAGAAAATAAATTTAGCTTGGCTGACGAGAACGCGTCCGGGAAAAGAGAGCTCTGCCATGGGTCGAAATCGCCGTCCACAACCTTGGACGGCACTCTTCAAACCGCATGCCCCATGATATTTTTGTTGTCTTAACTTGAGCCCGGGGTGCCCCGCGCATAAATTTACAGTAACTTCGCTGTTGTTAAGTGAGCCAACTTAACATGAAGTATCACGTAAAGATTCGGTCACTAGGTAACCGCTGCACATGCTCAACAGAATAATTTTCAACCAATGGCAGAGGTCTCTTTTCCCGTACTCGTCAAGCTAGTGAACGTAACATAAAACGAGTCCTCCGCTAGCAAGGGACTCGTGCTCCAGTTATCGCACACAATTTTGTTATACCTCAAAATATTCGCTTGTTCTCACTCCAAATCTTACATATTTACCTCAATTACATGTCCACCGTATTATTTTATCATCTGGGATAAATGTTTGGCCAAACAATTGGTAATTTGGGTGCTTTTTGGTCAACAGCCGTTAATTATTCGTAAAATGATCTGTCTCGTTGCTTTAGTAACAGGTCGCAAATTTGATGAGTGAGTATAAGGCTTCTGACAATGTGATTGATTTGATTGATAGAAGACTTCATTTAAACAGCCGATTTAGTTATTCATATACATTCCTTTATGTAAACTTGAAATCGGCAAAGTTCCACTTCCGTAGGACTTCCGCTTAATCGGAAAACCCTATTTGAATAACCGCAAGCGACTCCTCATTATTCGAAAGTAATTGTCAACTCGCTTTAATTGGTTTGGTGGCTTAAATTTAATGAGAATTCAATTGAAATTTGCCGACTTGCTCAACTTTAAGCAAGTTGGGAAAGGAACTGTTTTCAAGGAATTTTTGGTTGTCACTCGGTAAGCGACCTGAAAAACTGTTCCTGAAATCACGGCTAATATCGCTAATATGATTACTCAAATAATTCCGAAAATATTCGTGCCTGATCAGTTTTCCGCGAAATTTATGCCCAAGAAAGCAGATAAAATGAGGAAGATTTTTATTTTGCATCCAAAAGTTCGTAATAGTGGAGCTCCGCGCGCGCCAAAGGCGCGCGCGCGCGGAGCACCATTGTTAAGAAAATATGGTAACCCATCGATGCGAGAAAATTTGGTTTATAGCCAGACGTCATGACAGTCCGTACGTCCGTCCGTCCACCCCTCCATGTATGCCAATGTGACCAGTATCATACTAGTTTACAGCAGACATCTTTGATATTGGACATACATCTTTCGATTAACTGACACCTGTCAGAACAAGGTATCCGCTGACCAGTATCACATGACCATATTGCGGGCTCAATATTAAGCTCACCGATGTCAGCTTTTTTGAGGTTGACCGCTGACCAGGTACTGGTTTTCGCTGGGATTGCAGGCTCAACCTATGTGAACTCACCTGAACCTAAGAGAAGCCTAATTTTTCCCGCGCTTTCTGTGGCTCGACGCGGCTACACGGCCATACTATATATCAACGAAAGTTCTTACACAGTTTGGATGTTTCCTTTCTACATTTTTCGCTGGTTTCAATTCAGTTTGACATATCACGATATCTGTGGTCCCCACTGGCGGCTACGCAGTTATTCAAGTCAAGCATCGGCGGGATGTAAACGTGAAGCTAAGTGTTTATTTTTAATTTGCTTAGAACCGCTTTTTTTCTCTGTATTGCAATTTTTGGCATATCTTTAGAAGCTCTGATAAGGTTACATGATGCCTGGAGGACCTATGTCTAGAACAGAAACCAAAGGACTGAGCGAAAGAGAACGACAACGACAAAACAGAATACCAGTAATAGCTCATACTTAGCACACAAATTCTTTCCTTGGGCACTAAACCGTTTGTTATTTTTGCGGATGCGTTATTTAAAGTGGATGCGTATTTTTAAAGGTGGTTTAATCGGTTCTTCCTGTTTTCAGGAATAAAAATCGAATCTTTATTGTCAACTGGAATTAAGTAACAACTATCTGTACTCTTTTGGACATAAAGAAAAAGTTGATTTGTTTGTTTTGCTCTAAAATGCGAGCGAACAAGTGTTTTTTTAATCCGCTTGCCCAACTGGTTTTTGTTGTGCCTCGATAGTGACAAGAGAATTTTGCCCTTATGTCATAAACACGTATTCGCAATGAGTTCTCGTAAAATTAGGGGGAAATCTCAGTAGCTTGTGTTTTCAGAAGTTTGTTTAAAGCACCCAAATGTTATTTAAGTGCTAGCGCAGATCTTGTTTGAAGTTCGTCCTTTCTTGGTTACATTGCCGTAGTTTGCCAATTCTTGTACCAAGCCAACATCCAACATCAGTAAAACTCTTCTTTGACCTTGAACTGACTGTGTTATTGTTTTATTGTTGTTTTATACTTTCTTTTTATAAAATGTACTAGTTCTCTGTAAATAAGTTTTAAGTTTTTGGAAATTTTATTTTCTTAGCTTTAAAATGGTGTATTGCTTTCCCCCTAACATTAAATACTTTTTAAGACAAAAAAAAAAAAAAAAACAACAACAACAACAACAACATCTTTTTGCGATGTTGGATTTTGCGCGGTTTTCTCAATTAGGACAAATATTCTCTACTTTGTCGAGTCAGTTGCAGACGATGAGGTAGGAGCAAGTCGATACCAAGGAAGAAACCATCACCTTAGTCAGATCTATTGTCACCAGAGGGGCTGTTTCTCTCATCTTAGTAATCTTCAATAGGGCCGTACGACTTGAGTGTCCCCGCATAAGGGACCAGACAGACAGGTACACTATCTACGCAGGCTCATTTTCATATTTACAATAAATCACGCTGTCCAAATCGCAGAAAGTATTGTAAAGTCCATTGACTGGCAAAAAAAATAAAGAAAAGAAAAGAAAACGTAACGGCTACTTACTCTGCCATCTGCTAACTGGTAAATTCCAAGTAAAAGAGAAGATTACATAGAAAAGAAAGAGATGAGACAAAGGCAAGATATCTGTTAGTATATTGTTTGTATATTGCTTCTCCTTTTGGCTAAGGTATATTAATAAGTGGAATGATCTGCCAGAAAATTTAGTTCATTGTAATTCTGTCAGTAAATTTAAAAGAGGTCTTAAAAGTTATTTATACAACGTGACTCAGTAATCGTTTTATCCATTCATTTTTCTTTACTCTTTGTAAATATTTCTACATTTTCTCCATGTTTATAGTTCAAATATTTTTAATGACCGTACAATGTATTTATATTTTATAGTTTCTTAATATTTCTATATTTAATGTTTATTAATATATTATATTTGTTTTATTCTAATCTGTTTTGGGGGTTGCCGTATATGAGGATTCAGTTCTTCCCTGGCAGCACCCTTTTTGCGATGTTCTTTGCAAATAAAGTTGTTATAAATAAATAAATAAATAAAGTACGCATGACATTCTTTTTTTTTTTTTTTAAGCACTCCTTTGCTTCAACTATTCACATAAGCAAGGGCTCTCTCCACTCCAAAAGTAGCCGAGTGCAGATAGGCTACTTCCAAGAAGGAAAAAATACTACTAATAAAAGAAATCAGTAGAATAATTCTGTTGATGACATGAAAAAATGGAGCAGAGGAACAGAAAAGAAGTCACTCTAATAATGTGCTCAAACCAGGTCACACGATTCCATCACGTACTCGCACCGGTGGCTCAGTTGGTTGATCACCTGGCTGTCACGCGGGAGGTCGTGAGGTCAACGCTGGCCGGACCAACACTCAGGATCTTTAGATAACTAAGGAGAAAGTGCTGCCTTTGTAATTCCATCTCCAAATGGTTAGACACTCAAGTCTTCTCGGATAAGGATGATAAGCCTGAGTTCCTCTCTCACAACCCTTCAATGTTCATAATCCTGTGGGACGTAAAAGAACCCACACACTTGTCGCAAAGAGTAGGGCATGTAGTTCCCGGTATTGCGGTCTGTCTTCTGTGGTGTATCATGGTTGGGAGGGTAAATGCTCGGAGATGTTAGCTGCACCAAGCTACTCTAAAAATCCGAGGGTAAATAAAGATGTATACGAAGTCTTAATACCTTTCTTGGCCAGTCCTTTTTGTAAGCTCGGAAGAACAGACTAAATGCTTGATTTAGCGCTGCGTTATCAATTTTCATTTTCTGTTTTTGTTTTTGAATACAGGTTAGGCTTACACTCCTTTCCGTGTTTTATCTACGTTCTTTTCATGGGCATGTCATTCCCTTACACCTTTGCGTTCCACCTAGGTTTTGTGTCCTCCTTATAGGGGGGGTATGTTGGTTTTTCCTGTCCTCATTGACTCAGTTATTTTGCGCTAATGTTTTTTTAGCGTCATTGTATTTTTTTGAGCGTTGTTTTGTTAACCAACAAGAAAGGTTCGCCTCGTACTTGGAGCAGGCCTGCTATCCAAGCGAATATTCATTAATTTTCATCTTTGTACAGCGTAGAAAAAAGAATCGTTCTGCATGAGGGGTCAAGAGTGTTACTGAGATCATAACTTACCACCTTGTTGTAATCATTAATTCCAAGAAGAAAAAGAGACGACATGAAAAAGAAGGGAATGAGATACAGTAAATCCTTTTTTTAAAATTAAATAATGCCATTTTCATGAGATTTTTATTTTATTAAAAAGTAATGTAGATAAGCCGCCATAGCAACGAAAGCAATGAAAGCGAATTTCCCGGCAAGATTAAAAAAAAAAAAATGGTATCAAAATTGTTCCTTTCTTATGAACAACATACGCATTATACAGTTTCGATGCAATATCTCTGCCAGTGAAATTCGTAATCATGTGTAACGTGGCTATCTTTTTAAGTATAGATAACAAAATGTTTTCGAATGCAAGTTGGAATAAATAAGCACTAGTCAATTTTTCCACCAACCAGCAAAATTGCACGAGACTGTAAGGCGAGTGCAATTTGTAGCGCAAAAAAATTACTAGTGTTCATTTATTTCTAGTTGCTCGAAAAAAAATCATGTGACAACTTATTACGATACACATGAAAAATTTAAGCCGAAACAATGCACGCCTACCACGCCAAAAATTAAAATGGGTCATACTGAGATCGCATTTGAATGGCTATCTCTGACGTTCTTTGATCAAAAGGCTTGTTTTGTTCCTTTTTTTTTATAATTGAATCACATCACCCCCTTTCTGCACTATGTTACCTGAAAACTACATTTCTTTTAGCAAGTAAGAGTAAAGAATTTTTTTTCTTGCATATTATTATGAATTTTATTAGGAACTGCCATAGGTCTTATTTATTGGGAAATGTGAGCCTTTTTTGGCAGCTTAATTTCATCAATGGAGGGCATATCAACAGTGCCAGACTTTGCGGCAACCTTCAAGTTCTGGGTCGGCTTGCACAATCATAGACTGTGACTCAGTGACATTCATAGTCTGGCCACTGGGAGAGTGGCAAGAAGTCCCTGTTGATATGATTGTCCAATACCACAGGTAAATCATTTATATCATTTGCGCAGGGCCTAAGGAGCTGACGTGGAAAAGAATGCACTGAGACACAGGGCAAACCTTTGTTTCACTGGCTTGCTAGGCATGGCTTAGATGTACCACACGTGTGGGACATTTGGGGTGGCTTTTTAAGCCTAACCTCCATCCAAGTCATCAGCATGCACTGATGAGGCCCAGAAGGCGAAACAGTACTCTCTGCAGTTATATATATTCGTATATGCATGACATTGGTTTCTTAATGCAATCGTTTCAATTATTTGCAATTTTTCTTTTCTTTAATCAAACGCAACCCAGAAAAGGCATATGAAAATAAATAAATAAATAAATAAAAATATTGAAAAAGCAAAAAACAAAACGAAAAAAACAAATCGTAGATATTTTTCATCTTTTGCCAACGAAGATTGATTAGAAATAGAAAGCAAACTGCGGCAACAAATACCAAATACCAAACAAGCGCATAACGGAGATAAATTTTTAGTGACTGAACGTTTCGTATGTCTTACCGTACAGTTTCAGAAGTAACCCTTAGCTAAAAGATTTTGAAATGCATAACAGTAGTTTAAGTAGCTTATGAGGTAATACTGATAGTAACAAAAGGCAGTATCACAATACTATACAAAGATATACAAGAAACAATTAAAACAAAGAGAACGTATATCCTGTAAATGCATGTACCTAAAACACGTGTACATGTAAAACTCATTAATAGAGATACAGCTTTTCGCTGCTAAGGTATCATTTAAGGACGGCTGAAGATAACGAATAAAAAGAATTTCTTTTATGTTACAATGTCAGTCGGACCTCCCAGTGTCTAGAATTTCCGAGTGGCTCCATTTTAAGTTGTGACTAGTTGAGATTACTTTATCAGCAAGAGGTGACGTGTTACTGTTATATAACAACGCCTAAAGTGTTCAGATTTTCGGTCATGTAACCTCCGTTTTGTCTCACCGGTGTGACAAGCTTAAAACTTAAAACTTAAAATGGGACCACTTTAAAATTCTAGACACTGGGAGATCTCACCGACATTGTACCATAAAAGAAACTATTTTTATCCGTGATCTTCAGCCATCCCTAAATGAATACGTTAGCAGAGAAAAGGTGTATCTTTATTATAAGTTTTACATGTACACGTGTTTTAGGTATGTGCAGGGTATATATTCTCTTTGTTTTCATTGTTCGTTGTATATCTTTGTAAAGTATTGTATTACTTTCTTTTGTTACTATCAGTGTTACCTCATAAGCTACTCAAATTACTGTTATATATTTCAAACATTTTTAGCTAACGGTTACTTCTGAAGATGTATGTTCAGTTGATACATGCGAAACCTTGAGTCAGTTATGCGCTTGTTTAGTCGCATGTTCGTCACCTCAGTTTGCGTTCTAGTTTAGTGTGGCTACTCTGCAGTAAAAATCGATATGTG
>NC_090889.1:11660990-11670990 GCF_036669925.1 Montipora capricornis
TGGGTGTAAAGGAAGCTTATGAATCCTTTCGTGAAACCCTCAAGTCTTTTAAGCCGCCGCTCGACTTGAACCACATCTGCTCAAATATTGAAGCCATGTCCGTAAAGATCAACGACCGCCTATAACTGAAACTCGAAAAGAAATGCAACACTTTGAAACAGAGGTATGGAATACCACAAGTATCTAATTTGAGTTTTGAAAATATTGTGTTCAGCTACTCACATCGGGCCTTGACAGAGGCTGAAAAATTGCCGGGTTTTAACCAGGGGCCTGCGTTTCTGTTTGCCACCAAAATCAGTAAACCCTCTAGATATCAAATGTTCGTTTGAATTGCTTTACCGTGACCTTCTCAAATTAGGACATACGTTAACTGATGAAGACAAAGATAGATTAAAGTGCCATCTAGAGAATGTTTCCTACAGGTACGTTTACTCCTATAATTACACTAAACAAAGCAAATTATCCGCAAGGAGGAAAGGAAAGCACTCAATGATTTACGAAATGATAATTATGCTAAAGAGCTTTAAGGTGCTTAAAAATGTTATGATCCGAAAAAGGATCACGGATCCAAGATCACTTGGATCATGGTGCAGCAAAGGAAAATCCTCTTCTAGAGTGTATTAATCGGTTCCTTTGATGCACCGTGATCCAAGTGATATTGGATCAGTGATCCTTTTTCGGATCATCCCAAAGGAACGCACCCTGAATCTACCGTCAGCTAGATGAGCCTTGTAAAATAAGAACGCACTTGTCACGTTATCCTTTCCAGGAACATGACTGATATAATTTGTTAGTGAGATGTTTGGTGACAATTCTGCTTTGACAAATTCCCATGGGCACACGAAGCGAAAGTGATGAAACCACAACGCCAGGATTCTATTTATCTGGGACATGCGAAGATTTCTTCCTGGCCAGCCATATTTAATTAATTAATTAATTAATTAATTTGTTTTTTTAAGATTGCGCGTCCTTCCATTTGGTCAGTTTAAAATCGAAGTGCAGAGCATTACACAAATCACAACACCTTTATTGTAAGAAATAGACAATAATGCCATAAAAGACAGCAATCTAGGGGGGAATACTCTAGGCCTTTACAAGAAAGCAACTCGAATCAAGCATTTCTGGTGAGGGCCGATTTCAACAATACGAACCCACAATTATAAAATATACCTACATAATTATATTGAAGCTCGCTTCAACTTTTTGTCATTCTTTCTTCACTAAACTATCTCTTGGGGGTGCAGGGATGTCGCAGTGGTGAGAGCACTCGCCTCCCACCAATATGACCCGGGTTCGATTCCCAGACTTGGCGTCATATGTCGGTTGTTTGTTGACTCTCTACTCTGCACCGAGAGGTTTTCTCAGAGTACTCAAGTTTCCCTTCTCCTCAAAAACCAACATTTGACTTGATTTGCGTTAGCAGTTAATTTCAGTTTACAGTGTCCCCAATTAGCCCCCAGCGCTAATAAAGTTCCTCTCTTTTATACGCACCAATAAGCTGTTTCACAATGCACAAGGACGGATTGAAATAATGTCATTTGTACGGAAAAAGCAAGGTTACAATTTGGATAACAGGAAACTACACAGCAAATCCCTTCCACGAAAGACTCATCGCAACTGAGTCGTTTCAATCAAAAGTCGACGGAAAACGAACGTGCAAAATGACATTTCTTAAAATCAGCATCAGTCAAGCGTGTCTAATACATCGGCAAAGTCATTTAATCGTGGGCGCTTTGCTGGATCCTCGGAGGTTAATTTCTTTGCCATATTCAGTGAAAGCGCTTATTCAGAGGGTAATAAATTTAAAACTTTCAATGCAATCTTTCCGAAAGAAAAGACATCAGACGCCTTACTCTGTTGCCCTTTTCCACTAATAATTTCTGGCACGATATGGGGGTATGTCGTCGGTACTCTTCTTGTGCGAAAATTGACAAAAAATTGACAGGCTTGGGGTTGGAAATACGTCGCGCTTTCCCAAAATCAATGAAGACAGGATTCCATTCTTTCTCAGGTTTTTCTAGGACAACGTTGTTCGATTTAAGGTCGTTAGAATGACACCGGCGCCATGCATGTGGTTAAGGGCTTTGATGACATTTTTTAGAATTTCATGCCAAGAAGTCTTATATAAAGTAGTGCAGGAGTCACTGTCGCCATGGAACTGAGTTATCAGCGTTAGCGGCATAGATTTCGTGATGACCCCAAACAGTAAAGGGAGACCCCGGTGGTCACCAAGAAGACCGATCATCTGCGCTTCTCTAACAACGTCCTTTTTGATTTCATCCGGTGACCTTGATTTTCGAAGCCTAAATTCTTTCACGGCTACTGGGATCCCTCTGTAATACGCCAAGTAACATGTGCCAAACGAACCGCATCCCAAAAATTTCGTTGATTTGGCAACCTCAGAGGGATGAATTTCTTTCATTGGAACAGATGTTGGGGTGTGGGACTCCCTTAATTTTGTGCTCTTGGATTTTGACGAAACATCCACGGCAACCTGGTTTTTCCTTGGCACACAACATTTGGCCGGTTCTGACTCAGCAGCAAACCCTGCTTCTGCTTCGGGTAATTCGGCAGCAATAACAACCTTGGGTCTAACTTCTGGCTCGAAAGTACGTTCTATGGCCTCCTTGAGATCTTTGGCTTTGGCTTTCTTTTTCCTCCAACGTTTCCTTGCTTCAATCCGAATCCCTTTAAGTTTTTCTCTGTCTTTAATATTTTTCCGCTTGTTTCTTGCCATTATCTTGCCATCAAAGAACAGAAAAAATGAAACCAAATAGAGACGATTACGCAAGATAAGATGCCAGAGTTGAGATTTCCAGATTTCGTTGTTTGCACGAAACAAACGCCATGGGTTTACCATTGGGAAAGGTGAAAGGGGCACTTGACAAAAAATGTCAAGTTACAATAGAGAAAAACGAAAATGCTTCATAACTACTGGATGAAACAAAGAACGCGACATAAAGATTTATTTGAACTGCTTAAAGCAAGCCGATTGTCGACAATAATCCCACACCACTTGAATTGTACGATCTTCAAATCCGTTCCATTGCAACGATGTCTTGCCAAGCCTTTATATACCAAAGTCATCTTGGGAGTCAACTGCGGCTGATCGAAAAATTAAAAAGCCGGCTAAGCTTCCGGAAGATTTCGATGGCAAACAACCATTCAAAGAATATTTAATGCCATTTCAGCGCTGTGCGATCGATAATGACACATTTCTTACAACAAGACAAATGGTAATTTGGCGACAGCACTGAATAATGCTACACTACTTTATACAAAGACGTTCCAAATGTTTATTTACTTTTTTTTTTTTTTGCAATGGCTACAAATGTGAAAAATCAAAGAAAAGAAAAAGATACAGATGAACTTAGATTCTACCCAAAAAGTATTGAATAATGCTAAGTTATTTTAGTAAAGGACTGATTTTATATTCTGCCTTCAGATAACAATAGCTCCAATGAACTGACTACCCAAGAAAGACAGAATAACTCAATAATAATAATAATAATAATAATAATAATAATAATGATAATTTGCTAATACTCAGGATTGGTTTTATATCCTGTCTTCAGATAACAACAGCTCGAATGAACTGACTATATACCCAAGAAAGACAGAATAACTTAATGTTATATATTTTTTTAAGTACTGAGGATTGATTTTATAATCTGCCTTCAGATAACAACAGCTCAAATGAACTGACTACCCAAGAAAGACAGAATAACTTAATAATTGTTTTTGTTTTTTTTCTGTTCAGACAAAAGCCCTGATTTTATATTCTGCCTTCAGATAACAACTGACTACCCAAGAAAGACAGAATAATTTAATATTATTTTTCTTAGATAAAAGCAGTGATTAGGACCTGTTTTACCCACTATTTTCTTGTGCCACTTTGAGGAGAAACGGGTAAAAAATGTGAAGGACCGTCCATCCACTTGGTTCAGATATGTAGATGGCACTTTCACCATGTTTGACAGTGAAACCGCTGCTGAAAGATTTCCACATTACCTTAACAATAGGCATGCCAATATTAAGCTAACTATGGTGGTTGTGGAAAATCAAGAAATTCTGTTTTTAAATGTTCTCGTCAAACGCAATCAAAAAAACACTTTCTCAACAACGGTCTACAGAAAGAAAACTTTTACGGGTCTCGTCACAAAATGGGACTCCTTTAAACCCAGGAAGTATTAAATTCATTTGATTCGCGCACTTACCAACCGCTGTTTACGCATTTGTTCAACATCCTCTTTGTTACAGTCTACTCTCAAATTAAAAAGCTATTACTCCAAGACGGTTACACGGAAGGAATTATTTGTTACCACATGAATGATGTCTTAAAAAAATAACAGAATCATTCCACAGTTCCAAAAAGAGATGCAACCCTTGTTTGACCCGATTTAGGTTTTCAAAGTGAAATTATTACACGCTCTCCCAACT
Organism: Montipora capricornis; assembly: GCF_036669925.1. NCBI lineage: Eukaryota > Metazoa > Cnidaria > Anthozoa > Scleractinia > Acroporidae > Montipora > Montipora capricornis. The sequence continues at coordinate 11,665,431 of NC_090889.1, forward strand.
CCTGCATTAGTACGTTCTATGGTTTCCTTCACCTAAAGCCCGCCGCACACGGCGAGGAAAGAGCTGTGCAAGCTGCCTCGCGAGGCGGTTTGCTCAGCCGTTTCCTCACGTGTGCGAGGAATTTTTGGTAAGAAATTCGCCTTGCGAAGCCGTGAGGATAAAATCAAACATGATTGATATTTTAGGCTTCGCGAGGCAAGTTCCTCACTGTGTGCGGTCATCGTGAGAATCGAGCTGAGCTTGGTTTAATCAAGTATCTGATCAAAATACCTGGCATACTCACGTGACTTCAGCTGTTCATCATGTTGTCGGAGGAAGAAATTCCAACGCCACTGAAGTCACGTGAAAATGCCATGTATTTTTGTTGGATGCTTGATTGACCGAGCTTAGCTCGATTCTCACGATGGCCGCACACAACGAGGAATTTGCCTCGCGAGGCCAAAAATATCAAACATGTTTGAGTTTATCCTCACAGCCTCTTGAGGCGAATTTCTCACCAAAATTTCCCCGCACACGTGGGAAACTAAGCAAGGTACAGATTTTGTTAGCCTGCTTTATGCAAAGCAAATATTAATGCAAAAGTAAATAAATATTGATACACAGTTTTTAGGAAGAGCAGAATGAAGTTTTTAGGTAGTGTCGATTGAGAAAAAAAAATTGCCATCAGCAACAAAAGGTGCGACATGAAAACAACATAAAGTTTGTGCCACGAATATAAAAAGTTACCATCAGCTAAAAATATTTTGGGAGCTTTTTGCTACGTTCAGTTTTCTATTGTACTTTTGGCTGCACAAGTAAATCGGAATTCAAATCGATTTCAGCGGCAGCTTGTGATCAAGTTTCCTTGCGTTTTACTAACAATTGCAACTCACGAAACAAAGGATACACCCGAGACACTTGGATTGATGGCAAGAAAATTGGTTTTCCTTTTTCTTAGCTTGTTTGTTTTTTTTTTTTTTTCTTTCGAGTGTTATAAAGTTCGACAAGAAATAGGCGAATTCAACACGAAGATCACAATCGTTGACCAGCATTGTTGCTGCATGGTCAAAAATTCACTTTCCTATACGATGTTATTTATCACCAGGTAATTCCATCATTTTGAAATTAGAAGAGCCCTGCCAATTTGGGGGCTGATATATTGAATTTCAAGCACTCTTCTAACAGACCTCTTTATTTTCTTGATTTATGCACGCGCTGCGGGCCTATTGCCACCACGGACTTACACTCTTCCACTCTTAGGCTGTTACACTCATACACTCTTTCAACCTGGTGACATAGTGTGTAGTGCACTTACAATTACAGTGCACTACCCCAATAACGAAAGACGGACGTTTCTTGGCTGTTTAACTCTGAAAGCGAAGAACGATTAACATTCTTCCCTGTAGTATATTCAGTATAAACAAGACCCTTGACACAAGGTGATCACGTGCACCTTTTTGGCTTCCTAGCAGGTGATCAGTTTCTTCATTTTGACAGAAATGCCTAATTTCAAGCCGAGGGGGACAAGGTACGAGTCTGCAAAGTATATGATAAACAACTATTGATCCACATAGTCAGAACGTGCACACCAAGCTTTACAAAATCCCCTAGTTTGGTGTTAATACACCCAATATTAAACGAGATACAGCCATTTAAAGACGTTAAAATTTACAAAGAAATGTATGGTCATCCAGACGCTACGTCCAACTTTGTAATTTTGACGTATTTAAATGACTGTATCTCAGTCAAAACTAGCCCAATAGGATTTTAGTAAATTTCGCTGTGCTCTTTCTGACTTTGTGGATCAATAGTTGCTAATCTTATGATTAACAGGCTCGTACCTAGTCCCCTTCGGCTTGAAATCAGGAAATGACCTTTCCCTTGAATCATAGAAGTCAGAGACTGCAAAAAAAAAAAAAAAAAATAGTGCTTTTACGATCGATTGTCATTAATCTTTGGCTGAGAATTCGAAATTCAGAGTTTTATGCAAAAATTATGTTATTTTTTTCTTCATCTGTCTTCTAGCTTGCCCTTTACTCTAAACTCCCGGCTTTTGCGTCCCTTTTGGCCTGGCATCAGAATAGACTGAAAATAAGAGGAATTACGAGGCGGAAACAACATGGTCAGTCCTTACTTAGTGTGTGGAATAAACGTGTGCTTAGTGCAACTACAAGACATGCATCACATGGAAGAAAATGTCCGTCAGAGCAATATGCAGTTTTTTTTTTTCCTTTTTTTTTTTTTGGTTTTACTCAAGAGCGCGTTTTATTACAGCCAGCAAGCAGGCTTCACCTTTGAAATGGCGCGCGGTCGAAATATAGGCGCTTGGATACCACAAAGAAACTTTTAACCAAGCCCCCATAGTTCGACCGCGCGCCATTTTCAACAGAGGAGCCTGCTTGCAAGCTAGTTTTGTTATCTTTAATCATTGAAGGGAATTTATTACCAAAGCTTAAAAACAGTAAGAAACCTCAAAACGGGACAGGACTTTACAAAATAATTCAACGTGTGAGCCAAAGGGCCGATGTGGGCACGAACTCTGGGTGACCCCTCAAATGTTCTATATGACCCCCCACCCCTTCCCCCCCCCCTTCCCCCCACTTGATATAAACTGGAACGCTGCAGTTCAATACCACCCAACCAAAAACAAACCAATATTCACACAATAATATTTATTTCCATATGTGGTCCAAATGCAGCAACAATTAAATTCGAATGGTTACTGAGATATTCTCCAGTAGAAGACAGAATTATCCCATTTTAAACTTTGTAATACAAATATCAATTTAAAGGCTTGGACAAGTGCCACCCTCTCTTAACGCCACCAGAATTGCCATGAACTCTTAGCAGACTTGATAGAAGCTGCTGCCTTTCTGAAAGCTTCGACATCTTCTCGTAAAACATCGTGCAAAACGTGCTAAAAAAAATCCCCAAAACTGTGTCAAAAGTTGATAATATTAAAACTAATTTATTGTTCTTTTGTATCCATACTTTTTTCTTTCGGTAGGCTGACTTCTGTGGGATTTCAAAGAAATTAAATATATGTGGCCCAAAAATGTGGCTACAACAAAGTCATATTTAATTCTACAGTTACTTTTCTCGGTCCATTGTTATCTACACAAGATAATTTAAAGCACTCATCCGAAAGCCAGAGAATGATATTGTGCAAAATTTTGTGAAAAGAATGTTCCACAGCGCCAGTTTTCTTGTTTTCGGTGTTCTTTCTCAGCGGAAACAACCGCCTTCGCGTCGCAAAGGCATTTATGTTCTACCTTTTTTTTTTTTCGTGGGTTAAATTTAGTGAACTTCATTCGTGGAAAACTGAGTTTGTTGTTATTGTGGTAAGGCAACTTGAATTGTCTCGTGTAACCATGAACTTTTTTAATTTCAGCGATGTTTATGCAAAATAGTTATATTGCGCAGTTCAAGGGCCCAAAAACTCAAGGAAGCGATATTTAAACTCAGTGTTCCCATTTAATAATCCCTTATCAATTTTTTTTCGTTTTCAGAGAAACACAAACTGTTTCCGTCTTGTTGAAACTGGAGGGGCTCGACTTCGAAAAATACAACACCAGCAAAGGCACGCGAAGCGACTAATCGTCGTTCAAACCTGTGTTCTCATCGGGTTCTGGATGAGTGGATTAGTTTAGCGTTTAAATGGTGATCCAAATCGTTGAACTGTCTATGCCGTTATTTTATTATACGGAAGAGAAAACTGTTTCAACGCTTTCTCCGAAGCGTTAAACGCTTACAGTTCTTTAAAAAACGATTTTGCAGAAGCGTTAAACGGAAGCTAAGTTCAGAAAAACCAAAGGTAAAATCGTTTACACGCTTAGCATTAGTGCTTAAAACGATTTGAAACGAATACGAAACGGTTTACGCCGTTAAACGAAAAATCGTTAGTATGTGGCCGCTTTGTTTTCATTCTTAGTCCAATGGAAATTATCATTCTTTTTGAGCATTTGGGGTTTTCAAAATTGTAAATTACAAGTTTCCAGTTTTAGTAAACGATGATTTGCCGCTTTTTCAAATGGGCTTATTAGTGCTCGTTTGCTAACTCTTTCAAATTTACAACAACAAAAAAACAAAAAATTTATAACTTTCGTTGAATTTCCAACCGCTATCAACTGTCAACTGAAACCCTGTAAAGTACTACTTTGGATGTGTAATAAACAAAGTGTAAAACATTACCTCGTGCTTTTACTTCATTGTAGTGCAGAACGCCTCCTTAGTTTTGGTGCTTTCCTGAATAAAACTCGCGTTGCGCATATTAGTCATTTGTTTCTGGGTTGCCATAGGCAATCCAGTTAGAAAAAGCCTTAAATTTGCTTGTGTGTTTTGTTGTTGTTTTATTTTTCTTTTCCGTGTGGGGAAAATTCTTTCCTGACACTCTCTTGCTAAGTAGTATCTTTGTGGGTAGAGTAACGTGCGCGTATTTTTGGTAGGTTTCAGGGGGATCCGTTGGACAAAGTATAATATTTAATTTACCTGCAAGACGTCGAAAGTCATCGTAACGCGAATAGCGTTTAAGTGGATCTTTAAACAAAATACACCCTTATGGAGCTCAAGAACGGAAAGTCCATTGTATAAACAAGACAGGCGGTGAAAAATAATATCTAGAATCTTAAAAGAGATGAGTAAGGGTCTAAAAGTAGCTCCAAAATTATTCTGACTTTTCGCGTAAAAGAATAATCTAAGGCAAGGATGACTGCCAAGGTTGCCTGTCCCATTAAAGCTATAGTAAATTTACATATTCATTCACCCATGTCGTACGTTTTTTCATTCTTTGTTGAAGCGTCGAGGTCTGTTTCAACTTGTACTACCTTGTTAAGAACGATACTCTGTCCTTTTGCCAGAAAGAAAGTACGCAGTCCACAAGGCCGAGTGAAACTCGGTGAACAGGGTATCATAATCCGACTGGATGGAAGACAGTTCGAATTTGTACCCAGTCATGATAGAATTGTTCATCAAAAGCGAAAATTAAGGTCATTTTAACAAATTCTTTTCCTTTTATCACCATCCCAATAGTGCAGGCAAAATAGTTTCTTTAATGGTCGCGTTTCATCAGGGTTTGAAAGTTATTTGATCACACACAATTTGCAAAGTATCTTCAATTTCGACAGTGAAGATGATACTTGGTGAACAATCACTGCCTGAGTCAAACAAAGTGCAGGATCGAGACTCCCACGTTCATATCAACATTTATATCAAAATATGAATACTTGTAATGGTTACAACTCAAACAACAAAGGTTTTAGGCTATTAAGAATACTAGTTTGAAGAAGGGATTTATGACAAGTTATTAGTTAATTTTCTCTTTCCTGTGTTGGTTTACGTGTTTCGTAACTCCACACCTACATCTAATTTTACCCTTGATAGATTTCCACATTTTTTTTCTTTTTACGCTGACGATTAAATGTGAGATCGGCTAAAAACTAGAAACCTTAATTAAGGGGTTCAGTCTCACACTATCTAACTGTATTGAACCCCCACTGAATGCTGTATCTTTCACGTTACGAACGCGTATGTTTAACGAGAATTCGCGCGCGCTTTAAGTGGGATTATAAGAGTGACTTGGTCC
>NC_090889.1:11675990-11690990 GCF_036669925.1 Montipora capricornis
AGCCACCCATACTATCATATCGCAAAGGAAAGTCGTTAAAATACACCTTAGTCAGAGCTAAACTTTAAAGGCATAGGTTTTAGAATCGCTTGCGAATGGCAGGAGTCGCACAGGCCCGTCAACACTTTTTTAACATTGAAAATTAAGCTAGTGAGTAAATGACCTCACTTTGCCCTACATGCAACTCTCTGAAGTCTAGTCAGTCACGTTCTTACTTAGGAGCAAATACCCGTTTCCTTTTGTCAATCTGGCTTTTTACATAATATTTCACCGATCTCCAGTCTTTCAGCTTAAGGGTAGCACCGGCTGTAAAAATGCACTTTTCGCAATCAATTTTTCCTGGAACATGTCTCTGCCTTATCCAGTGGGAGAGATACTTAATTACAGCTTCCTTTTCATCTGTTGACCATTTTTGTTTGAGTAGTGGGCTCTGCCAAAAATAAAATAATTTACGTTTACTTAATCCATGTTTTTAGATATGATCTCATGGTATGTGTTTGTAGAAGCCAAAAAGACCAAATAAAAATGAACCTGGCGGTTGGTAACGAAAAAAGAAACAGAGTAGTAAAATGGGTTTTTATGCTTCTAGCCTGCGTAGAAAAACGCCCACATTTTAATCGTTGACTTAACACACGCTGATTGACGTCTTATTAACAAATAAGCCAATAACAGATAATCATGTTAACACAAGTTGACTTCCGTCAAAACAAACCAAGGCACCGAGGAATCGAAACACACCCAAGCGATCAAGGCAGAATTTGCCAGTGTGATTTTAAAGTTAAATTTGTAACGGCAGCTTCTCAGCCAGGTACGACTGGTTATGTTTCTTCTGAGAATTTGTTTACATCCTCCAAAACAAAAGAAACTTACGGACAAATTCTAGCTGATATTTGCAGAGCGGTTGGAAAGAAGCTGTCGAAAACAACAGCCAATTTTCAGAACGTGTAATGGTTGACGAGGCGAAATGAATCGTACTAAATCTCCTGGAATTTACAGATAAACGTCCTCGCTAGTTTGATATTCCACAGTACGTTTTTTGTCAAATCGTCACGAAATGGTAGATGAAATAGTAAGTAAAAGTGCTTTAAAAAATCGCATGACTGTACAGAGAAGCCGCTTTCTTCTCACAATAAAATAAGAGAAGATTTAACAGGGGAGCCGCGTAATTGTCTTCATCTTCTCTAAGTTCATGAAATAGGACTCAAGCTTACACTAGGCAAGGTAAGCAGAGAATTTGACGAATACAGTTTATTTCCTTGATCCTGAACGGCATATGGATTCTGATAGTTTGCAGGCATTTTATTAATGCATTCTGTATAAATATAAAGTATAATTTACAAGCGAACGAAAAGCTTACTCATTCAGTCCAGTCCAAACTTTTCGTCAAGAATAAGTGCTGCCAATGTTTTGTTAAATAACAAATCTTTGTTAACTGCAGAATACCCCGCCACTCGTAGTTGTACCCCTTAAAATCCGGATACTTGGCTGCGCAGTTTGTGCACGCCCTTTCTTTTTTATGTTTTCAGAACAAGAAATAGACACAATACGGGGCTACGGGGCTATGGGGCTACGGAGATACGGGGCTACGTGGTTACGTGGCTACGGGGCTACATGGCTACATGGCTACGTGACTACGGGGATACGTGGCTACGTAGCTACGTGGCTATGTGGCTACGCGGCTACGGAGCTGCACAGTTCAATGTATATTACCTCGTTCTTCAGTGATCTATGAGCCGAAGTGAACAAGAAAAGGCTAAACTTCAGAATACCCGGCGACTGAAATATCTCATTAAATCCGACCTGCTACCGCAGTCCCGCAGTCGACATAATATACATAATATTTTTATATAAACATCACGAAATATGCCGCTTGCATCGAACGCGTTAGTGTTGACCTTGTTGGTCCTTGCTACCGCAGTCCCGTAGTCGCCAAAATGAATAAGCACTAGTTTACTGATTAGGCCTAAGCATTCTCGTAAAATTTTAGCTTTCATTTTGCGGTTTGGTCAACTACAATTTTCACGAGATCATGTGAAGAATAAAGCACTTGTTTACTGATTAGGCCTAAGCGCTCGTTGCAGTGATTTAGGCCTAGGAACTCTCGTAAAATTTTAGCTTTCATTTTACGGTTCGGTTTAGTACACTTTTCATCGACTGCGGGACTGCGGACCGCGCTAGCACTTCATTTTAACACTTAGTTCACTCCTTATTCATCGACTGCGGGACTGCGGACCGCGCTAGCACTTCATTTTAACACTTAGTTCACTCCTTATTCATCGACTGCGGGACTGCGGACCGCGGTAGCACTTCACTTCAACGCTTAGTAAATACATATTGACTTCCTAGCAGACTTCGCATTTCGCATTTAAATCACAAGCTGTCATTCCCATAGAATTTACCTCAACCACTTACTTGATCGTGTATGATGCTTTGAAATGGAGAAATCACGATGATACTCGAAAAGCCTGTTCTTCGTCTATTTTTATCTCGAACTCCGCAAACCATGACAAACATCTAAAAAATTAAGCTTTTTGTGAATTCTGTTGGCAAAACGGCCATTACATCTATACAGTTAAAGAGATAGGGCATTGACAGTTCTTGTTCCCTTTTGAATGTAAAACCGAGAGCCAATTAGCTCAGCTTCAACACACGATTCAAAACCTTCCACATCTTCCGCCATTGTCTTTGTCACGCTGGAACTAACAAGAAACATTTTGCTCGAAAATTTGTCACCTGTCAATCATTGCGACTGTGCCGCACCAATCAGAAGCCCTTGTTCGTAGACGTACGGGTTTCAAAAAATTAATAGGCGGTCTTCTTGCAAGCGTTCCCTCAGTCTCTTGCCCCAACTTTCGCGCGGCCAGTTTGCGGAAAATCGTTTCGAAGCTCTTCTGTCGAACAGGAACGCTTGCTACGCAGACTAGATGCTTTCTGTGGAAGGAAGTACCCTGCGAGCACAGTTTCTTCTGATCTTCCAAGAAAAATCAGGAAAAGTAAGATCGAAAAGAGACTCTACACGCAGAGTAGGAACGATGTACCGGGTTACGGAAAAACATACGAGTCCAGGTTAACTTTAAACCGATGTAGTTCACAAAATTATAAGAATTATAATTAAGCAAGGACTCACTCTTAGTTTTGAACATCAATTCCTTCTCGCTAGTACGATATTTATCTCCTGAGAGATACCATTCTTTTTCTTTCAATTCAATCAATTGGAACACGATAAAATAATAATGATAGAATAATGGAAACTTTAGTTGTCTTTGAATACAGTTGTAAATCTCTCTACGCATGGGAAATTAACTACTGGCTACTTGAATTTGAGTCACATACTTGTATATTGTATTTACAAATGAATATATAAAGCGTGAAACTTGATTTTCGTAAAACAGTGCTCAATACATAAAAGTAGAGTGTAGTATATATGGAAGAAAAAGACAAATAAACTACAAGTTCATCCCTACAAGCCTGTTTCGTGGTCGCCCACTCATCAGGGGATTTATATATATATATATGTATATATATATATATATATATATTATATATATATATATATAATTAGTAGTGTAGGATGGGAACAGAAATCGATACAACAAAGGAAATGAGTGAAAATGTGTTCAGCCGGGAATCGAACCCGGGTCTCCTGGTTACCGGTCAGATGCCTTACCACTCGGCCACTGAACCAACCCCGCCATTCAGCCGAATTGGAAGGACCTTTAAATGGCAAGCTCTGAGGAGAATCGCACATTTTCTGCAGTGAGGATCGCGTCACTATGCTCAAGTTGATCAGCGATTCACAGTAAATTTCCCCCTATATATGAAATGATTGTGTAAGTTTTGAGCGGGGAAATAACAACAACTAACTGCCTCATTTACCTTTGGATCACCAACCTATTCCCTTCAGAAGGCGATTCACAGTGATTTCTGACAAGTATTAATTAGTAGTGTAGGATGGGAACAGAAATCGATACAACAAAGGAAATGAGTGAAAATGTGTTCAGCCGGGAATCGAACCCGGGTCTCCTGGTTACCGGTCAGATGCCTTACCACTCGGCCACTGAACCAACCCCGCCATTCAGCCGAATTGGAAGGACCTTTAAATGGCAAGCTCTGAGGAGAATCGCACATTTTCTGCAGTGAGGATCGCGTCACTATGCTCAAGTTGATCAGCGATTCACAGTAAATTTCCCCCTATATATATATATATATATATATATATATATATATATATATATATATAGACAAGGTTAATCTGGGAACAGAAATCAGCACAACTAAGCAATTAAGTGAAAATGTGGCTCAGCCAGGAATTGAACCTGGGTCTCCAGATTACCGGTCGGATGCCTTAACCACTCAGCCACTGAACCAACCACACTGGGAACACACATTACTGTACAACACATACACAATTTTGGCCTTGAGATGGTCAGGTCCGAGGAGACAATTACACACATTCTCTGCAATCAGGATCACGTCACTACTCCCCGGTCGATCGGTGATGCACGGCCATATCCCCCTGTAAATTAACTAAGTACAGTGAGGTAGGGAGGGGATATATTAGCAACTGATTGCCTTAATTACTTGGGATCACCAGCCTATTCCCGTTTGGATGGCGATTCATCAGGCATTTCTGAGAAATACAACAGACAAGGTTAATCTGGGAACAGAAATCAGCACAACTAAGCAATTAAGTGAAAATGTATATATATATATATATCATATACAAGGTGTTACAGATGAACCCACTGGGAACTCGGAAAAATCCGAGCTCCAGATGGGATTCGAACCCACGACCCTCCGTGATCTTGTACGGATGTTCTAACCACTGAACTACTGAAGACTATGGTGAGCAAGGGTGAAATGTGGGTATTTGACTCGAGCTGCATCACGCAGCCACAGAGTCAAAGAGCGACTGACAGCATAGCTCATAACTGCATCGCGCAGTCACATTGAGAGCATCATTGAAATACAGTTTGGTGTATTTCTGTGAACGATGCAGCCAACCAACCACCAAAGTGAGCGAATGTGAGACAATGATTAACATATATCAAAGAAAAAAAAGTTTCATTAAGTCTGGGCTATCCCAAATCTTATTTATACGACTAAAGATAAAATATGTCGCGCTAATAGCTAGATTTATCATTTTTTCGATTATATAGTGTTGTTGCTTTTTGTCAATGCCATTGTGATTCATCATTTCTAAGAACGTAGAGCATTCGTTGAAGAAAACACTAAGGGAGCTCATGGAAAGGTGTACAAATTTAACACATCTGAAATTACTTTCCACGTCTTTGACCAAGTCCATGTATTTTCCTTTTTTGCGCACTTCATTGTTTTTAAGATTAGACTCGAAACCAAGTAAAGTTCTAGATCACTTAGGCACTTGGAATGTATCAGAAAAAGACGATCTGGACGATAATTGTCACCAGTTATAATTGACTCGAAAAACCATTGACATTAGCATAAAGTAAGAAACGATCATTAATTGCAGGTTGAAGTGAGTTAGCAATGAAGTTGAGAATTGAGTCGTGTCTCCAGGTGAAGCGATTAAGGTAACGTTGACAACCAGCGACAATATGATATGTCTGCATGCTTGCTTGAGAGATATAATTGGCCAATCTTACCCCTTTGATGCCAGTACTGATACTAACCACGAGCGTTATTTCATCGGCTCAGGGTAAATTTTGCGGTAGCTAAACGACAAGGTTTTTAAAGTACTATTTGAAAAAAAACCTGATATGTAGAAAGTCTAGAGCATATGGAACACTGTCTTATACAGTTTATGGAAAAATCACTCAACTTAGAACGACGTCGACTCAAAACGTTTCACGAGTCGTTGTTTTCAAGATCATAATTTACATTCCCTGGGTAAGGGGCTTAGTGTACGCTTTTCAGCTTTATCTTTTTTTCCTTCCGATAATTTTTATTTTATTTTATTATTTTTTGTTTTAAAGGAGATAATTTTGTACACCAAAATTATCAATTAATGAAAAAATATAGGTCACCATGCTCGTTTAAGACTAAACCACCACTGTACCTGTCCATCTCGATTATCGTAGATCGAAACAACAAAATTGGCCATGCTCTCGGAATGCGCGCGCTTATTCGCCAAGAATTATGGTTATTCACAACTTCTTTCACGTGTTTTGAGAACTGTTTCAGTGTGTATGATCAACTTACGCCCTATTTACAGTGTTACAAATTTGACCAATTTGTAAATATTGACACACTGTATGCGCAATACAGGATGCGCAATGCAATACTGAGGAATCACTTTGATGCAGTTTCACAAAGTCAACAACAAAGAGCGGTAGCAGTCTGGTCAGTCGATAAGCTAACAGCGGTCAGCAGTGCTTGGCACAGGCGCATGCTCATCCAATCGCTCAGTCACATGGCATTTTCATCGGACATAGGGCTTTGTGCCATGCTTGTTCAGTTGGGCTTTTGCTCCCCTTACTTCCACAGTACATTTACATTTTATTCTCTCACAGAAACAGTGTTGCCTGTCGAGTACACCTTATTCCAAAATGGCAACGATTTCAGTATTCTTTTGTTGATTGCAAATTAGCCCTTGTTGCCCCGTTCAATGTTAGATAATCTTTAGAATTTTCAACCTAAGAACGAGGCAACAAGGGCTAATTTGCAAGCAAACAAAATAATACGAAAATGGTGGCCATTTTGGAATAAAGTGTACTGCTGGGATTGCCGCAGGCCATTGGAGTGTTACTCGATTGAGGGGCTGGATGGCTGACTGGCCTCCAAGTGGAAGCCCCTGGACATATCCCAGGCACCGAACGTCCATTAAGAGTTGCATTTGTGAACTACATAAAGTCAACTACCTAAGAATCTGTGCTTCAGTTTACAAATACTATGTACTAAATATTGAAGATTGTGTTCATAAATGTAACAAACTAATGATGATCTGCAACAAAAATATGGGCACTCATTTACTTTTTTCCCATCGCATGTACCTGAAAGACCATGCACTCCAAGTAACTTGACATAACATGCAAATGATTTTCTCAATGCTCCGTTCGCTCTCCACTAGCTTATTTTGGGTGGCGATCTTTTTCTAAAAAATCCCTCTAATTTAATGTTATATCGCGAAAGAGACACTCCCACAAAAAAAAATTCCGAAAGGAATAAAGTGGTCTTCAGGCCTCTACATCCTACAAAAAAGCCAGGTCACCGTAAGTTCTCTTAAAAAAACCACAATTTTTCGAGATAAAAACCGAGGCTTACCGAGTTCAGCAAGGCTTGTAAACGGCTAAAAAGACGAGAAAGTTAAATACATACTTGATTTCATTTGTCCAGAATAGCTAGAAATGTCATCATCGTCATCGGGCTCCAAGTCTGAAGATTCTGAGAAAGCACTGTCTGAGGGAATAGTTCAACAGCTAAATGATACTCATAAAAACAAGCCTTGGCCCTCACTGACTTTACCCCCGGTGGCTCAGTTTGTTGAGCATCGGGCTGTCATGCGGGAGGTCGCGGGTTCGAACCCCGGCCGGATCAACACTCAGGATCTTAAAATAACTGAGGAGAAAGTGCTGCCTTTGTAATTTCATTTGTTTATGGTAAGACTTTCAAGTCTTCTCGGATAAGAACTATAAACCATTGGCCCCGTCTCACAATTACCTTCGATCTGTGTTCATAAGTTCCCTGTGGGACGTTAAAGAACCCACACACTATTAGATGAGAGTGAGGGGTGTAGTCCCCGGTGATGTGCCTGGCCAGTGCTCTCCAGCAGAAGTGGCCTGCTTGGCAGTGATGTCTCTAAGAAGGCTTACGGTTTATAAGGCCTCCTAAGCAGAAACAGCCATAAGTCAAAAAGGGACTTTTCCGAGTGCTGGAGGATGTATATGTAGATGTAGAAAACAAAGATGCATTTCAAAAAGATGAGAAGGGGCAGTTTTTCGCTTCTTTGTTTGTTATCATGAAAGCCTGAAAAAAGAGCTTTAAAATAAATTTAAAGGAAGGGGTAACTTCATGCGTTATGCACATACCAAGACACTCGGGTGTCCTATGGATGGCGCTTGCTAATACCGGGATATTTCTGCGTGGTTTACAAGCGTTTCCTTCTTGTGTCGCCCCACTTTTCAAGCGGTCAAAACATTAAAATTCTTTCATGTTTCCCCACGGAAACGCTTGCTATGCAGGCAAATGGCTCAGTTGCAAGGAAGTGAACAATTCCCACCCTGGCCTGACCCTGGTCAGAGTTTTTCTCTGTCCTTGTGTGGGCTCATTTCCATCATTAGGGCTAACGCTCACATGGTTCACACGGGTAGAAAACTACAGTCTCGGTCACAAATATTGTAACACAGACGGCACTTTGCCCCCTATCCCCCTTCAATGTTGATGTTTATGGGTTGGAGTGCAAAACGCAACCGGTAAATGCAACATTGATGGCAAGGAGGAGGAGGGGTTCGTTAATAAGGAGCTTAAACACGCGCGTTTTTGAGACGCGGACGGCAACCTGAAGCGAGCTGTTTTCCCTTTTAACTTGTCTTGACACAACCACATTTATATCGCTAAGTATCTTTTCACTATTAGATACCCTAAGTTTAAAAAGCTAGGAGAGACCGCTATCCTGGCGTGCGAAATATTCACTTCCGGTTGCCGTCCGCGTCTCAAAAACGCGCGTGCTTAAGCTCCCTATTATCAATTCTTCGCGCTATACGCCCCTGGTAAATGCAACATTGATGGGAGGGAGGAGGAGGCTGAGGAGGCTTGCTGTTCAAGCAAATTGTTACAACTATTTATGACCGAGATTTAGCACTTCACATTACACTCTAATAGTTAAGTGTAATGGCTCAGTTAGGTGAGTATCGGACGTTCATGTGTGAGGTCGTGGGCTCGAACCCCCGCCAGACCAACACTCAGGCCATTAAAGTAACTAAGGAGAAAGAGCTACCGTTGAAATGACATCTGCAAATGGTTAGACGCTCTAAAACGACAAACCGTAGGTTCCGTCTCAGAACTCTTCTTTGCAACCATCTGGGACGTAGAAGAATCCACACACTATTCGCAAAGATTAGAGCATGGAGTTACCGGTGTTGTGGTCTGTCCTTTGAAATATATAATGGCTAGTAGGGTAGGGATTCGGAGATATTACATCTAGCTACTCTAAAATCCGACCGTGAAGACAGAGATGATGATAATGATGAAACCAGCACAACAGCAACATGAAAAGAAAGACTGAACGACAATAACGTGCCCACATTCTGAAAGATTTTGCATCATGGTGGAGATCATCCATGTGTAAAACGATCAGGGTGAAAGATCCTTAGAATTAAACTGTAAACAACAGGCAAAAGGAATATTCCGTCTCAGGTGAGCTAAAAAAAAAAAGATAGATAATCTGATACTTGTCAATGTCTTGACAGATAGGTTAGTAGGGAGAATGAAAATCAGGAACCGTCGCACCAAAAATGTCAATTAATATTACCCACAACTGACAAGGGTTCTTTTACAGCTCCGTTTACGCTGTTGTCAACATCATTATCTTCCAAATTATCTGTTGGAGAATAAATGTGAAGTGCTATTTTCTACCCACGCAAACCATGTGAGCGTTATCCCTACTAATGGAATTGGGCCCACACAAGGACAGAGAAAAGCTCTGACCAGGATGGGAATTGAACCCACGACCTTCGGGTTAGATCACCGCTGCTCTACCGATTGAGCTACAAGGTCAGACACGAGCACATTACGCGTTATCCTTCCAATAGTACATTACATATTACCCTCCAATAGTTAATTCTGTTGACATAAAAGTGCCACACGGCCAACGTTTGCAAAAAGATTTACCTTACCTCAGTGTCTTTAATCTTCAATCTTTAATCACAGTTCGTAACCATACATAACTGATACAAATGGACTGATAGTAACAAATACAATCGAAGGAAAAATACAAAAATGGTTAACTGGATGGTAGTAGGGGGAAACCAAATTCCCATGCTAAGATATACCCTCCACATACCGTCAATTGCCCTCCATCCTACAAAGACAGCAAAAAGAGTTTCATAACAGCCAGAGGGTACATGTATGTTTTATGCAGATTTTATGTGTATGAAAATCAGTGGATTGGGATTGCAATCAAAGTGTCTTTCAAAATCACAATGTCTTAAAGATTTCACTGAACGATAAACCCTTGCCAAAGACAACATAGTCCACAAACTACGAGAAAAAGCAACATCATGCAAGGTTCAGTTGTACCCTGCCAGCAGATGTCTCTTTTCCTTTGCATTCACTGGGCTGACAAGTATAGGAAAGAGACCTCTGCCATGGGTCGAAACTCACTTTGATCCAACCGTCGTTCACGACCTTAGATGGCATTGTTCAAAATGCATTCCCCATGATATGTTTGCTGACTGTGACTTGAGCCCACTGTGTCCCACGCATTCCTTCAGTAATTCCACTGTTGTTAAGTGAGCCCACACAACTCAAAGTATCACGTGTAACTGCGGCGCATGTTTAACACACTGAGTTTTAACCCGTAGCAGAGGTGTCTTATCAGCGCAGCGCAGTGAACAAAAAAAAAAGAAGAGACCTGTGCAAGCAGGGAAGTTCAGTTCTACAATCACTTGTGAAAGTTTTAAGTAAGTAGTAACTCTTATGCTGCAAATGGCAATGGAAATGACGACTGAATCCTTTATACATGTATTTGAGCCATTCATGTGCAATTTTTTTTTTCACTTCTCCACCTTTATTTTAGACTTCTTTTTAAAGTTCAAACACAATTAGATCACGTTGATAATAATTTGTGCAAATTTTGATAATTTTATAATGTTGACTGATTACAGTCAAGCTATATCATGCGTTACCAGCTATCCGCAGGACTAAAATGAACATTCGAATTCCTCTTTGGAGCTTCCATGATTTGAATGGAAGCTTGAATATTTTTCTGAAAGTTGCTATGAAAAGCGCACAATAACTGAACAATAATTCATCAAACACTTGAAATAGCTTTCACTTTTAAAACACCGTTTATTTTATAATAAAACGAACGTTCATAGCTAACTACTTTTGATATATCGAGAAAACATCTACAGGAATTCAGAATGTCGGAAGCAAAGTTCAAAACTGGCACGCAGATTTGAATACTCGGTTCAAATTTAAAAACAACTGGTCACGCATGACATACGTGTCATGATGTGGCTTGACTGTATTCATTTGATTGTTCCTTGGAGTGTGTGATGAGTAGATAACTAGCCCTCAATATTTCTTACGTTATACATTGGTTTAGATTCCACCTTCAGGACAAAAACCCATTGTATTGCTTTAAGGGTCCCCTCTGCAATGTTCTGCTTCCATTCTTGGGTGTCCCATTCCCTTCCAATGAATATATGAACTTTCTTTATGAAACTCCAGCAAAACGTGCCCAAAAAGTTGATAAAATATGATGCTTGGTAAATGATTGACACATTAACTCACCAAAACCAGCCGCATATGGGAAAAAGGTCAAATACTATCGAATATTTAACCTATTAACCCATGGGAGTGAGACTTAATGCCGGACGATTTTACTCATCAATGGCGGACCGGTGGTTCAGGAGTCAATGGGTTAATAAAATCAGTAAGAAATATTGCAGAAACAACCCAGAGAGAATACTTAACACCAGGAGCCGCAAGTAGGAATCTCTATGTCCCTTACTTACTTGATTCCCTTACCGGAGAAGCTTTATTTTTAGAATACTTCCCCTGGGAGACAACAAAACAGATCATATCTCCCCTGGGAAGTGTTTTAAAAATAAATTTATCTGAAAAAAGGTTGACTCCAATGCCTACACTGTAGTATGGAAGACGGAGGCTCCAGCCAATTTCATTTTTGACTATGGGAATACAACCTCACCAAATAAACAACATTTCTCTTTTCCACCCATCACAATGTTTTACATGTATATGGCCTTCTGTTGGTCATGAAATATTCATCTTTCTTCCAAGCATTCCTTCATGATACCAATACAGCTGTCTGTAGTAAATTTTATGGCATGAGAGGGTAATGTACATGTAGGAGAGGAAGTGCAATTTAAGAAATTCATTCATTTATTATTATTATTTTTGGAAAATTACATTTTGAAATACACAATTTATTAATAATTCAGTCTTTTGGATAAACTTACTAATAACACCTTGTACCATCCCTAAAGTAATAAAGGAAACTTCCGAGAGATGGCATATAATTCTTCTCTTGTTTCTCTATCCTTATGTGAGATTAGTTCCCCTTTACACTCAGGAAGGAAAATCTCCTTTCATGAATGGTTTTGTGGTAAATATGACTCTTCCTAACATAACAAATGACATTGGTCAAATTGAATGCAATAAAATATTGCGGTACTTCAGTACTTGAGGAGATCAAAGCACATAGGAAGTTTGATTGGAGCACACAAAAGGTGCATAAGAGTTACTAGAAGAATTATCTTCTTGTCAGTGTTCTACAAAGCTGTAAAGTACAGGCTACAGATGGTTCTCAATCACATGATGAGACGGTCATATTGGTGCACAAAGCAATAGCAAATTAGGGCTCGTGTTTTGCATTATAATAGAGTCAAATCCCTATTGTTCTGTGTACCAACACGGCTGCTGTCACGTCAGGTGAAAACGATCTATATCACATCCTGATGGACAAATAGTAAAAGCATTAAATTCAATTTTCTTATAACATACTTTCACACAGACTTATCAAGGTAAAAAATATCACTGACAAATATTAAGGTGCAATGTGTTAACACCATGCAACAGATTATGTAATCTACAAATAAAACACTGAGCCATTGGCGTATATAACCAGCGCAATTAACAAATGCAAAAGAAGGTGTACGTTACAAACAAAATAAAAAATTAAGTGATATCAAGTTCTAATGTTCCCGTGAGGAATGAATCAACGATGAAATGATATATGAATTGGATCATATATGAACCGCAGATATGAAATCAAGTGAAGCTATGATCCTCGCAGTCATGAAGTTTTCAGGCTTCTTTATGCATTTTTTTAACTTATGAAGTTTTCAAGCTTCTTTCCCCAATTGCAAAAACTACGTTCATAACTGTGAGAATCATAGCATCACTTGATTTCATATCCGCAGTTCCATATTTGAATCATTTCATATATCATTTCGTTCATTGATTCAATCATCACGGGACCATTAGAACCCACAAATGACCAGCTCCCAACATCCGTGGCTTGATAGCTGAGATGGTTAGAGCGTCGCACCGGTATTGTGAGGTCGCGGGTTCAAACCCCGTTGAAGTCCTTAATTTTTCAGGCTTCTCTACGCAATTGCTGAAATTGCGGTCATAACTGCGAGGATCATAGCTCCACTTGATTTCATATCCGCAGTTCCATATATGATTCATTTCATATATCATTTCATCATCAAAGATGTATGTTGTAAACTAGCATGATACTGGTCACATTCGTTGATGACATCATGGCATGTATGGGTTACCATATTTTCTAAATACATTTGTTATCTCGAACAAAGACATATGTCGGTTGGATAAAGGGGAAAAAAGCACATAAGGCCCGCAAATATGTTATCAGTAGAGAGTCACATCACGATCAGGAGACGAATGATCGAAAGCCTTTCATCAATTTATTATTGTTTAACCAGGGAATTGTTCATGTGCAGTTGACTGTTTCCTTGACCTTTGCTATTTTTATTCATTCTCTGAAACAAATCAACCGGGATCAGTTTTTTTAACAGTATTGGCTTTAGGCATGTTTACAGTTAGAAATTTATAATGGACAAATTGATATCACATGTATGGGCTTAAATTTGAGACGTAATATATCAAACACGAGAAGGAGTGTTTCATAGGATATCCAAATACCGAGAAGCGAGTTGAAAAATGAGGCCGAAGGCCGAGTTTTTTAACCGCTTTCGAGGTGGTTGGATATCTGATGAAACACTCTTTCGAGTGTTTGATATTGCTTTTCAAAGGAATAATTATTTTAAGAGATATTCGGGATCAAAGTTGGCGCACTTTTATGTTAATTAAGACCACATACCCAAACTTTCTTCACGGTAGTGATTTCTTTTGTTTTTGGCTTATGAATTATTAATGACTTTGAGAAAACATTGTGACACATTTCGTATTGTGTCTACCCACACTTAATTTAATGGTATTAATAAATTCCTATTCAATACAGGTTGTGTAATGACAGAGGAATTAAAGTTACGTTACTTTTTGTCATACAACAAAGAATTCAGTTTGTTCATCATGTAATAATCAACAAAGTTATGCTGAATCTCTTTTAAAACTACAACACAACACGAACATGTCTTCGTTGAAAGAACTATGTCTTTTGAAATAATATATTATTGTTATAAGACATTGAGTTTTCGATTTATTGTATCATGTTGTCAGGGGCACCCAACTAGAATATAGTTCAAATTTTAGTATTTAAGCGGCAGAAATAGGCATATTTTTATCTCCTAAAAAAATTTTTATCTGTTCGGATTTCCTAGCTGAAAGCCTAGTGATCCGAAAATTATAGGGATGAAAACTAATCTTTTCGAAAATTTCAGCCAGAAAAAAGACTCCCGAAAATTAATCTAGGTGAGCTTTTTAGTGGAAAAATCCGTTAAAAATGGGCAATTATACCATCTTTTAGATGTTTGAAAATCCTAGGACAGGCAGGCAAGCAAGAAATTTTACAACAAATGTTCCAAAAATAGTAGATCTCAAATCGTCTTCCGAACAGATATTTTCCGAAAATTTACGTTGGGTGCCCCTGATGTTGTGAAGACAATCAGCTGTTGGTCACAAGACGTTTCCTGTGTTCATATATAATCTTTCCATCTGAGGTGTACACCCCTTTTTGCAAAGCAAAGGTCATACATTCTTGGGTATCCGGTTTGAGCGCCCCCAAGTTCTAGCGCCTCAAGTCTGTGCGCCCCACATCGTGGTTCCAGCGCCCCGTGCTGCTAGTTTATGCGCCCCACTAAACATATGATTAAATGAATTCAATAAGTAAACGTTTATGTGTGTTTGTGT